>NC_089873.1:180716250-181035000 GCF_040182565.1 Anser cygnoides
TGGCCATTATTTTCTCTTCACTTAAGACAGATGCGTGAATTAAACAGAATTATATTCAGCGACAAAGAGAAAATTAAAGGGGGTAGAAATTAGAAGAAAGAAGCAATATTTTAGCAATCTTTTCCTAACTGCAAGGCTGAAGAGAATGAACGCTTGGTGACAACACCTCTGGCAGCGCTGGGTGCTGAAGTCTCTGTTAGCACTCGGGCTCCATGTACCACCCGAGCCTGGCATCTGGCCTTCCCTATAGGGTCTAGCTAGGAAATGTCAACAGCTGTAACAAATATTACCACATGTACCTGGCAAGTCACTTGTAAAACACCCTTCTGACTGTTTATAGAGCTTTGTAAGATGGTTTTGCTTTCTAGAAATAAATGCTGTACCTGCGTGTACCTGCAAGATGCTAAAATTTCTTGGTTTCACCCTCCAGGTTTGTGTGTGAACTGCCATGGCAGGGAGGGTAACATTGCCATTGCTCCAGCCTCTTAATTAACTGTGCTCAATTCTCTTGACAAAAGCAAGAGAAAAAGTCAAGAGTTGTATGTTTTACAAATGGGGCGCATTTCAGGAGGGATATTTTTATGTTTCCAAAGGTATCCAGCTCCTTGCTTCTCTTTCAGGATGGTCTGAAATAATTGAAACCTAGAAAAAATGTCAGGATAGTTCTAAGTATATGTTTTCATCTATATCTGCTTTTGCTAGGAAAAAAAATATTTCAAGGCTTTGTTTTAAGAAACAATATATTTTTAATGTAAATTACAATGCAGACCAATGCAATCAGCAGAAAGCTTCTGCTGGAAGAAGATAATCTTTTAAGACTACAATAGGAACTTTCTCGATGTGCACACAACATGCCTCAAGAATCCTACTGTCATTTTTAGGACACCGATTTTCTGCAGAGTAAATAATCTAAATATTCTACAGTGTGGAGATTAGATTGTGTTCCATGTATAGGCATATGTTGCCATTTTTCCTCACCAACACCTCCCACTATTGCTCTTCATGTAAAGGTATTTCATTTGCTGAATTCAACCTGTCAACTGTAACAAATATGCCCTAATCCCATTATATGCATCACAGTTCACTAACAGCCACATAGGAGCCACCGAGCCTTTTTCTCTTTGATCATCCCAGATTTACACACTGGCCAAGGGCAAGAGCTATGAAGTCTGCTGAGAATAGATGTGGAGAGAGAACCTGCAAGGCACAACACCTGAGCTCTACATGTTCAGTATAAAGGACACTTGTTTAAAAGGTGCCTCAACTTCCACATTACAAAGTTCACTACTGTAGCAAATGCTTTAACATCTATTCTTTTCCTTTAGTTCTTCATTTCTAATTGTGCTGCTGTGCTTTCTCAGACCTCTTAGTGGCATAACTGTTGAACACATACATGGCTGTAACTGTTACTCAGTAGTTGCAGCTGTCTAGTTTCCCTCTTCACCGTTAATTTAGATATTGACTTCTTATTAGTCTAATATTGCATTGAAGAAGAGCTCACGGAAAAGAGGGGCAAAAAATAGTTTTATCCTGTGGAAAGCTCAGGCGTTTGAACAACTCCTACAATTAAAAACTAGAATAAAATATTACATTTTGAAAAATTTACAATTAACCAAAGATTCTGAAATATTTTATTTCAGATTCGGGAAATAATCTACTGAAACAATTTCTTTAGACAATTGAAATATTTTATTTTAATGTTATTTAAACCTGTATATTATATAACAATAAAGCTTCCAGGCTCTTCTGCTTTATCCTGTTTTGTATGAGTCAGAATGATAAAAGTTGAAGCATTTTGGAAATTTTCCTTTAAAACATTTTGATCCTGCAAAACATTGTTTCATCCGCATTTTTTGGAGAGAAAGCAAGCTTCCTTTGGAAAGTTTCTAAATCTTAAGTTTCTATATTCCCTTAGGAAACTTGGAACCAGCTGTTGTGCAGGCAAAAGTTTTTAAGTAGCAAATGTGAGCATTTCAAGCTCATCAGTGGATTAATGTTTTTATTTGGGTTTGCAAACAGAATCTTTCAAGGGGGCAATGAGATGCTGTGCAGACAGACTGCAATTGCAGATTTGTTGGAGCTATCAGACAATATTGAATGTCTCCTGTCCAAATCCTGAGAGCTATGAGGCCCTATCGACTTCGCTGCGGAAACGGACCACAATGAATGAGATTCAGGGACGGATTAAAAAGAAAGGACATTTCCTTATCACAAAGCAGTTCACAAAATTTGAGAGTTCCATTCCGGTTGAAAATAAAACTGCTTTCCTGGCTGTGTCATTAGATAACATATTGACAAAAACAGATTTAAAATATATTAGTGTTCAGGCTGTTGCTGGCTCTTTTAGCTGGGTTGAAGATATCATGTATAATCAGTTTTAATTTTCTTATGTTTATGACAAAACACAAAGCTGCACGGTTTGCATTACAAACATAGCAGGAAAATTTTTCTTTATTTCCTTTCCCCTTATCCAAATTGCTGTTTTGACTGCAATCATTAAGGGAATAATAGAAGCATTTTTTTGGCAGTAGGATTTAAAAACCACGACCTTAACAAGTCCTTTAACAATTTTGGACAAAATAATGACTCAATTAATTAATTTAGTCCTTTCTGTGCAAATTAACTGTTTCCAAATTATACGCATACATGAATCACCTCACTCAGAACTGAATTATGGCCAGACTTGCTCAGCTGCAAGGTGGCAGCCACGGAGACAACAATACAACTTTGTAGGTTGAGTAATCCTGGACAGGACACTAAGGCAAAGCATTTCTCTTGCAGTCGTTTCCATGGTATCTTTAACACCCACATACAGCAACTAGGACATTGGTTGTGAAAGTCTCATCCAAATAAATCCGACAAAGTAAATTGCACGGAACTCAATTTATCTACCTTGAAATGAAGTTTGCTGGGATTTGAACCTGTGGCTTCAGGAAAAAACAGCCACTTCAAACCTGATGTGCAAATCATTCAGCCATTCTATCAGGTTTAAGACATAAACAGAAAAATTTGAAACCATAAGCATGCATATATATCTCTAAATCTGTGCATATACAGCTGTACCTACATTTGCCTGAGATTCATCATGCCCATTGATTTCTGCTAATTCCTTGGCGCTTTTTAACTGCAAAGAGTAAACAAAAAAACAAAAACAAAACAGAACAAAACAAGCACATTACTTGAGTATTTCACACAGTTATCTTTGATTTATTTGAAGGAGCATTTTATAAGGCTTCCAATGAGAAAAACAGATGGAGCATATAATTCTAATGAGTTTTTGCTCAAACCATTTTGAAACCAACGTACTTAAGGCTTGATAGGTTGGTAAAAAAAAAAAAAAAAAAAAAAGAAAAGAATAAGACAGGGTCATTATTTTTTAAATAATAAGAAAGTAGTTTCAGGGCATAAAAAGTGTGTAGAATTGGCTCTCAAGAATAATAAATGATTTAATTTCCCCTTCTTCTTGCTATTAATTTAAACTTTACAATATTTTCAAGTTGCCACTAGCTAAACAGTGTTTTGCTAATGATTACTTTTGAATGATATATTTTGAGCTTTCCAAGACGCCACAGTGCTACTGTATGTTTCCTTCCTGAGGAAGCATCTAAATAACTGATATGGCTCTTGGGTATGATGGAAAAGGAGGTGAAGAGACAAACAGCTCTTTTACTTAACCACTGGCAGGAAGGACCGATGAGACGCTACCAATTTCAAATATATGATCTGAACCAAAACATTTTTTCCTCCTGATTTAGCTTTTTTGGGGAAATCCAGGATTACAGAGAGGATTCTAAAAGTCTTTCCAGAGAGATTTAAGGAGTGTCCTAGCTCATGTCTCGAGCCACAGTGAAATATGCCGTTGTTCATCCTGTGATTGAACAAACAAGGAAAGGAGGGGACACCACAGCTCTCCTGAGCCTGTAAACCACGCAGGTTTGTACATTTAGCGGAAGAACTCAAAACCATTTAATCTCTATGTACACTTCTGAAAAGTGATGTGTTTATTGTAACCTAATTCAAAGTAGATATTTGGGGATGATGGAGATAGGATACAATCAACAGAACTTTTCTCTATATTCCTTGGTCTCTATCTGTTTTTGCCAAAGAAGCTGGGGTCCATTTAACAAGTGATGATACAACTGTGACACTGAATGACAACCGTCCTAAAATCAAGGTGAATATGGATGTTATTATGTTTTGATTGGGTGTCTGGCACAGAAGCCTTGTCTGACTACCACTGTTGGATGACTGGTCAGATTACCTCTATCATCTTTTTGCTGTGCAGCAGCAACAGCTAAACTGCCTGTGAATCAGTTCTTGGCTTCTCACCATTGCCAATCTGACAATTAAGGTAAGTGGGCCATGATCTCTGTATACCTCATGATGCAGGCCTGTGTGAGCCACTAAAGTGGTCCTGAAAGAGGGAAGGGGGCAACAGTCCCTGAGAAAGCAGTACGAAGGACAGCTGGGGACTGCAAACTCATCAGGTGTCCTGGTTCAATTCACTGACACTCATCTTTCAATGCCCTTGAAAAGCCTGCAACTCATACTAAAAACAGTGTGATGCATTTCCACTGAATGCTGCATGTTTTCCTTCCACTGAAATACAACCATCCTGTGAAAAAAATCTCGCTGTGAGGATGCTGGTAAGAACGAGACAAGAAGGCTACTTCCAGCCAAGAAAAGTTAGGTATTTCTGCACTGTGCTGTGAGCCATTTCCTGATTCTGCCAATTTTTCATTTTAAATATTCACCTCATGTGGGCTGTCCCGTTGAGTTCAGCTGAATTACTCATCCGAATATGAGGTTAGGAGTGTGCTCAGGTATATAAAACTGTTCTGCATGCTACGTCCATGTCCTGAGCGCTTTGGGAGTGCTGTTCATTACTTACCTTTCTACTTTCCTTTTTCAGGTGGATAAAGTGCCATCACCCCTTGGTAGCTGCTAGCTTCTTGGGCAATGCTCCACGTGCCTTTTGCTGGTGACATGCAGCTCTCCCATCCACCTCATGCATGTTTGATGGGAGAATGGGCTCAGCTTCCAGCCTACGTTGGTCTGCCAGACTTTCTCCCCACCACTGATTCCCACCATCACCTTCCCAGCACTGCTGCACTGGTGGAGGTAGTGTTAACGCAATTAGTGCAGGAAGGATGCTTGATCCTTTTTCTCTCTTTTATGTCCTGCAGTGCCCTGAAGAGGATGTCAGAGCTCAGGCAAGAAGCTGCTAGCATCCACATGTACACTAAAACCACTGCAGCAGGAGGTGGAGGTAAACCAGTGGAGATAATAGGAGAAAACTTATGGGTAGAAAATATGTTTCTGGATTCCCACAGGTTAAAGGGTTAAAGTCCCCTTTTTCCAATATTGTTTGTTTGCTTGTTTAATTGAAATTTAATTTATACTCTTCTCTCACAGCCTAAATCATGAAATGTTGGAATAGAAACCTTGGAAAAACATACAATATTGGAAAAACAGGACTTGCCTTACCCCCGAGGCAGGCTCCTTTGCAGGTTGGTGGTGAGACTGATGTTACCAGCAGGAAGCATACTGAGGCTACACACTGAACTAGTGCCAGTAACAACCAAGGGACTACCTGAAAGGAAGGGAGAAGAGTTAAGGAGCTGGAAGGCTCTCATACATCTCATGCCATGGTGGGGTCAGGTCAGGCATAAATCAGTGGGCTCAAAGTCCTCTGACAACTGGAGCTGGTGGCTGTGGACAAGATCTGATCCAGAAGCCTTTTTGCTACCATCCTGTAACATGGTGAACAAGCAAACAGGATCTCTCCCAGCAGGACATACAGGATGAAAAGGCAGATTTTAGCAAATATATCACCAAAAAAAAAAAAAATTCCAATAAAGATGGGAGCCCAGCACTGTTTATTTTTTAAAGAAATGTTCATATTTACTTGACTCTGCCATGATTTTCAATACCCATGGTTGGAAAAACACACAGATGAGCTGTGGTCCTTGTAAAGGAAAGCTGTGAGCCTTGGCAAGTGGGGGTCACTACTGCTAGGGGCTTTGCTGTTCTGGAAAATTTTGGAAATGGTTCAGGATTGTTGGAGAAGCACACTGGTTGTGCAGCTCTCTTTAGGAATTCTGGCTACTTACAGCCTTAGCTCTAGGCATGTTTCAGTTAATGCTCAAGACAAATGCAGATCCATTGTGCCCTTCTTCCAGCTACTGTTTCATCTGTCTGCCTAGCATGAGTGCACATTTGATTTGCAATTAGTAGGAGTCTGCAGAGATTTGGAAGTCACCCCTGTGGTCTCTATTGAGGCCTCATATTGTGAGATATTCCTATATGTTTTTGCAGAATTTAATTGCTACTAAGATATAAAATAATTTATATATAAATCTATATAAAATAAAAACCATAAATATAAATCTATATAAAATATAAACCATGCAATTTCATTCTTTTTTTTTGACTATTCTATGATGCTATACTTTGAATGACATGAAAATGTAAATGAGATGCAGTTAACTCAAGAGATCTAGTAGTTTCTGTGTTTATAAATATGCTGTTACCTAATCCACTCTTCCTCATGGCATTTTGTTTAATGCAGTCCTGCATCAGTTCTCATTTAGAAGGTTTTCTTTGTAGCCATAAGTGCTAAGAACACATAGCATTTACTTTTCCCATTATGCATATTAAATGTTTAAATCTGTTTGCAGACATATTCAGACATACATGCTGAAAACTCTTGAACATAAGAACTATCATCATTTTGAATCTCTGCCATCAAAGCAGTTCAGAACCTGCAGTCTTTAAGCTACAGATACTAACCAACTCGCTAAATATTTTAGCTCAAAGTTTATATATAAAGGACAAAAATACGTCTCACAACAGAGACTGTGCCTATGCAGCACAGGTGGGGATTTGAAATTTCAGTGTGTCCAAGCCATGTGGTTTATACACAACGCATGTATTTGCGCACACTGTGCTTGCACACAGTGTGCACTGCTTCATTTCCAGATTTACAGATCTAGCTCCAGATTTCCTTTTTTTTCTGCGTAACTATCCATCTTACCTTGCTTATAAAACAGTACTATCAAATACACTTCTCAGTGTCATAGAACACCTTAGTATCAAAGAAGGCTAACATTAAAGAATCAGATATACAGTTGTTTGCTTTTCACTGCTTAAATAAGTGCATTGGTGAACTACTATTTTTAATGCCATCATGATAATCTTTTTTGTATACTCGTATCTTCAGATATAACACAGGAGATGACAAGCTCTTTTTCTTCAATACTAGTCTTAAAAGAAAGAGGTTTTTGTTGTTGTTGTTGTTGCTTCCAATATGCTTGCTTTTCAGGCATATTTAACTTCTCCCCATTTTATTTTTTTTTAAATTATTCAGAGAGACAACACATTTCCCTAATATCTATGTAGAATGAGTGGAAATGTTACTTCAGATGTGAAATTCACTACTGCATAGTGTAAAATAAGGGTCTACTTTCACTGTTTTCTTAAACTGTTAGCCCCAGCTGCATGCACAAATGCTAATCAGAGCAGACACATGGACTACATAATGTTATGTCTTGCTCACAATACAGTCAGTGGTCAGAATCCTATGCATTTTGTAGGCAAAGCCATACATCCTCCATCCCCTTAGCATACCTAAGACAGCACTTTTCTCCCATGAGAAACACTCACCTGTTCCTGAAGGACTTTAAGCATCGCTTGTGTGTGTGTTTGTTCTTCCTTGGCTTGCTCCAGCTCGGATTTTTTGTTATTTAATTCTTCCTGTATGCTCAGCAATTGCTATACAAACAAAAGAAGGTTCTGGTTAGCACCGTCTGGATCAAAATCAGTTTTAAACACTCAGTTTGATAAATCTTCATTTCAAACAATGCTTTGCAGCCCGCTCCTACATTGATTATTGTTGCATAATCTGCTGTGTCTAAATGGACCAGAGGTAGATTATTTTCATCTGCATCTCCTTCTGCAGCAGTGCTCCACGAGTAATGCATCTGTTAATGTGTGTTAAGCTATTTGTTACATTAAAGTAGAAACTCCTGGTACACTATATCACCCACGGAGGGACTGTCACATTCATCTGAACCAAAATCTTATTTGTAGAAGTGTATGCGGTGGTTTTAATAATACTAGGGTAAACACTATGGTACATAAATAATTTAAAAGCACAGCCTTTTAATATAATTAGTCATTGGACCAAAGCCATTTTCATTCTATGCAAAGCAATATTCTGGAAAGCTTTCACATTGAGCTGCCAAGAAGACAAAAGCTTTTTTTTTTTTTTTTTTTTTTCTTAACCATGCTGTGATATTTTATTAGACAAGGAAGACTGATGCCCTAAAATCAATATATCATTCAGGAAGACAGCTGATCTGAACTGTCAAAACAAAAAACTATGTCCAAAACCATATTTTATGAAGACAATTCTGGGATGTAGGGACATCTTGAAAAGCCTACATTCCCTGCTCTTGGCTAGCTTCATGTTCTGCACAGATTTATTGTAACTGTTAAGAGCAGGTCAATAGATTTAATTAATCTGTAATAATGATATATTTTTATTTTTATGGGTAATATACATTGCTGAAGAGCAAGAGAAGACAACTAAGAGATTAAAAAGGAGTTTACAGTGCTTTCCCTTGGTGATCAAGAAAGGAAACTCTGGTTTTCTTGCACAACTTATTGCTCTGCATACACTCCTTTCCAAGGACAACTTGAGCAAGCAATTGCTTTAGTAACTTGTATTACTGATCTAACTATGTGTCTAAGCATCTAAGGCTTAGTTTATGCTTGTGCTTAGGATGGGTAGCTCTGACTCAAACAGACGTTGTAGGTGTTCAGCATCTTGATATGTTTCACACCACAAAAGTAGAAATAGCCCCTGGCCTTGTTCCACAATACTGGAAGTCCCAAGCACGAAGGGACTCTGTGCCACTATTGTTTTCAGAGCTGCTAGGAAACACTTGACATTTCGGGGCCTGACAGAGTTATTGGCAGTGCATTTCTTGTGTAAGTGAACACCAGTTTGATGAATTCTGTCTGCCACGGATGTAAAAATCCGTGTGTGTATAGGTCTGATTATATCTTGCACCCTCTGCTATCCAGCTAGGTGTGCTCTTTGATGTATCTTGCCACCTGGACTGCTTCCTGAGGGCCTACAAGACACTGAGGGCCTTCGGGTATGTGTATCCACTCCACCACAGCACAAAAGCATTTCAAATCTCATGATTTTACATGAATAGCAAGTTCTGTTCCAGTGTGGCCCCACCAACTTCTGCATGGAAATCTCTACTTCTGGCAGTTCCTGATGTGGACTGGATTGCCACCTCAGACTTGTCTTCATCTTGCCTGTTGGGTACCACTCTCTACATTCTCAGAAGATAAAATGAATCTATGTGTACTGTCATGTGTCACACATTGTTACCCATGCAGCTTCTTAGCACAGTTACAGATTTCCAGACATTTCATAACCTTCTAACCCCAAAGGGACAATTTAGTCACCTCATGTAACCTCATGTTTATAACAGACCATTGATCTTCACCCAGGATAGTTTTAGCTGATGCCTGTACTTTAGAAAGAAGGGACTCCAATCCTCAGGAGAGAAACAAATCATACAAGACACCAGAAGGATATCAGAAGCTCTTTCAAGGATCACTAGCAGAGACAGCAGAGTTTTGGCAAAGAGAAGTGTCACCTGAATGGGGCTGGTGAAATTCCTCTCCTTCACAACTGCAACCTGCTTGTCCTTACACACCTGGACAGGGCAAGGGCGTTTTAAGAAAAAGGAGTCTTTGGTCTCCACCTCAGTGTCTTCTCTGAGTAGTTATATCTCAACCAGTCTCTGACAATTCAAAGTGAGGAGCCAAAATGAATTAAATGATCCTCACATAAAGCCAGGAATGCATTTAGCCAATTATGTACCTGAGAAGGGAACTTCTTTGCCTCTCTAGGCAACAAGCTGAAATCCTGAATTATGAGGTTTTATTGCCATCATTGTCTAGTGCAGCGCTACAAGTACTATGGAGTCCAGAGAAAACTACACAAAAGATCCTGTCTGCTCCACAGCCTCTGAAGGATGTGGATAGACATCTAAGTTCAAGGACAACATCACTACTTTCCAGATCAAACCTTCATCCTGTTTCAGAGATTTTACTCCAGATTCTGGGAGAAACCCTGGAGCCCATCCTTCTGAACAATGGAAATTCCTATTTGGAAGACCCCAAGTGAGTCTTAAGTTAATCTCTGCCACTGGAAAGCCCTTTCACTTATAGGTTGAACTTGTTATACTTTCACCAGAAGAATTAAAATCACCTTCCCCATCCTAACCCCTCATGGTTCTTCCATAGCCAAGTCTTACACATCATGGACCAGCTCACAAACCACCACAGCTTTATCTTCACATCTCCCACTGATATCTCCAACTGTGCTTTAGTCTATTTATATCCCTCTTCCTTTGATCTTGACTTTATGTTTTGTGTTCAAGGCAATTTTTTCATAGCTGGCTGAGCATGAGAGGAAGTGGTGTGGCAGACACCATGTGAGAGCACAAGGAGAGATGCTCCCTGCTCTGCATCATTGTATTTGGCTCCAGACCAGCCAGGAACAGGAATCCCAGGAAAACATCCAATTTTCTCAGTTTGCATGGATTTGCAGCTCATACTGGTTGCAGCATGATCTGCAAAGCATTTGTCATGAGATAAAACTTTCTGGGAATCTTAATAGTTAAACTGTAAACTACTGCAGGCTGTCTGTTTGTCCCTAGGCTCATATTTTCAAGACAGTCAATGGGCCCCATTTTCACGGGGATGGAAAACAGAACATCTGTAACTAGTGTACCACGTTCCCAGTCACACATAAGGTTTTTCATTCACAGAACTGGGACCTTCCCATCCAGCCCCCAGAGATGCCAGAATTGTTTAAAACTTGCAGTCATTCCCTGGGGCTTTAACCTTCTTTCTTTTTCTCTCCCTGACATTTATCTCTAAAAGCTGCAGAATCTGCTCATTT
Organism: Anser cygnoides; assembly: GCF_040182565.1. Taxonomy (NCBI): domain Eukaryota; kingdom Metazoa; phylum Chordata; class Aves; order Anseriformes; family Anatidae; genus Anser; species Anser cygnoides. The sequence continues at coordinate 180,727,244 of NC_089873.1, forward strand.
TGCATGGGTCAGGTTCAGAGCTTTCTTTTTCCTGTGTGGTTGATGCCATCAACAAGAACCAGTAACAAGGACTTATACCTGCCAAAAAACATATTTTTCCCTTCTAGTCTTAATTTGGGAAATGACAAAATAGCTTTGACTGAAAAAAAGTATCAGACTGAGACAGACAATCAGCTTGAAAAATTTCAGCACAAACACGTGACTTTTGGCAAAATTAGAAGCAAATGGAAAGAAGATTTTACACTGGCAGGAATGAGGCAAGTTTCATAACAGTAACTGCTGTCATGCCTACTTATAAACAGACAGCCACTCCATAACGATTTTAATGAATGATGCCAAGATGATGGTATTTAATAATTCAGAATTGTTTTGTTTTTCACATAAATGTGCTTATTAAAAATTGATCCTATAGATATTTCTTCTGCCCTTCAGATTGCATGCAAATGAATACTACAATCAATTAAAATAAAAAATTGTTCTCCTTGGTTTTACTGTTTGTGCTGTCTGATCCTGTTCCACCTACTTCACCATCTCGTCGAGCCTTTCTGCCAGAGCTTCCCCCCCCCCGTGCCCACCCACCCACACAACATTTGCTACCCCGCTTCCCACCTGTTGTGTCCTGCTGGCTTGTCTCAGAGATTCTGCCAGCACAGCTATCAAAAAGTCCCTTCCTTCCATCTTGTCTCACCTCTCTGGACATTTCCTTTAAGCCCTTATGCCCCTAGTTTTGTGGCACAGCCATGGCAGTCAGTCAGTAAGTCCCCAGTTTTCTCAGGCAAAGGAGTGACTTCTTGGCTATGCAGCCAGGAAATTCCTGGTTCATTTGTCTATTGCCCTCCAAAGCAGCAGTCCTCAACATAAAACTGTTCGGGTGTCTGGGAGTCCCCTGACACTTATGCAAGGATCTCTTCCCTGAGCCAAAATCATAGTGTCAGGAGGCAGAAAAGCATCTCATGGTGGAGAGACAGCACTACAGAGAGACAGACATATCCTTGCTTTAGTGCATGCCCTCTGCTCTTGCTGGGGAGGGGAGAGGCTGGCTGCAGCCTTCTGCCAAAGACAAGGGAGAGGCTACCAGAGGCAAGAGTACACAACCCACAACAAACCTGACACAAAGAAAGCTTGATTTAGGGAGTGTTAATGTGAGGAGAAGATCTTTGAGGAAGGTTGGGGAATGTCCAACATCATGCTGTGGTAAGAAGGTAAAGGTAAGGAGAAGGGAAGAAGTCTGCTTCTGAAATCAGCAGGGAAAATTGTTCAGGACCGAGTGATAAATTAAAGGAGTATGGAACTCTGAGGATCCCGGAGAGAGGCACACACATAGCCCAGAGTGCCACCAGCACTGCTCTGGAAGCTCAGCTGCTGTCCATGCAAACAAAGCTATTTGTCACCATGGCTGCTGGGTTGTCCGTAAGAGATGAAGCCCTGGAGTAGGTCAACATCAGATGGGTAAATATCACTAATATCCCTTCATTGGCATTTCCAGAGAGGAGACAGGAAAGAAAAAAAGAATTAACTTACTAGTTGTCTCTCTAGATGTCAAGAAATGCATTTTACACAAAAAAATGCAAGACAGCTTTCCTGTTTCCATTGGCAGTTCTGGAGCTGCTCTGTTTATAAACGGAAAAGATCCCTCTCCAATGTTAAGCTTGCTTCATTCATGAGGACAAAATTCCTCCCCATTCATAAGTGGGTAGCTAATTTCTTTATATGGGAGGGACATGTGTGTGTTTTGTTTTATTTTATTTATTTTTTTCCACACATTCCAACTTCCAATGCTGAATCTCTGTCAGCAACAGTTCAGTACCGCCCATGTTGCATAGATCTTGAAAGTGCAGACAGAAAATTACCATCTTAAACCAATCCTCACAGCTTCTGAAACATTAAATATAGATGGCATTATTGAAGCCAGATGAATTACTCAGACTGTGTACAATGCGGTGCCAGCATGGCCAAGAATGCTAACGACTGAACAACAAACAGTGCCTTGAAAGATATGAGAAGTCCTAAAGGGAAAGTAATAGCTGGCTGTTGTGTATCACAAAACATTCCTTCATTTTCCTCCTCACCCCCCTGCCCACATTTCTTCTTTTGTCCCCAAAAGGCAGTGTTACATCTGTACATTTAAATATAAATTATGGACATATCCAGAAGGGAAGCCAAACACACAGTCTAGCAAAACAGAGAAGGATCTCAAAAGGAAAGCATGGTTGCCAGCGTGAAACCATCAACTTAGTACACTAAAAAAAGGGAGGCAACTCAGAAGAGACCACAAGACCTGAGGCAGTACTTAGGATAATGTAAGACTGACAGAACAATGAAAAACGAAAACCAACATTTGCCACAAGTTTAACAGTTACACTGCTGAATGGTCCTGTTCCTGCCCTTTATTATTTATTTATTTATTTATTTATTAATTTTTATTATTAATTTTTATTTTTATTTTCCACAGCTGCTTGAAAAGAAATATCAGAGGGAAGAAATGGAAGTGAAGAAGATCAGACAAAAGGATGAAAATTATGTCTCTGAGGTAGGAGCACTGACTTTGATCACAGGTAACAGGCAGTTTCAGCAAACCAAGTCAGTTTGGCCACAGGTGGACTCTTCCTCCAGCTTCTGGAGTAGCTGCAGAGTGTCCAGAAAAGATCTGTGGCAAACTGTTTTAAAATGAGGATATCAGTTAAAGTGGGATGGTGTTACACAGCCTAACCAAGTCAACTTAGTTGAACAGACATCTTAGACACCCAGTGAACTTAGGTAAACTGAATTCTCCTATCTATATGATATTAGGGGGTAGCATATTACTCTCCACTTACTACCTATGGGGAGTATATTTACTCCCTTATACAGGAAAAATGGGAAGATCTGGTTCACTAGGTGTCTAAAATGAAGGCAAAGCCCATGTGCCTCAAATAGGTAGGCTGATTCCCACCCGAGGTTACCTTTTTCAGTCCTGAAAAAACTAAGGCTTCACACTATACAGAAAACTGGGGAAGCAGTTCTCACCTGTGTAAAAGGGCAACAATTTCCCCTAAAGTACACTAGAACTGGAGATCTAAAATTTTTGCAATCGTAGGCATTGGAAGGACTGCAGAGATCATCTAAAATTAAAGCACCAATTTACACTGGCCATTTCTGAAGTTTTATTCTTTCTCTTTTTCTTCCTAAAAACAAGTTTTGTAGAGTCAGTTTGACCTTTATCTCATAAAAGAAAAAGAAGAAAAAAAAAGAGTTGGGTAGATGGAAAAGGATAAAAATCAGCATGGAAAAAAAGTGTTTCAAAAGTCTTAGAGGCTGATCACAAATAACGAGGGGAATGATGGTAAATATTTCTTGGTAGAGTCTTCCTTAAGTAGAAGGAAAAAAAATAATAAATCAAAATGAAATCTCAGACACATGATCAATTGCAAAACAAAAACACAGATTGTTCTCTCAGTACTTCTGTGGACAGGCTGGAAGGGTGTTTGTGTCTATTTCTAAGACAGACAAGATTTCATATCACAAATGGCCAGCACATGGCAGGCTTGAATAATGAGAAAGTGACTTCCCAGCTGAGCAAATATGCATTAGTAACAAGACGCTGATGAGGCCAGACAAATCACCAAGGAAACAGGAGAATGTGAAAGACAAGTCAAAGAAGCTTTAGAAATGAGCCCTCGAGGAAGTTAGCCATGTTGCAGCAGTAAGGGCAACATACGTGCCATCCTAATGTATGACAAGGCATTATTAAAATAAAGAGCATGATTGTGGATTTTTTTAAGGGAGCAAAGGGAAGTGCAGTGTAATAGATCAGTGCTTCTCACCCCTTCCATCTCTCAGGGACCACCTGTGTCACAGAAATAGGGATGACACTGTTTGGATGGCTCATGGGGTTTGCAATGATAAAGGAGTCCCAGACCTGATCCCCCCTGCCCTGGGCCTGAGCTGGTGAAAAGCTGCATGTGCATCAACAGCCCAGCTCCTGCTTGCTTTGGGAAGTTACCTGTAAAATAAGCAATTCTGGTTCTGAGCAGAGAAAAAGAACATGGTGAACATGTTAGCTCTGCAGGTTTGCCACCTCTGAAGGGGTTGGAGAGCTGGGCATGCACTTGATGGGTGAGTATGTACCGAGGCAATACTGAAGAACATTGTCCTGCTGCCTCCTTAGAAAAATGTTTGTCATGCTCCCTTCCCCTTGCTATGAGATTGACTACAGAGGTCCAACAGCTCCACGGCACGCAGAACGGGAGCAGGCAGGACTGACCCACAGAAATAAGTCAAGCAGGAAAACAGACAGATGGACACACTGAAACTACCTAAAGGGAGGTTATGGAGAAGAAGGGGTTGGGCTTTTCTCAGGTAAGGGTTGAGGGCTAATAGACACAAGGAGGAACATTTGTACTACATATAAAGAAAACATTCCACAGTTAGTATGGCCAGTTATGGGAGCAAGAGCTCAAAGAAGCTGTGGACTCTCCATCCTTGGAGGAAATGCAAATACAGCTAGCTGGGGCCCTGAGCAAACAGACAGCTCCAGAGCTGACCCTGCTTTGAGCTGGGGGATACTGTACATGATCTCCAGAGGTCGCTTTTGACTTACTTAATTCTATGATGCTAAAGAATACCTAATAGATATCAGATAAATAGACCTCTGTTTCTTTTGTTTCCGTGAGGCATAGTAATTCAGACTCACTAACTACGAGAGGCAGTATTTGGGATTGGATGAAAAGGAGAATTTGGATGGTGCAATGAATGTCTTAAGTCTGCAGCTTTTCTTTGTCAAGTAATTTTTAAGCGTTATTCTTGCTCTAATCAAGAAGGAAAAACAGTCTTAGGTCAGTTATATATTGTTACACTAAATGAAGAAAAGACTGAAGTCCTTAGGGATCTTACAGGATCAGCCCCTCCTCCTAGAATTGAAATCCTCACAATTTGCAAATAGATTTTTACTGCTAGCATAAGGGATTCTCTCTGGGATCTGATTTTCACAGCAGATTACCGAAGGTCTTTGATTTTGATGGTGCCTTATAGAGGGGAGAAGTTTGGACAAAGCAGTTACACCTCATCAGGAAAGCTCCCTCCTACCTTTGCTAAATGAGGTCACTGGCATGTTATATTAGCCCTTGCCTTTTACTGACAATGGGTGAGTGAGCAGATGGGCTTACAGTTTGCTCTGATTCAGATCAAATTAAGAGGGCTGATCCCAGATGAGTGTCAGGTTCCCTCTGCCCTCATAACCTACAAGGCAACCACCTGGCACCTGGCATGATGGACAGTCAAGAGAAGACATGGTCATTCATTCACAGCAACCTCCTCTTCTCCAGCCTTTCACCTGTACCTGGCCATTCCAGGTACCTCCTCACTAGGCAACAGCACTTGAACTTTATGACCACATCTATTCTTTTGTGGGACTGCAAATGAGCATGTTACAACACACTCTTTCTTAGCAAATCAAATTATTATTTTTTTTAATTTTGATTTTTCCTATTCAAGAAGAAATATTTTCTTCATATTAAAGGAGGATAAAAAGACCTGACACATTTTAACTAGGAAAACAATTTACATGAGTCAATTTGTCTTCTGTTACTCCCACTGAAACTTAGTTCCTTGCTGAGGAAGCAGGGCTCCTTGTATGAAAGCATCAAATACTTTTGGAACCTATGCAATCAGCAAGCCGATACTACTGTTTGGAATAGTTTAAAGAATCCACATAAGATTGCTAGACCGTACAACTGATATGACTTGTTTTTCATTAGCCTACACTAGTGTGCTAATGAAGATAGTAGTTGATTTATTTCATATTTTAAATTGAATGTATGCACCAGATTATTTCTCTCTGAAGTGTTTATTTTTCCTACCAATCTCACTTTAGTTTTACCATGGTATCAGGCAAAAAGATGCTACCTTCCACCATTTCACCACTACAACAGCTATCAAGAAGATGGCGTTTAGAGTATCTATAGGCCCTTGTTTATACTTCCCCTAGCACTGTTGAAGTGGTGGTGGCAGAAATGGGAAATTAAACACCACTTTCCGTAAGGAAAGGTTGTTAAACACAGAGGAGAACCTATGTGGCTTGTCTGAAATCTGGTAAAAAAATATCATTTAATTTCCAGCTGCTTTTTTTTTTTTAATATAATCAGAAAGAGTAAGTATTTTCTGGAAGTTTGGGTGTGCACAGTACTGTACAGAGCCTTAAAAAGCAGAAGAGAACAAAAAGAATACTTATGGGAACATTTGTCTATGTCCTGGAAGCAGACATATTTCTTACCAGCTTCTACATATCAACCATAGGGTAAAAGAAGAAGAGTTGGACCTGGAAGCGAACATTTGGACATTGGGTCCAGCTTCTTGCTTTTATCTTGTATCACATTAAATTATAAGTAATGTTCTAATGATCAATATTGCCATTATTACCCCAGTGCTGCTTTTCTAGGAAAACAGAAAGATCTAATTAGAATTCATACTGGAAGAGTAATAAAAACATTTCCAACTTAATTATTCTGGTCTATTTATTCAGCAGGTAAAAAGCAAATACAAGGGGTAATGTTTTTATCTCTATTATTTATTCTTCTCTTTAATACTGCATTTGGAGAAGAATCAGTTTATAGTTGTGCATAAGTACATTGTCTGGGTTGTGTGCTGAATAGATGTTCGGTGTGCAAGAGGTAGTTAGATAAAAAAAGACTGCAAAGCTCCTTTGCATTTAGGGTATATTAATAAATATAGCCATAACATGCTCCATCTATTCAACAATGATGCTATTTTCAGCTCTAAACTAATACAGAACCTGCCTATATTTAAGGGTAAATGGTCGTTACAATGATCACAGCACTCACATGGCACTGTATTCAGCAATTTTCAGCCAACAAAAAATACGTCTGTGACTTCTGACATTTCACAAAGTTTTCAGGTGAGAGAAAGGAATGACTGTGGCAGTTAACAACCAAACATCTGTGAAGAATCTGAGAGATGCAGACCTAAATGTCACCTGAGGCTTACTGAAGTTGGATAAGTGATGGAAAGGTGGTGGAAAAGTGATGTGGAAAGAAGGTCTCATGATGAAGGAGGTCTCTCCTCATCCTACTTACTATTGAACCCTCTTGGACAGAAATGTGCTTTTCTGCTCCTAGTGAATGAGAGTGGACCATGGGAAGAGTAAATTCTTCCATTACTTGAATGAGAAAAATCTCATATTCATATAGGATAGGCTAGGAAGGACCTAAGTAACGCCACCTTTTGTAGAAAAAAAATAGAGGAGATGTGGAAATGGACTAGCTTTGCTCCAGTGGCTGGTAATGGTAGAAATCAAATTCATTTCACAGCATCACAGTGAAACCAACACTAGCTAATTTTGGCTTTTCTACTTGAATTTGTTACTATATGTTTGATATATATTGTCTTGCTTAAAAAGCTGACAGAGACATGACCCTTATGCCAACTCACTGAGATAAAAGGGACACAATCCAGTTCACACTGACTGTCCATACAGTGGAGGCCGTGTGTACCCCAACTTCCTTTTCACCAAAGGTGTACCCTGGCCGTCCTCCAGGATGAGTGAGCAGTGAATAAAAGGAAGGTGCTGCAATGTGCTTCAGCAGCTCTTCTCCTGACCACAACCGTGAGGCATATCACAGAGCAAACTGTCTTCCCATGGATGAACACAGAAAGCCTGAAATGACTTCTAGTCATCTGGCATTTATCAGAGCCCTTTGAGATCAGACGTATAATTTTCAGATGCATGTACTATTTATTTTACATGCTAACTGATTAGTAAACTGCAAAAGCTAGTTCTCAATGGGAAATGTCATGAGTAATGTGGCCTTCGAAGAAAGACCTCGTGTTGCATATTGAACAACAAGACCAGGGACGTATTGAATAGGTGATGATTAACTGTGCACTCCCTGTCTGCAGCACTGAACAGGGAAGGATCCCTGAGGTATACAGAGCAAAACACACAGGCAGTAGCTCTGGCAGTTCCTGCCTTCTGAGCACTCAGGTTTGCAATCTGCATTGCTGTTGGAGGGAAATTGATACTGTTTGGGGGAAAAAAAAAAAAAAAAGACAAAAGAGGTTTAATTGTGCTGAATCAGAGTGACACCCATGTGGGTCATTAACAGGGTCAAAATGTGTTCTGATTCCTGCGGAGACATCCAGAGCTACCAGAGTCGATGACACTGGCAGCAGCATATCAGCCTGTATGTCAGCCCTATGCCTACCACCCACGACTTTTCTTATTGTTCTTGCTTTTCACCCTGAGCACTGATTTTAAGTGAGGCACCTCCACACATCCCCTGCTCATGCAATAACCCCGTGGCTAGGCTTTAATGCTTCACCACCAACGAAGAGGAGCGTATGCTGTCACGGTATGTTAGGAATATGAACCTAAGCCCAGCTAATCAGGCCCCTTGGGGAACCTAGGCAATGAGGTGCCTCTTAAATGTCCCAGATAAACTCAGCATGTGCAACAGAAGGACTGTAGGCACTTGGGTACATTTCCTGGAGAAAAGATAGGTGGAAGCATGGTTCAGACGGGGATTTCTGGATAACACCATTGCTTGCAGGAGCTTACATTCAGCCTATATTGGATCATGCTTAGGGAGTTATGAGAGGAAAGAACATCAGCAAGGCATATTTATATGACACAGTTAAGCACCACACCGAATTACCAGCCTATAGGAAAATCAACCAGTTTAGTACTGCTATGCAAGCATGGCAACACACTTTGGCCGATTAAGCCTGACAGAATGGTGGAGCTAACTAGTTCAAGTAGAGACCCATGCTAAAGGAGCTAGATTATTTCCAGGACCTGAACCGTGCTCTGTAGATTCAGGACTAACTTGAGACTTAAAACATTGCATTGGTGGCTGTGCTGTGGAGATGGTTCATAAACAAGCCTGGCTGCCCCGTAAAGATGTAAAATTGATTTGGATATGTGCTAACGACTGACATCTCCTATGTGGCACATTGAGATATTTCAAAGGCTTGCAATGTTATCAGTTTCAGGCAGATTTTATAAAGAATGTGGGAACCACATCACTGAATCCATAGTGACTCACTGTCAAATTCTGAATCAGTTTTTCAAAGCATGTAAGTGAAAAGTGCATTTCCTCAAGAATTTTATTCAGTGGACAACAAACAAGAAAAACAGTTTTTTTTTTTTCACTTTGTTCTTGGAAGGGCTGACAGATTTTGATGAGAATTTTTCAAGACTCTACTTGTTGCTCCACATGGAATATGTAAACCCAAATGGTTAAAATTTGGATGAGTTATTAACACAGTGAAATCCAAGTCTTCATAATGGCAAGTATTAAGCAACACTACTAGGTGCTATTTTCTGCATTACCTATAGTCATGTATCTGGTAAAACATTCCAGAAAAAGAGAAAAGATTAAAAAAAATCTTATAGCTGTGCTGTGAAGTATTGTAAAAATAGTTATAACTAAAACATGCCTCCTTATGATCACAGACTTTATTACAGAATACCAAACACTGCTGAAAAACGGAGCCATTTGAAAAGTGATCTGCCTGGTATGTGTGTTCTCATATAGAAATAAATTGAAGGCAATACCACCTATGCGGCAGTGACAAGTTAATTCAATTTCCATCTCAAAATCAGGTAAAGTGTATCTCATTTGTTACCATGGATACAAGACATTACTTCCATTTGTTTGAGATCTCACAGTGGGTATGAAATTAAACTGTGACACAGTTTTATGGAGGAAGTTGACTCAAAACCCCATAAGTTCAACGTCATTAGTCCAAAGGATTTTCTTTTTCAGACAATAAATAGGCAGGTTGCTACTACTGCCTATAAGGTACACCTTATAAACAAACATCTATGTGATTTTGCTGATGCTACTTTGGAGCAGTAGGATTGATGGAAGAGAAAATAAACATTCATTTCATCAGTCCTTCAAATGTGGGAAATAATCCTGAAAAATGTCCAGATGGTAGAAGTACATTAAAAATACATTGATGTTGTGTTATTTGCTATTGTTTGGCACCAAATATATTTACAAAAAAATTCTTGATTCTGAAAATGCATCCACTTTTTCTCAGATAAATCTGCTTTTCAGACTGCAGCTCAAATCAATTGTTCTCTAGTTCTAGAAGTTAGAAGAAAAAAGAGTTTTATGAAAGAGTGGGGGAGAATGGAGAGGAAAGAGAGAGGTGAAATACATTTTTTTTAATGCTGACATATATGTAGGCCCTGGGAATTCAATGGCATTCAGTTTACCTTGTCTGAAATTAATTTTAATATATACAAAAGGATAAAAGAGAATACAGGTCTTCTTGTTAAATTATTACCACTCAAGTCCTGGGTATATGTTTAATATTTCATAGAGAGACTGATTTCCATAGATGCTGAGCACCTGCTGTACTGATGGATTTCAGCGAAGGTTGTCATCTCTCAACATTTACAAAACTAAGCTGAGATAAAACAAAGTCTACCTAAATCAAAGGTTTAGTTCTAAATATTCATGGATGAACTGCATGAAAAGCACAAAGGTCTTGAGATATCATGACTACAGCTAATCATTGAAATCCAAAGCCATCATCCAGCTGCTTAATTGACTGATAATTCCCCACCAAATATTCTGAACTCCACCTCTTGTGCTTCTGTGTTGCTGCCCTCCTCAGCATATTGTCAGACTGGATTATCTGTAGTGTCTTCTCTGGCTCCTTGGGCCATCTCTAATTATATCCCATTGGGAGTTGGTAGGTTTGATCCCCCAGATGGCAAAATAGAAAAATTCAGAACCTCACAGCAAAATTGTCACAAACATAAATACTCTCAGAGAAACAGGGACTACAGTGGCCATTGCTCAGCTGGACAAATAGATAAGTCACTCTGTGTTATTGGCTTGCATTATTAACATTTACTTGAAGATACAATAGTAATCTATTTATATTCTCCAGACTTGATTATCCTTCATCCAGACCCCAGGTAGGAAATTATAATAATGCAAAATGAGCATTAGGGCTCTAGTATTTTGATTTAGTAGTATTTTGCGTCTAATTTTCACTAATTTTAATGGAGAATTAGCACCAGGCTGAAATTTAGCACAATATTTATATATGCAGTTAAATTTAATGAAGCCAGTGATATTTAAGTATTCATTTATATAAGGATAACATCATGAACAGACCTCAAGCATATCTAAAGTACACTGAAACCTTGAGTATTTCTGATTAGTGATTCATGCTCAAATGATCAATGACTTCTTTTCTTTTCTTTTTTTTCTTTTCTTTTCTTTTCTTTTCTTTTCTTTTCTTTTCTTTTCTTTTCTTTTCTTTTCTTTTCTTTTCTTTTCTTTTCTTTTCTTTTCTTTTCTTTTCTTTTCTTTTCTTTTCTTTTCTTTTCTTTTCTTTTCTTTTCTTTTCTTTTCTTTTCTTTTCTTTTCTTTTCTTTTCTTTTCTTTTCTTTTCTTTTCTTTTTTTCTTTTCTTTTCTTTTCTTTTCTTTTCTTTTCTTTTCTTTTCTTTTCTTTTCTTTTCTTTTCTTTTCTTTTCTTTTCTTTTCTTTTCTTTTCTTTTCTTTTCTTTTCTTTTCTTTTCTTTTCTTTTTTTTCAGAATTACTCCACTAGATGTTAAATCTCCCTGATTTCGTAAAACTATGAGGGCTTAGATGGGGCTTATGTTCATATAAACACATGTGTAATACTTAGGCTTGTGTTGTGCTCTGTTATTTGGTGTTAAGTGGGATTTGTAGACTGGTTGGATTTGATAGGTACTGTGATAGCAATGCAATTCCTAATCCAGCCAGGCAGGCAGCTCATACGTAAATTAATATCTTCTGGCTGAGGAGTTTTGTCACAAAAAGCAGCTTAGTACAATCTGGAAGTGAGTGCGACTTCTCCTCTTCTGGAATCTAATAACCAGGAATGATTGAGGAGGACGTGTTGCATCAGGGCACTCATGAACAAGGCAAAATTAACCTCTTCAGTGACATAGCTGTGCAGCTCTGTTCTAAATCATAGTCACAGGATGGTTTGGGTTGGAAGGTACCTTAAAGATCACCTAGTTCCAACCCCGCTGCCATGGGCTGGGATACAACTCAGTAGATCATGTTGCCCAAAGCCCCATCCAACTTGGCCTTGAACACCTCCAGGGATGGGACATCCACAGCTTCTCTGCATAACCTGTTCCAGTGACTCATCTCCCTCTGAGTAAATAATTTCTTCCTTATTTCTAATCTAAATCTCCCCCCTTTTAGTTTACAGCCATTCTCCTTTTTTCTATCACTACAGACCCTCATAAAAAGTCTCTCTCCGCATTTCTTACAAGGCCTCTTTAAGTATTGAAAGGCCAGAGTCAGGTCTCCTTGGAGCTTTCTCTTCTCCAGACTGAACAACTCTGATTCTCTCAGCATTCCTTCACAGGAGAGGTGTTCATCATAGATAGATGACCAGAGCGGCGTCATGGTGAGCCACTGCCCTTGCCTTTTATTTATTTATTTATTTATTTTTGCCCTTGCTGAATGTAGGTGCCTGGGCAGGAAAGAAGTAATACACATTCAAGTTGAAAGAGAAGTGCTTATGTGTAAATGGACATGTGAGATGAAGCAGTGGGAGCAGTCTGGATGTGCTTGCCAAGTCTTCCCCTGCACCATGTCAAGAACACACTGGTAGATGAGGGATAATGCATATGATAAACTGAGCCCCCCCTGCGAGGACACATTGCAGTTTATGGCTGACTGGCATCAGAAGAAAGCTTTGTTGCTGCGCTGAACCACTTAAATGTTGCCTGAGTGGAAACATTACATACATGGTTCAGTATACGTAAAAAAAGATATTGGGAGATAACACCAATGTTACTATCCACTTGTAAGTTAGCAGAAGGGCTGTCTGGACAAGCTGGAGATGTCTGAAATCCTCAAACAAGAGGCAGGAGAGGAAAAGAAAGCTGAGAAGTGAAGATGCATCTAAAGATGCAGATGAATGTAAATGAAGGTGCCACAGAGCACTGGAAAAACTTTTTTGAACTTCCATGCAGAATTAAGGCTAATTGGATTAAGTGAGAAGAGAAATAGAGGATGTACAAAAACAATTTGCTCATAAGTACAACATGCATGAGGATTTTCCTTGAATGATCAATGCATTTAGTGATTACTAAAATGACTGTCCCTACAAATGTCCCCAGTTTCTCCATCCCTTCCCCCCCAAATGAAATCTGCATGATTTTGACTTTGAAGAGAAATAGGACTAATAATTCATAGCTAATAGCCTTGAATACAGCACAGCTCCTTGGCACCACTTTCCTAAAAAAGAAGACACGTGTTTTTCTTCCATAGCAATACCTGCTGCATGCCTTGCATTGTCTGCTGTAGAAACTGCAGCTGCTGGTCTTTTGTAAGGCTTTCTTCTGTTCGAAAAAGCTGCCCTTTTTCTTGTTTCAGAAGCTCCACTTCATTCCTGTAAGCGTCCAGTTGCCATCGAAGACTATCATTCTCTTCCTTAAGTGCATATGCTTGGGCAGCTAGTGCTAAGAGAAAATGAAAATGCAAAGAAATCAGTAAAACGGATTGTTTCCTTACAAATAATGCAGAAGACATTGTCAGGGGAGACGACAATAGAGCTGAAAGCCAGTGAGACATTTCAGAGCTGAGACAAGACCTAGTAGAGCTGAAAATGATTAGGTTCTGGCAAAGACTGTCACTGGGAAGTTATTTCATGGGATGGAAGGAGCCATAAAGTGACCCTGGATAATTCAAATCCTACATGCAATCTAGCTGCTAAATTTAGACTTACAGTTTAGGAGGAAACTGGCATGCAATCCAAGAGCAAATCACCCCCCAACTTTGCAATATTTTCCCAGCGATATTATAGAATCTGATACAATCATTTAATATTTATACTAGTATAGTGCAGATTCAATCAGATCTCTGCTAAGGAATTTAGACTATGTAAAGTTGTCTGGATTTAATCCCGTGAGAGAAGAAACAGAAATTCCTCTCCAATCTCCCCATGAACTACTTCATAGCAATGGTTATAAGGATCCATTTAGACAGAAAAATGATGTAATAGAGTAAAATTATATAAAATGCAAATGATCAGAAAAAGTGTTGGCACTACAAGAACATTACTACATTACAGGCATTGAAAGACACTTAAGTCATTTCCTTAGGAAGCTCCATTTGGCCCCTTTTCAATTTAGAATGGCATTTTTATTATCATAACTGATAGCAGGTGTTTGTGAAGAAATCGATTAGTATGCAGGGATGGAAATTACATTTGCCAAATGACTTGCACAGTCTGCAATATAAGCTAAAATTTGTGTAGCAAAAGGCAGAGGGCTATAAAGCATGTAGTAGGAACATTATTTAAATAAATTATCTGAACATAAATACATATAGGGAAGTGTGGCATTCACTGCTTTAGGAGCGTGGTTATCATCCTATAGAAGAACCCACCCTGGTAGTATTTATACTTGGCAGTATCAGTGGTCATTTGGCATAGCAAAGTGCCATACTATACTATTTTCTTTCTTGGAACCTGATAACACAACAACATTACAGAGCAGCTGTAATTAAAAAACAACAATCTACCATAGCCAATTCTATCAACATTTGGTAACTGAAGCACATAACTGATTTACATTCCTGATTAAATGATTTCAGGCTTGATATTACAGAATTCTTTCTTGTCCACCTACAACAGCAGTATGCTTAAACTCCAAATTATCAGAAATTGTGTATTAACTTCATTTAATGTTAGGCCTCTCTTGACTAGACCTTTCACAGATAAAAAGTCCCCTGTTCCCTATGATAACACGATTCAACATATTTGTGAAATTATAACAGCTTTAGATGTCACAGTATTTCATTACCAATAAAAATGTTTCGTCTTTGGTAGGACAAATCTATTTTTATCTGAGATATTTTTTATTAATTTTAAAATAATACAAAAGCATTCTCCAAAATAAAGTACAGTTAGCTGGTATTAAAATATAGGTGTGGATTAGTTATTGTGCTTAATTTGGATATTCTACAGAATTCCTCTGGAAGATTTATTAAGAGTTACAGTATTGTTACATCCAATTAAATTGTTCTGAAAAGCATGTAATCATCTTCCCATGACAAAATTTACCCTCAAGAAATTACAATGATGAGTCCAATGGGCAAATAAATAAGACGATGATTTTTTTTTAATTTTGTAAGAGCCAACAAATTATGCTAAAAAAAAATAAAAATAAAAAAGAGGCTGAGCAAATAAAAACCTTAGTCTAACAAAAACTCAAATCAAAATTTTGCTCTTCAATTTCTGAAATGGATTTGAACCTAATTTTTAAACATGAAAATTTGGGGCCTCTTTGCACTACGTAGAGGTAAATAATTAGATAAAATGGCACATTTGTTTGTATTCTCTTCCTCTTACCAATTAGACTATTCCCAGTCAAAAAAAAAATTGTATTTTTTACACAATACTCAATTCCAGCCAGAAATTGCCTATCCTTGTGCTCTCTGAGCACAAGGTGTCATAAGTGTAGTCAATTTTTTACAGTGGTTTGGGAGCAGTAATTCATCTGCTGTCCATCATTTAATCCAGCTCTTGAAAAATTTCTGAAAGTTGTTGCATAAGTAGAGGGAGTGAGGTGTACGTATTTGTTAATTACCATCACTGTGGAAATGAAGTTTAGGACCCAGATTCAGCCAAGGTTCAGGCCACCCTACCTGAAAAGCCACTGTGCACTTTCTTGGCCACTTCATGGCCCAATTGGAAAACTCTTCCTTCTTTCTTCCTACGAAAAATCAGGCTATTGAGTGGAACTAGGGACAGCACAAGAAATCTGCTACAGAGGCAGCAAATTAAGGGAAATGGAAATTATTTACACATATTGTGTAAATAATCAACCTATAGGTGATGAACCTGTTAGGGATTAAAAAAATAATAAAAAAAAATCCAAATGCAGCAAATCACATTCTAAGGCAACAACCCATTTTTCCTTTAGAAATAAAATACAGCTTTTTTACTGCTTAAAAAAAAAATCAGTTGCATCTATGAATGTCATTATTTTATTATTTTAAATTATTTTTAGCATATCATATCTATATGATAATAATTACATTGCAGTACTACCATGAAGTCCCATCCAAGGATGGGTGCCCCACCAATCTAGATTCCAGATACTGGAAGACAAAGGCTGTGTTTGGAAGAGGTTACAACCTATGTTAAGGCAAAAGGAAAATATCGCAAACAACCTGAAGTGTGGGAATAAGAGTACAGCAGAGATAAGTTTGTGATATTAGGCAGGATTCCCAGAGGTGTGCAAGATCTTATCAACATCATTATACACACTGGTGATCTTCCTAGCCATTCACAGTAAGCAATTAAAGACAGAGTCCAAGGTAGAAATATGTCCTTAAATAGGGAGGATGCAACACATACAGCAATATAATAGAATACTAAACTGTCACAAGCTTTCAGATGAATTAATTAAAGATGAGTCCACAAACGATATGGTGTTCATATACATAGTTCTTTTGTTATTTAATTTTAAACTACAAATACTCTGTTCCTAATGTGTGGACAAAAAGGTTAGTAAAGAAGTCATTAAATGGAGACTAAGTCAAAGAAAGGCATCTGGTAGGCCCCAGGGGCTCCATTTCATTTACTGGGTAAATGTGAAACAAAATCAAAAAGATTCCTTGTGTTGACCTAACATGACTGTAATTTTAAGTTATTTATGTTTTAGTGAATTAAAATCATTCTGGTTTCAGAGCAATGCTGCTTTTGATCCCTAATAAAACAGTTTGTTTAAATTTTGTGCATATAGAAAAGCACTTCATTTAATACTAAATTAAAATTGATGGAGAGTTTTTGCAGAGAGGGTAATCTGCATTTTAAAAAGTAAATATTTTTCAAATTTGTTCAGATTTTTTTTTCTATGACTTCATTGATAAAACTGATGAGTGTATTTTTTGCTGAAAAAGTTTACTCAGCTTATCTCTTTACAACTTCTGATTGCATTTTAAGTTTGGTAGTTTAGATACACATCTACAGAATCCCTCTCTGAGACACGCTAAAAATCTTCTTAGGATAAAAAGACAATGAAAGCTGAAAGCCTTTACAAAAGAACTATATACAAGGAAGCTAGATCAAAATAAAACTCTGACAAGAATCCCAAATAGCTGCTGTGCTGCAAGCAGAAAAGAATATTTGTACCTGAACAAACACAGCTGGCAACCAGCCCAATATGTGCTTTATAACATTTTCACTGAGGGATGCCAAATGACACCTGCTAGTCTCAGAGAAGCAGCTAGAGAAAGATCAGACATATGTAGGCAGGGGAAGCCTTCTCATTGATATTTTGAAGACATGCAAGAGGTTAGTGTGATCTGCTTGTGTAGAGGCAGGGGTGCTATGCAGAGTTCAGCAACAGCCTCAGTGGCCAACACTGGCTCCATGTAGTGGAACTGGATTAGACCCAAAGCAAAAAGGCAGTCTGCTTAAATCAAGAAGTGACTGGCTGATCAGAAATCGACTGAAGGATCCGCTGAGTCTAGGGGTGTTCTCTTGATGTCTCAGAAAAAAAATTAAAAATTACTTTTCTAGGGCATATATTTCAGATACTGTTAGGTGAGTGCTTTCTTTATGAGCATTTACTTATAGTGGTACTCTGTGATTGCATTTAACTTAATGCATAATAGTTACCCACTGGAGCCAATATGTGGTAAGTCTACACAGGTGATAAAGTGTAATTGTAATATTTTATAACACATCATGTCACAGTGGCCAGGAAATACCCTGCATTTATATTTATATATTTTTTTGGAATTAAAAAATTCTACCAGTTTTATTAAAGCACACCCGGGCATTAATAACATTAATAACATCACATTTAATATAAATGACAGAGTACTAATTCATGTATGGGTGACACTCCTGGTTGAAATGCATAGGCAGCAGCTTATCTTAAGAATCTGCCTCAAACTGGAAATAATATCTGAAAAACAAATGAGCAAACAATGGCAATAATAGAAAACCCTCTTGTAAATTCAAGAGCATAGACTTTCCTCACATCCTGCTAGTAGAAGATTTTCTACAGATTGTTTTTTTCCTATAGATTTTTCTGTACTTCTAAAAAAATGGATCATAAAACTGACAACTTCTTTGCTTATTTGTTTATCTTCAGACTTTCAGTCTAACCTCTTTAGTAGAATTTCTCAGGGTTTTGGAACTTTAGCCAATGTATTGATATAGTGACATGGATAAAAATAAATGAACATATTTCCAAGCCTTCCTTACATCTGAGTTCTACCAATGTCATTATTCTAATTTTCTGTCTTGAAAATAAGGTTTAAAATGATATAATGCTCTTTTTTGATAACATCAACAAGAAAAGCATAAAAAACTGTCAAAAATGATGGCTGTTATTATTGTAATTTTTTGTCTGCATCAATTCCACTGCAAAGCATTTACAATGTGTCCCTCCTCACCCCCCCCCACAAAACAGCTTGCAATAAACAGCTACTACTTGAAAGTGTTTCCAGTTTGAGGGATTGAAAAAAATGCAAGAGAAGAGAAGTAAGGACATAAAGTTCACAACTATAAATATAAACATAAAAGTTATCCTTGGCCTCCATCTAGCTTGCTTGTTTTTCAAATAAGTGAACTGTGAAGCAATACAGCCAGGGGAATGTCAGCAAGGAAAAATGTTTGTGGAGGGTCTGGGAGGGCATAAGGTATGTCTTTATGCTGTGGAAAACAGGATAAATTATACAATAATGACAGTTGTCATTAGTAAGAAAGATGGTCTTAGCAGATGTAGAGCTTTGAAGGTCTTAGCTGATATTCCATGATTCTGGGATAAAACAGTATTTCAAGATTTGAAGATAATAGTCAATTCTTATACCAACTTTACAGATATCTAAAATATATTAAAAATTCTTATTCTTTCCAGTAATATACTAGGGGAAACCTTTAAATAGAATGAACGTCAATGTAGATCATCATACTCTCTCAATGGAAGACACCACTGAATCTAGACATCTGCTGAGAGAGCTGGAGAAGAGAAGGCTTTGGGAAGACCTAATTGTGGCCTTTCAGTACTTAAAGGGAGCTTATTAAAAAGATGGAGAGAGACCTTTTCAATAGGCAGACATTGATAGGACAAGGGGGAATAAATTAAAAGTGGGGAGATTTAGATTAAATGTTAGGAGAAAATTCTTCACTCAGAGAGTGGTGAGGCACAGGCTGCCCAGAGAAGCTGTGGATGTCCTATCCCTGGAGATCTTCAGCACCAGGCTGGATGAAGCCCTGCGCAACCTGGTCTAGTGAGCGACATCCCTGCCCATGTCAGTGGGGTTGGAACTAGGAGATCTTTAAGGTCCCTTCCAACCCAAGCCATTCTGTGATTCTATGATTCTATGATCTATGCACCAGTTCCGTTTCACTAATGTGATGTGTCTGTCTCCCCTGCCATATGAAGTTATGAAGTTAGTCATAATTGCATCCTTTTTTTATTAAATATTAAATTATTACATGTGAAGCAGATGTTATGCTCAAATAAAAACAAGAACAAAAAACAAACAAACAACAAAAAACAACCCTTAAAAAATTAAATAACCATCTTAGCAAGACAACTTTTAGTGCCTCTTTAGCTGTCTTCAGGATTTCGGGCTCTTGCAGAAAGCACCAACTAGTCTTGTGTAGCCCAAACATTAAGAAACTGAAATGCTAATGAGTCCTGTCTGTTCAAGCAGTATTTGAAGCCACGTCTTTGTACGTAGGAAACAACTTCGTAGTTGGACTCGGTGATCTTGAAGGTCTTTTCCAACCTAAATGATTTTATGACATGTATGTTAACTTGAGAAAGGGCTCAAGAAAGGGCCAAAGAAAAGTTATTCCTGGAATTCAAACACAAGGTCACATGATTTAGGTCTGAATTTTGGCAGAATAAATGTGGAGGCCAGAATCTAGAAAGAGTTAGGTGAAAGAAGAAAATTTTGGACTGGAGCTAAATATGTGAAGAGAAAACGAAGCATGGTAGGGCTCATGGTGGTGGCACAAGAAAGAAGGTGAGGGTTTTGACAGTGACTGAGTGTTTGAAGAAATAGCTCAAAAGTGGGTAATGGGCACAGGTGTGTGCCAGGAAAGGGTGAAGCTGAGACTAGGGCTGCCCTGAAGGAAAAAGCTGTTTCATACACTAGAAGGAACCTCATTCATTTATGCCCTATAAGACTCTTCTTAGTGCTCCAGTCTGTAGGAAATCAAATTTTGTGCTAGGGTTTGAGGATCTGAGTGTGGTCTCTCAGTGGCACAGTGTATGCAAGTTGATGCCAATGAGTGACCCACAACTTGAGAGGGGTGGAAACATTGGGTTTGCAAGAGATTTGTGAGGTGGTGGGAAGGAAGGTGTGGCCCTACTGCAGATGGAAAACAATAGTTTCTGAGGTGAGGGAGGCACAATGAGCAATGAAGAAGCTTTAACCTACGTCTGCTCTGCAAACTCCTCTATAATCGTTCTCAGCTCCTGGCAGAAGGGAATTTGAGACCGTTATTGCCCATAACTGCCCAGATATAGATGCCCCTGTCTCATAGCTGACTTTCTTAAACCCTACCACAAAAAGAGCACAGAGAACAAGTATTAGTTACACTCTGTGCATAGCTCAAAGGCATTTGGGAAAGCAACACTTTGGTGGTATTTCCAACAAGCTTTCTGGAAGAATAAGACTAAGCTACACCCCAGTTGCTTTAAGGCATCTTCTCAGCCCAGCTTTTTAACAATGACAAGCTCCTGATTTCTACAGTATTTCAGGTGGCTTTGATCTATTGCTTTGAGTTCCTGGAGGACACTCTTGTTTATGGATGGTTACCAAGTACCTGATCAACAGCATAAATAATATTCAAATATCAATGATGGGTGCATAGAAATGTATTTAATATTACCTGATAAAAGCAACATTATTACTATACCACATTCTTTAATAAATGCCTCTTTCTTTGTTCTCCCATGTTTCTACACCAATAGACCATGTCACTTGGCTTTTGTTTTTTATTTTTTTGAAAAAACAACTTTGGTTAAAACTTGAAAGCAGCTAGTAAATTAGCTTGAATAAACTCTGAAAACAGAATTAGAATTGTATAAAAATAAATAATTTGGGGCAATTATAAGCTAACCTTGCCATGAACGGTTTTTTTCTTTCCCCTTCAGACATAATGTAACCAAACAATGAAGCAATTTCCACATTTTTTCTAATGTTAGGCACACTTCATTTGAATGTCTCAGTACCTGCAAATTTAAACTCCAAGGGCACTAATTATCCTATGTGTGGAGGGGTTATTGTCATTAACGTTAGTGGGAGTTAAGGCCTGCACACTGGGAGGGAGATTTACTTTTTTACAAAACCTGTTTTATTCAGGTGCAGTTGCTTCAAAGTCCTTTCCTCACCATGCTTCTTATGTTCAATGCAGAGAAACTCATTATACCAGTTACATTCATGATGATGCCAGATGTTCAAATTGAATACTCATGAGAATTATTTTCAGACTCCCTATTCACATAAAACTTGCTGGTGAACAATTAGTAGATTGTTGGATGCTGCCAAAAAAAAAAAAAAAAGAGAAGGAGAAAGAAAGAAAAATTCCACCACCATTTAACGGCAATTTTATCCATCCCATCCAAGACACACAGATGTACGATTTGAGAAACCAAAGCATTTCTCTGAAGAGAGATTTTCTCAGTTTACAAAACTTCATCCTGCTTAGCAGACTTCAGCAATAGCACTGTTCTCTTCCAGGTTTACAATATATATGGCTCACCAAGTAATTTATGAAGGCTTATTATTTCTTGTGTAACGAAGCATATTGCTTTGCAAATAGCAAAGAAGGTGTGGGGAGGAGGGCAGATTACAGTCCAGCTGGGCCTAATAACAAAACCAGCAAAGCAGCACACAAAAAGTAGCATGCAAATGCTCGTTCTGCAGTGGACTAAGAATGCCCCAGAGAGTGGTGCTGCCAGGTCCTGTGACGTTATGATGAGTCTCATGATATCTGACATTTTACTGAAAGCCCTAGAGAGATCATTAACTGAAAACCTCAGCTTTAAGCTTCTGGATTAGTAGCTTCCAGACTTTCTAGACCGTGAATTACTACTGGCTCTCTGTATTTCACCATGCCTTCACAAATTTGAACTTTTAGTTAAAAACACAAGGGAAGTTGATCTCACAGCTTTATCCAGTCCTAGGAATAAGATGCAGATTACTTATTGCAGTATTGCACATGATCAGTGGCTCAGTAGATTAGCTCAGGATCATTGGTCTAGACCTCACGGCTTCAAAAAAACACTTGAAGAGTGAACCAACTGTCTCTAAAGGGCTCCAACACAGAAGACTAATCTTCTACTTAAGCCAGTCTTTCTTCCCCACTCTTCATACCTTCCCCCCCCTTTTTTTTTTTTCCTTTACTGGTTCTGTACAGTTCATTTCCTCCTCCAGCTCCAAACATCCATCTCTTTGTCCACTTGTAATTCCCACTTGTCTGACATTTCCAGGTGTTTGTCTCTGCTCTAACTTGTTTTGCAGTACATGCTCCAGCTCCCTCTTACCCAGTTCGGTCCCAGGTAAATTGCAGCATTAAGTGCTTTGTTCTTTTCCTACAAAGATGTCACATCACATAACTGAAATGCATATTTAGAATTTGGAAGAGACCCCCCTGTTACAAAAAATATCAAAGCCTGTCACATTTTAAGTCTGTTTTACTTGACAGCATCTCTTTGGAGAACTGGCATCTATGTAACTTACAAATGATATTTTGACGGTCACTAGTTAGCCTGTCCTGTTGAGACCAGGTTTCTCCAGGTCACCTCTTCAAACCAAAGGGATCTTGTTTCCTCTCCTTTTTGGGTCATATTTCTTCTATTACTGCTCATAATACGTATGAAGCCCAATGGACTTGGCATGTGCGTAGGAGGAGACAGGAGAGGAAAGAATTGCCTCTGCACATATTACTGCCATGGCTGGACTGTTAGCTGGGCTGGCTGTTGCACTTCCTTTTCTGCTTGATTCTCCTCTTGAACTAGAGGCATAGTAAGCCAACCGTCATAAGAAAATTTAGAGGTGTAATTTTGATCAAAAAGAGTAGCGTTTCTCAGAAATTTTCAAAAATCAGTAAAAGTCACTCCTCTTTCTTAGACTATTTGGTCTGTGATTAGGTGAATTTTTCAGATACTTATTCTTTATGTGTTTACCAATAAGTGCTTGAAAAACTGCTGCCTCAGTTAAACATAATTAATCAAGCACTGAATCTCTTTTAGAGGTTCTGCTTTTTTTTTTTTTTTTAATAATTGAGAAATTAAACCATTAAGACAATTCTACAGAGACTGTGCTTTAAAGATGCCAGCAAAGAAGCAACTTTTTCCTCTAATCAATGATTCTCAAGAAATGACTGTTTTCCTGTAACACTAAAAATGAACAGAGAAGATTTTAGTCTCAAGAGAGAAGGGGGTATGCTCACTCAAATAAGAAAAGTGCTGGTTACTGGGAAGGTGCCAAGTGGCATTGATGACCCTCTCCTACATCAGTAATAAAAAATGCTGTTTGTGTTAATGGTGCTTTGCAGTTGGAGGTACAAGCTTTTGAACTCTGCACCACACAAGATATGCTGATGGATGCTCAGTGCTTCCTAGATGTTACATTAATCTTATGTATATTGTGTAATTAGATTCTATGTATGTGTGTACATGTGATACACAAATTACCTAGGATATTCAAGCATTATTATATGTAGGTAAACCTCTGTATAGGTGGATTACTGATGGTTATTTCTTAGGAGTGAAAGTAATTGTCATCATTTCATTCAGATGTAAACAATAAACACTGTCCTTTACAACATGCATGGCTGCACTGCTACTCTTGACATTTAAAACTAGGAATTGCACTGAGGCCCAGCACCATTACAGCTTCAAAAAGAAATCTGTAGGATGCATAAATGTGAAGAAAATGTCATTGCTGGAAACAAACCTGTTTGTAAACAAACCTGACAGTGTACATGTGAATCCCTCAATTTGTCACATTCATTAGGGAAAGAAAGGGCTGATCTGACTGCTCTAGGTGTCTGTGCTGTTTTGAATTGTTCTGATTTATAGTAGCCAAATTCTGATTGTAAATGCAAAGTGCTTTCTATAAATGTGAGGATAAACAACCTTTGTACAAAATTCTATTGCACCTTAAATTGCAGGAGAGCATTTATCCAGCTACCTCTCTGACCGTGTAACGGATTGAAGTGCTGAGCTAATTTTTCTTTAAAATTGTGCATAGTACTGAATTATTTTCTCAGTTACTTTTGTCTTAGGTAAAAATGTATCTTAAATATAGGAATACTGTTTTTTACGCTTTTGGAAGGCATCAGCAAATGATCACAAGAAGCTTTGAATTTATTGATTGTCACATTCAAAGGTAAGTTTTCTTAAGCCATTTATCCCTTATGGTAATAGAAGAGTATCCAGAAGAGTTGAATCTGCAAGCCAAAACCTCTTTTCTCTCCTACTTCCTATCTTCAACATACACATTATCTGCAAACTAAGGTCACCGTGCTTCTCTGCAATTTAACATGTTTACTAGGTAATTTCTCAGCTACTGAGAAAAAACAAACATATTGTGAACTTGCAGGTGGCAGGTTTCTAGAGAGATTGGTGGTACTTCCAGTCCTTCCAGAAACAGACAATTTATTGAAACTTGCAAAAAGTATGTAACTTTGAAGAAAGAACAGTAAAATACTCCTTGTACCATACTTTCTGGGTAAGCCGTTACTTAGGACTTTGTATCTGTGGGTGTTGAGCAGAAGGTGAGTGCAAACTCTCTGAGCAGCAGGCAATAGCTTGTGGGATCAAGGTCTAATAGCACAGGCATCTCAAAACCTATCATCAAAACATGAGACAGATGAATATCTGATAATAGAACAATATGGGGAGAGGTATTACTTCCTCTCGTGTTTCTCCTTGACTGTTAAAAGTACACACTTGTCTCAGACAAATTTAGGAGGGAAGACTGTCTATAGCTGACACATGAAAAAGAAGCAATGTAGAAACTGGTGTTCTGGACTAGTATCCACATAAGTCTTTCCAGATAGATCCCTAGCTGACATGTGAGGTGGACACTTGGTAATTGTAGAAACAGTTGAACAATAACTGGGTACAGAAGTGCTGTAACTGCATGCTTGGCACATTTCCTGTGCCTGAGTTACAACTTACTATGAATTGAATACATGGAGGGTTGAGTAAATAAGCAAAAAGACAGCAAACTATTTGCCTGTGAAAAAGTAAAAATTATATATATATATATATAGAAATTAGAACTCCTAATTTAAAAAGAAAGAAAGAAAGAAAGAAAGAAAGAAAGAAAGAAAGAAAGAAAGAAAGAAAGAAAGAAAGAAAGAAAGAAAGAAAGAAAGAAAGAAAGAAAGAAAGAAAGAAAGAAAGAAAGAAAAACAAGGCAGGGCAGGGCAGGGCAGGGCAGGGCAGGGCAGGGCAGGGCAGGGCGGAAGGGCAGGGCAGGGCAGGGCAGGGAAGGGAAGGGAAGGGAAGGGAA
Source organism: Anser cygnoides (assembly GCF_040182565.1). Classification (NCBI taxonomy): domain Eukaryota; kingdom Metazoa; phylum Chordata; class Aves; order Anseriformes; family Anatidae; genus Anser; species Anser cygnoides. The sequence continues at coordinate 180,752,754 of NC_089873.1, forward strand.
GGGAAGGGAAGGGAAGGGAAGGGAAGGGAAGGGAAGGGAAGGGAAGGGAAGGGAAGGGAAGGGAAGGGAAGGGAAGGGAAGGGAAGGGAAGGGAAGGGAAGGGAAGGGAAGGGAAGGGAAGGGAAGGGAAGGGGAAAAAAACACTTTTTTTGTAACAAAGAAGAAACAATTTTTCCTCCTTTTGAATTAGTAGAGAAGTGGAATAAAATGGTGTGTTACCTAGTTCTTGACTCAGTCATTTTATGTACAAGATGGCTTTTATTTGATTTCTCTTTCCTTTGCCATGAATGTAAAACCAAATAAGGCTAAAAGAAAATCACTCACCCCTAAGCAGAATTGAATCTTCAACGTATTGCTCACAAAAAATTTTACACTGTGGATATGTGACATTAGTAAGAAGCTTATTTTCTTGAGATAGTCATTAAGTTAAAATGAAAGAGAAGGACATAATGAAACTCCTCTGAATCTAAGATTTATTCATTCATCAAAGTAAAACAGCAACACTAACCTGTAATAGTTTGGGGAATTTCTGTGGCCATCTAGCTTGAAGCATGAGCCCTGCTGGCTGGGTTTTGAACTCCTGGCATGCGACCACATCACAAGCTGCCAGTCTGCTGGGTCCATAGGGACTGAGGAACTGCACACTTTGAAAAGGAAGCTTTTAATGCTTTGGAAACTTCAGCCAGCCTTTCATGTCTCATGACATAAGGATGCTCCCCAAACCTGTAATTCTGAGCTTAGAAGTTTGCATTAATGCTGTAAAAGACTGATTTCTGACCATTATCTCCTCTGCTACCTTAGCAATGTCTGATGTTTCATGGATTAAGAAGGTAAGTGGATAAGAAGGTACCAACATCTCCACTTCACGCAGTATCTGCAAGCTTCTCTAATGTGTTGGAGTGAAAAGGGTTCCTTAAAACAACAGGGCATGAAGGGCAGCATAATTAAGAAAATCCTAACCAAGAGCTTAGTTCAAATAATAATAGAAATGATCTTCTGTAAGAGGTCAGAAATAGGGTTTAGGCTGTAAGCACCATGAAGCCACTCTTGAAGGAATTTATTTGGGCTCTGTTCAGAATCAACCACCTTCGCTATTATAAAAAGGGCTCATTCTTTTGAAAGCTAAATGCAGGAGGTAGAGCACAAATGCTATATATTGGAGAGGGCACTATAAGGAAGGTCACTTTATAGAAAGCATGAAGTGTAATTTGGAGAAGGATGCTAATACCAGCTATATCAAATTGTGAGGAAGCTGAAAACAGCATATGTTCTAATATTGTCTTTTATTGATTTTGCTGCCAACATCCCACTTCAACAATGTTACAGCCGCACTTCAAGATTCTTAATGGAGGGGGATGGAGAAAATCAATACATAGAGCTCGCTTCTGCTCCCATTGAAGTCAATGCGAGTTTCATTATTAACTGCAATGAGCACAGGACAGAGTTCAGGCCGTTTTGGTGCTTTGTGTTTGTTTTTTCTTTCCCTTTTTATTTAACCTCCTATGGGGCAACATATATTGTTACTCTGTGTTTTAGAAAAGTCCCATTTAAGCAGGGCAATTCCCTACCAAACTGCAATTCTATGCATTCAGAAATGATGCTCAGCTTTATGAAACCTAATGAAAAATTATAGCCTGTATCCTGTACAGGGAAAGTTATAATAAAAGATATAGGATTTGAAATAAATTCTGATAACAAAATCATTTTTTTTCTTAAAAATATTTTCATTCAGATATCAAGCAAATAAATAAAAATGGTTTAGCTTTCACTGACTCATAAAGTGTTACTTTCAATGCACATTGTTTGCTGTATTACAAACAGAGGGGATGCACCTAAACTTCTTTTCACTACTATTTTAATGCTTTTTACACAAAATGAAATATGCTAAAATTATCTCCAAAAATTATAAGCATCATCTTCATTCCAACAACATGCTGTTAATTTTGTTCTAGCATGAATGCAAAACATATTTTAACATGCTGTCAAAATGAGATACTAAGAATGTCAATAAAATGACACTAAAATAAATGTAAATTTAGATTGCTGTCACAAGTGGCTGCTTGGTTTTGTGAAGATGTTAGGTTGCTATAGCATTTTCCATAGCAACTTTGCATCTTATTACATAAATAATCCCTCAGTGTCCTTAAAGCTTACTAAAAACAGGATTAAATCTATTCTCATATGTAATGATCCTGCATAAAACCTTATCAGTATGAAATACCCAGAAAACATAATAAAATGTAATCTAGATAATAGTATTTCTGGCACTTGCAAAGCATCAAAGCACAGCAGACTTGTTTTGTAGTTAACGGGACATCCTCCTAAAACCCACGTCAGGGGAGTATCTTTGAAGTGTCTATTTCCTCTAAAAATTGAAAGTTAGGTTTTTAACCCCTTCACTGCTGTGTCCAAAGGACCTGCATAGACCTTCATCCCAAAGCCAGTGTTCTGGCCCAGAGAAAAGACCCAGTACTTGGGACAGGATGAGGTTGCCTTTTTTCCTCAGGGCAGACAGACAGCACTTACCTCCAGCCCTGATTCATCAAGGTATTTCTGTTAAATTCAGCTGCACAAGTAGCATTATTAAAGCCAAATGGACTTAAAACTGGGGACATAAAATTAAGCCCTTGCCTACATGCTTCCTGGATTTCAGCCTATATTTGTAAAAGCGGTGGGAAAAACGGAATGCATTTTAAGGCAGAAAATTGGAGTCTGCCTGATGATAACAGCTCTGAACTGGCATGCTGTGAAAGACACTACAGCAGACTTTTCCTTGCGTAGAGGGAGTAATCATCTTGTGCTGCTTTCTAGTGATCATCTCTGATGGTCCCTGGGAGCAAAGCTGATTGTCTCTGCTGTGTCCAGAGCATCTCCATTTGAAGGCAAGCTACGCCACTCGCAGAGCTCAAAAAGGGTTATTCAGCTGTCTTCTCCAGCTAGAGAGGGGACTGTGTCAGTACAGTGACAATTCGGCTCTTCAGATTTAAAATATGTTCTTTCCGAGATGGTTTATAAAACCTGGTTAGCAGATTTTGCTAACAAGTTTTATTTTCCTCTGCATACATGTTTATAAGTTTATTGCCACAGGGCTGATTAAGGCACCAGCTGCTAATGGCTTTGAAAGAGTATTGATTTATCTGAGGAATAAACCAATGCAAGCCCATTAATTTTTGAAATAAATACATCTTTCTATTTTACATTATATTTACCAACAAGTGTTTAAAAAGAAGATGGGCAAATTATGGGCTTGTTAAATATCAGTATTGCTTTCACAAATTCTGATGTTAAAAAGCTATGAAATGGAGAAGTAATGCCAGAAAAATAAGACTAGGCTTACAAGAAAGGAAGGGAGAAATGTCAAGTCCAGGGAATTAGTAGGAAGAGGAAGACCTGACATGAGATGTGGCATGACACCAGGCCAGCCAGAGGAAAAGGAAGAGCAAAGCTTAGCTCCACACAGCTGGGGCCGAACGATTTCCATTCAAAGTTGTAACAAGCTATAGAAAGCTTTCCTACTAGTTTAATCCAGCTATAAAGCACAGTTTCTATTACATGTGTGCATCTCTGCATTCACGTGAGCTTTAAAGAAAGCAAAAGAAGATTGAATTGCAGAGAAAAGATGAATAAGCATCACGCAGATCACTTTGGTGTTGTTTCAGGCTTTCCTTGAAGACTTGCCAGGCTTGCAACTTTCAGGATAGACTTATGGACAATACCACAAAGCCTGTTTTATGCTGTGTGCACAGGGGTGCGATTGTCAAATCCTGACTTTCACAAGGACTTATATTCTTCTGTCAGATGGACTGCCCACTGTTTGGACTGTCTCCTATGGCAACTAACTCTGCTGATGCTGCAAAGAGGACACATCGGTTCAGAAGAGTGCTTAAAGATACAGGCTGCTGTTCAAGACACGAGCTGCAGTGTTTAAATTTGGCACCTACTTTGGGTATGTTATGGTATCCTGCCAAGGAGGTCTTGTGTGTTCAGACTGGACACACACTGCTTAATGTGCAATTTATTAGTTGCATGCAATCCCCAGGATGTTATTAAGACGTGTCGTCGCGGGTAATATGATGGTGGTGAAATGTTCCAGTGCCCAAAGTGTGGGCTATTCCAAGTACGTTTAGCTGGAGAGAGCCTTGTTCCAAGGTGTTTATCATCCACATGGACAGGACGGGCAGTGGGTGAATGAACAGAAGTATCATTGCCTCCCTTTGATACTGAAATACTCCAGGTTCGTTGATTTGTCCTGCGGTGAGGTATGTGTATTTGGCCCAGGGCTCTGTGATCCCAGCCCTATCCTTCCTGTGTCCCTCTGCAAGCACTGTGCATTTTCTCTTTCCCGCAGTGCCGACCGCTGTCTGTCACTGAAGTTGGAGCTGGAATTAATGGCATGTTGCGGAGAACTGCAAAAGCAAGAGATTAACTCACCTCCCCTTAAAAGTAAAATTACAGGTGCCTTCTAGGCATAAACCAAACTTCAGCTCTTTTCTACAACACACAGCTTCACTTCACTAATTCTTAAAATTACTTTGGAGGCTTTTACATGTGGATCCTTACTCCCAGTGCCAGCAGGTGGGAGATGAAGCATCCATAAATCCTGATCATTCTGAAGATTTTCCTATATCCTCTAGACTCCAGCGTAGAATCTCATTTTTTCCCCCGTGCTAATGCTTCAGTAGCTGCACCCTGACTTTCAAATGTATTAACTGAGTTGCCAATAATCATTATTTTTTTTTCTTAGCAATCTCCCAGCTTTACTTCAGCAATCCTCTTGCCCCTTTCAAACTCCAAAATACACAACGTAGAAAAATCACTGTTTAAAGGCTGAATTTTGAAGAAAACATATTCTGGAGGAATAGCTGTGCCCACGGGTCAGATTTGCCGAGGTCAGCCTTTTGCCAGCTTTCCCCATAAAGCAAAAGATCTTTGGTCTCTGAAACCAGGAGGAATTCCTATAAATTAGGCATATATGCTGGTTCAGCTAACTTAATTTTCTTTCCCTGGGGTGCTGTTTAGGAGGTCCTGGCAGCAATTTGAGACGCTCTCCAACAAAACAAGCAGGCAGCGATGCCTCCCCTTTCCTTGAACATTCAGCTTGCACATTCTAGAGAAAGGAGGGTACTAACTAGCAAAAAGTGGAATAACCTATAAAACACCTGGAGGAACAGAAGGTCTTTGTGCAGGAGACAATACCCCTGCCCTGCACTATGGAGTAGAGAACGGAAGACAAGTCTAGGAGACCAAAGGTCCCAATTCTTATTCCAGCTCTGCCACTGAGTCAATGATATCAGTAAATCAGGTTCATCAACAAGAAGGAGAAGAGCAATTGGCAGATGAAAGAAGAGGATTTGAGTCTAGAATAGAGTGATGCACTTTGCAATGAGTCCCTCTTGAGCAGTTCTGTATTGCCTCAAGAAACAAACATGAATTTTCCCAAACAAACAGCCATTAGCAAATTTCTAATACAGAACACAAATTGTTCTCCTGCATGACTTAATATCTTTCACGGCTTGAAGGAAGAATGCAAACCATTCTTGCTAACTGCTTTTTCATCATCTACCCCAAATCCACGCAATTTGTTGTGTACAAGGGCTTGGCTCACTGTAACATTGCTCTGAAAACTGAAGTCCAGCAAGCCTGGATTAATAGTCAGACACAAGTTCTCGCATAGTCTCAGGACTTAGATGTGCTGCTCTGTGTTTTTGAATGTTGGGGCTGGAATCCACCCTCTCCTTTTCACGATGGTAGTTTTCAGATATTGTAGAAAAGAGTTTTCATTCTAATTCAGTCTAGCTGTGAGGAGATGTGACACACTCAGCACCGCACTATCTAAATGCTTGCAGATGTGGTGTTATTTCTGAATGAAAAAGGCTTGAGTAACAGAAGAAATCACACTGGGAGACTGCTGAAACTGCACACTTTAGTGAGATGGAATCAAGTCTCAGAAACCAATCTAATTTGTAGAATTATTTTGAAATTATGCCTTCTTACACAAGGGATGATTTAAATAGGTGAATTAATAAAAAAGAGTTCATTCAGGTGTTAGAGACTGGGGAAATCTCTGTTACCTGTTGTAGGTTTGGGGACGGTAACCTCCCAGCAGTGTTGTTCCCACCTTTGAATAGATGGTGAAATTCATTTGCCAGGCTGAAAAGTAAAGTCCTCAAGAAAGTCCTTAAGATGGCAGGAGAGGCAATCCAAAACTCTGGAACTATCCAAATCAATTCATACTGTCTGCTTGCTTCTGACATTTTTGGAGTTGGACTTTTAAGCCTTTATGTGTGCATGCTGTCTTTGAATTGAAGAGGAACAATATACTACTTGTGTTATTCAAGCCTTGTCCTCCCCATGGTTACGGGTTTAGGAAAATATTTTAAGAGAAGGGGTTAAAAATAAGGAAAGTGCCAATGTTTTCTTGCTGTGCAGAATTGTTTCTTTGTGATAAAAGACTCTTTAAAAGATATTTGTAAAACAACGTTGACCATACAAATAACTACTTGAATACAAATAACCACTCCAGTGAGATAAAGAGGTGGTTGTGGAATGACATACTCAAAAAGAAAGAAAAAAAAAGAAAAAGAAAAAGAGAAGGTGGCTAACACCAATAACAATTTAAAAAATGCTGTACATAAAAATGAAAAATATGTTTTTCTCTTACTTTATTTTTATTTGTCCATATTTTATACACAATATGTTTTATGGTATAACAAGTTCCCCCTATTGTCAATGACAGATGAATAAAATTCACGTGCTTTACTTGAGAGTGTAATGTTAGAAGAAGAAAGCTATAAAAAATAATTTTAGAACTGGATGACTCTGTGCAGCAGGCTGGATCATCTCCACTAAGATCAAGAGGATGATGAACGGTACAATGGACAATGATGGACAAGTACTCAAGTGGATTCATATTGCTAAATTTTGATTTAGTATGCAACAAAGTACTGGGCTTGCTACTCTCGTCATTGAGGGGAGTCAAGTGCCCACGCTGTAACAATACAAATAAACTGAAGTACTTTGGAATGCAGTAGAAATCTCAGATATCAAAACATTTGATAGAAATGTCCCTTTTTATGGAAGAAAACTAAACATGCTTTCCTATTTGTGATGTTACTAATCAGAGGCAAAGAGAATGACCCGCACAGTTCAGCCCTACATATGCATATGTTAAATCCAGCTGGACCAATGAGTATGGCTGTTTAAAACATCATTACTCCTTTTCTGGAGTGCAAGCTGTGGGTATTTCTGGCTCTACATTCCCATTGTTAATTCTGCTGACTTTTCTCCATAGGACTGGACATAGTCACTCATAAAAATCTCTGATGGCTAGCAGTACTTTGCCTGCAGAGACCCATTGTCTCAGCTCCAAGCATTCCGCTAATAGTCTCTAGAAAATTCAAAGCCATGCAATTAGCCATGTGAAAATTAAGGTTGCCCTTTACATGTTGTATCGATGCATTTTCCTTTCAGGAAAAAACATTAATCCTCCCCTCATGAGAAATGCCGTAGTAAAATTTCCTTGTCAGAATGACACTCCTTCCTTTGGTCTTTCCTTCTGGAGTAATTTGACCTCACACAGCATTTTGTCACAAGAGGAGTCAAAGAACCCTTCTCTATGAGCACTGGAACCCATTGAATGGATTGTATTATTTCCTGTCTTAATATGGTCCCTACATTGTGCACATGGTACGCAAATTATCCTTATCATCAGACTGTTTCTTTCTGTACTACTTTCTCCTTCTTTACCTTCCGTAAAGCTCACTGCTGTCTGGCTGTTTGCAGTCATGTTTTGGCTTCAGCTTCTGTAAATTTTCCTTCTGAAGATGAGTTTCTGAACAGGCAAACTCTTGTTAACTTCTCACAACTTTGTTAGCTAATGTCAAGAAATCAATCAAAGGTTCTATCCAGATTGTTTTACCAGTAAATTAGTAGCTTGTGAGCCATGTCCTTGAATGTCCGCTCTGGATCTTGGATGTACTTGGAGAAGGCTGAAAAAGTTGCTTTCCTTTCCAAACATTACAATCACCCTTGCTCGTTTTTTCATGACAGCCACCTAACGTGTGTCAAATTAATGCAGCATGCAGTACCATATTGTGAAAAATGTACCCTAAAAAGTTCATTCCACAAAACACACAGTTAAAATGGTGTAGTGTATTTGTTATTCATTACTGTGTATTTGCTGTTAAGAAAGGTAAGTATTAGAAAATACTGACTGAAACAGAATTGCGATTGCTCTCATAGTAAGATGTTGTTACTACTGTGGAATTAAATAGTATTATGCAAGACTGCAGACAGCGTGTTAAAGAAACATAATGCTTCCAGCCATGGGCAGAATTGGAGAGTTTTCATCATTACATTTCATAGCAGGTGACAGAAACCTCCTAGACACAGCTCGTATCATTCAGATAACTAGTTTATGAGGATTTAAAATAAGATAGTTTTATATAATCAGCTATTAATATGCCACTTCTCATATGTGAGTTTTTGTTTGCTTTAAAAAAAAAAAAAAAAGCTACAGCTATATATACCTGGGGACATTACAGAGGATTTGGCTTTACCTGAATCATCTACTCGCAGCTTTTTACTAGGATTGTCACCACTGTCATCATCAGACATTTCCATCTCCTCTTCCCGGCGGATTCCCATGAGCTGTTCACTGTGAGCATTTCGGAGCTCCTAAAATCCAAAACGACCTTTTGTCAGTATTAACTTACATAAAGTCACTGCTTTATCAACAGTATCTGCTTTTAAAACTGCTCTTATTTTTAATTATACATAATTTACCATTGTAATTGTATTTATTTGGCTATGAATATTTATAAGAACAGTATCCCAGGGAATTCTTCACGTGGAAGAACTGAATTTATCAATGGTAACAGAGGAAACAAGAGAAAAAGTGGATCTCCATTTCAAGTGATCTTTAGTTCTGCTAAACATAGAATAATGTTTTAGCAGCAATGATAATGCTTAAAACTGTATATAAAGCAGACTGATAACTTGCTAGCCTGTTTAAGGTATAAAGAATTCTTGTTTCTCACTGTTACTTGGGGTAGGATTCCCCTGGTCTAATGTAGGTTTCTCCATTAAAATTAGTTCCTACAGACACCTTTCATAGAAAAATAAAAAACCCTAGCACCTTTAAGCAATTCCTATCCATAACGTAGCTATCAAAATGAAGTTAGATTAACTGCACCTTAAAAGTGCCTTAGTCTGTCCTGCAAATTTCTGCGTCTTGGTGGGAAACAACTGACTAGTCTCTGGGTGACCACTGCAAGGGCAGGGTGTAGGAAACCTGTGCACTTTTCGTTGGGGAAATGATCAGGCATGAGGGCTTTGTGGGAACCTAGACAGTTTTTGTTCTCGGCAGAAAGGCTGGCGCTGGTGTAGCGGCTGGCTTTCTAAAGGCAGTGCTGAGAAGATTGAGAGAACTCTATTTTGTCCTAATAATCCTGTCAGGTGTAACACAGGGATGCTGCACCGTGATTAGTGTAGGCCTTTTCAGCCTGCAGACAGCTAATTTTTCTGACGACAAAGAGTCTAATTCCCAAAGAGGTGGTTTGAAATCTTTGAAACAAGAAAGAGGTGCACGGAAGGAGGAACGTTATTGAAGAGCCCAACCACGGCTCCATGCAATTAACAATAAGCTATCAGAGAGGGACTGGATGAAAAAAGGAAAGGCGTTTCCCTTTAGTTGTACCCTTGGTTCATCAGGAGATCTCAAATACTCTGATAGATGTATACATGTCCATTAATCACAGCAAAGGCAAGGAAGCTAATTAGTGGGCTTTTATACAATAATTAAAAAAAAAAAAAAGTGATTAAAATAGTAAATTCTCAACTAGTGTCTCATGCAATAAGTGGCATCTCTGGAAGAAATTAGCAAGCTTATTTCCTTATTGGAAAATGCCACCTGCACTTTTTGCTGGGGAATATTGACTGCATACATGAGCAGACATAAGCTTACATTTATTCCCTCTTTAGGGGATAAATGTCCTTGGTGCATCAATTTCTATGCTATCAGCAAAGCCAATAATCTTCCATGGAGAACGTCAATGTGTATGACTGTTTGCTCTGGGCTTGGGTTTCTAGCAAATCTTTCCTAAAGTCAGAACACAAGGGTAGGTGATCAGATAATTAAACAAATCAGCAGATAATGTCATGGTTAGACAGTATGATTTAAATCAAAGATGCCATTTTGTACATTTCTGTCATATTTTACATCTGAAAAACAGGCATTTGTAAAATCTGTTGGTTCAGTGAGAGGCTTCACATGTTTTTGAATTGCTTTTAATATCCTCCTGTTAGAAAAACAAAAGGCAATAATACTTGAAAAAGCAAGTAGTGAATTAACATTTCTGGAAAGTTCAACCCTTAAACATTTCATTTTATTAAAGATTTAGAAGCCAGCAAATCAATGATACACCACATCCCTTTACAGAAAGTTGGTTTAAGACAGGATCGTCTTAACATAATTGAAATAAACTACCAACAAATCATACTTTCATACCTTGCTGAGTGATAAGACAAATATCAACCCCCAACTTCTCAATTTTGAATTAAACCCAGGCTTTATCCACTACTTTTATGAAATATTTGTGAACAAAATGCAAAATACAGTTTGTAGCAATAAATTATGCTAACATTTTATTTTAAGTGTCCCATTATTGTGAAGTCATTTGGTATTCACCATAATAGCACTGATAATAAAGAATTCATTTGGTATTCATGTGGATGTTACATTTAGTGCCATTGGTATTCAACTGTAATTTAGCATTAGTTAATGGGCACTTAAAATGTTATCCAAATGATTTATATCACAGCACTTTAGTGTTTCTCAAACTAAGTGTACAACACTTATTTTACAAGTGTACTAGAAAATAATTAAATAAGTGCACCTTACCTTCTAAAGTTTTTATTTTGAGACAGAAAAATCATTTAAAGGACCTTCACACTAACAATCAACATACTGTACTACATGAAGGTAAGCCAAGTGTATGTAAGTTGCCCATATTAAAAAAATAATTTAAAAAAAAAAAAAAAAAAAAGGAAGAGGAGAGAGAGAAAACAAAGACAGTGGTACTTACTTTTTAACATACAGGCTCATAGCGTATATACTGAATTAAAAACCAAAGCTGGATGACCAAAACACAAGATGAGGTCTATCACTTCCTCTGCTGCCACTTGCAGCAAAGAGAGTTAGAATCCTATTTCCTCTGCTCATGTTTATGACAGTCACACATGTATGCTAATCCTTGTGGTATTATGATTACATTTATACTCTTTTCTTTGCAAGCAATATACTTAGAATCAATGCAAATGATTTATTTATTTTTCTATTTTTTTTAAAGACAAACATAAAACAAATGGGAAGAAGTATGCCATAATTCTAGACTGAGTATGCTTAAGTCATTATTTAGGAAAGAAATTCTCTTATTTTATTTTCAGGCAAAGTATCTTACAATGACCATATGATGGTACAACCAGAAAAAAATTTGTGCCATAGAATCCTTCTTTTAGAACCAGGTCACGATGACTCCTACAAAGATGTTTTTCTTAAATAATTCTTAATTCTATCCTTAGTTGAAAATAGTGCTACTAATTTCACTACTTCAGTTCATTATTTTAGATAGTAAACATATTCCTCCAACGATTTCCCAAATCTTGCATGAAAAATAAAAACACACTGCTCTCTATCTTAGTGTTATTTAGTGACTATTATCATAATGAGAGCAATGGGAGCAATTCATAATGTAGATGAGCTTGTATAATGGCCAGTTGATTAACAGCTAAAATGGTAGCCGTAAATATTGTTGAATACTCTATGTCCAGCTAAAATCACACTCATTCTGTGTCAATCCAGCTGTGAGATGATGGATAGAAAGTAATAATAAAATCACCAACCTCAGAATGCTTTCGCCAAATGTCTATGTTCTTTCGCTGGGCTTTCGAGAAATGGTCCCAAGCTTTTTGTCTGGTAGAAGCGTTGAAAACGGCGACAATCTGCTCAACTTTGGTGAACAAGGAAGTCAAACAAGACAAGCAATTTATGTTGTGATCACTATAGAGAAGCAAAGCAAAGACACTAGGAGTCTATGGATGATGTCATTACTGAAACAACATCATCAATATCCATCCAATTATGTGTCTTTTGTACTTACATTTTATCAATGTTGGAGATGTCTGCCTTCAAGTCTGTCTCCATAACTTTAGTCTACATATAACTATGTACCAAAGAACATGCATGCAGCTGCTTCCCAGTGATGCCTGCTATAACCTTCTGTGCAGCCATGTGCCTTTGTGTTTGTGGTATAGGCATGACACTCAAGGCATAAACCGGACGTGTTCCCCTGCGGCAGCTGTGTACAGATGAGCTGACTGAACAAACTAAAGCATGAAAGAAAAGCAGGTTCTGCTTGCAAGAGTAGGTAACTAACAGGGGGAAATTGCCAGCAGATAGGAAACACTAAACCATATTTAAATGCTGCACACTGTAACTGCAGCTGTTTCTTCTCCTTTATTTAATATATAGAAGCTCACCTGTTGCAGATCATTTTGTCCTGTGTCCATGGCCTATGTATTTTTATGTATATGAACAGTTACATTTTTGTGCAAGTGAGGAAGAGATGTGAAATGGGCTTCCCTCATTCAACTCTAATGAATTCATTCTGAAGCCAGACATCATTGTTTAGGACAATTATCTGGGGAAATTAAGATCTTTAAGTTTTTAAGTATTTGTTCATCCTAAACCAGAACCTTTTCTCCCAACCCTATTTCCCTTCTCTTCATTCTAGTTACAAGCAATATTGTCCTTCCACAGCAGTGACCCCCCTACAAATAATTGGGCCAAGATGTAAGTTGCTTTCATCCTGGCACTGTTGACTACAAGACCATTATGAAAACCAGATTTTTACAAATGACCTGGGCTGCGCTCCTGAGTGAGCAGCTGTGCTGACCTATGAAGTGAAATTCTAAAAAGCTTCAAGTCTATGACAAGCTTCTTGGATATTAACCTCTTTAGATTCTTGGGCCGTAATGTTCAATGTTTTGCAAAGCTGTACTTTCATCACCTTCTTCTTCCCTTCTTCACTGAAGGAGAAGGCAGTAGAAGTGCTGTAAGGACCTCTGATCTGGCCTCTCATTGAGTTGCCTGAGAGCTTCTCTCTTTCTCTTCTCTAGTCACATATGTGAAGGATCTTGCTATATATATATCTTCCTTAAAATGGTGAGGTCACCTAGTAAGTCACTTGTAGATTTTTCACCTTTAGATCTGAAAAATAACCTCACTCAAATCGAATAGGAACACTTTTATTCTCTTTTTTACTACTTTTGCAAGCTACTTACAGACTCAGGAAGCTGCATTGAGGTGGGTGTTGTCTCCTTTTCTCAGGTGACAAGTGATAGAACGTGAAGAAATGGTCTCAACTTGCACCAGGCGAAGTATAGATTGGGTATTAGGAAGATTTTCTTCATGGAAAGGATGGTTAGGCATTGGAACAAGCTGCCCAGGGAAGTGGTGAAGTCACCATCCCTGGAGATACTTAAGGGATGTGTGGATGTGGCACTTAGGGACATGGTTTAGTGGTCGATTTGGTAGTGTTAGGATGATGGTTGGACTTGATGATCTTCAGGGTCTTTTCCAACCTAAATGATTCTATGATTTTGTATATGGAATATTTTATTTGCAACCATCATGGTTACTTAATTAACTTCTAAAAAAATAAATGTCTTCTTTCAAAATTAAATCTTATATGTTGTTTATACTAAAGAAGTTGACTCAAAAGTACTGTGATGATCTGATCCATTTGTGATTCATTCAGGTTTTAATTGGAGATACCATAATTTCTGCATATTAGAAATTTCTTGGAATGAAGGGGGGATGTATCAAGGAAGTTATGAGGTGTATATTTATTCAATTAATTTGAAAAGAATGAAAATGTTAAAACACTATTATTATGTGTATAGAAACTGAGTCTAGAATTTAATTATTATCATTGTGTTGATGACCAAGGTGCTCAGAATATCGTGCTTAATTAACAACCTGTTTTTAGTTTGCAAGTGGAAATTCAAGTAGAAAAGATTCACAAAGAATCACAAAGATATGAGAAAGAGCTGGTTTTCCATTTTCTACTAATGGACATTAATAAGATCATCTGAATTTTGAAAAACATTTGAACTTTGAAGTGTTTAATTTCCATTCTGTGAACAGGTGCTAAGATATATCAAAAGTCATTATCTGATCATTTCAGAAACTATCCTCAGTGAAAACACAAGATAGGAAGATGTCAAAGAGTTTTTTGGGCATAATGGCACTAAACAAAATGAAGAGCAGAAAAAGAATCTCCCTCACTTACATAACTGTCAAGTATTTAAAAAAAAAAAAAAAAGGAAGTAGAATACTGTGAATACTAGACATGCTAAATATCAAGGAGTGTAAAGAAATATTGTCCAACAGACAGCAAAGGATAATAAGGCAACCATAGGGGAGAATATTAAATGCCCGTTGTAACTCATGTTAGTTAACAGTAACTTAGATTTAGAAAGTTCTTTATGCCTACAGTTAGGTTGAGTTGCTCTTCCCATTTTCTCACACATTAGTGCATATTGTGCTCAATTTACTTCACTTCTGAAAGGATGTGTGTGAAAGCAAAGTCATACTCTGAGCTCAGTCAAGAGTCCTCAGGCTGACACAAGTCTTGACTCCTGAGCCTTAAGGGAAAAGACCTCTTAGGCCTTAAGGAAAAAAAAAAATCATATATGTCAAAAACCAGTGTCCACTGCTATGTATTCTAAGAAATTATCAACACGTATACAGCAATTTAAATATAAACAACATCTTAGGTTATGAAGTGTTACAAACAGCAGTTAGGAATGCCCAACCTAAAAGGTCTCCAAGCACGACATTAGAGCTAAAGAGCAGTCAAGACCATTGTTAGACCATGGTTTGACAGTACAGGAAAACAGTTTCATATCTCCTTGTACTGTACCAAAATCCCACATTACTGTTTTATGAGCTGCCAACCTAGTATACACGCATTCTGCAAGTTCACAGGTTAGGTTAATTAGGTTGTTTGTAGGTTAATTTACATTGTATCGAGATTCATTTGTTCTCTCACAGACAACCTGAAAGCCTAAATATGGAATAACTCCTGTGCTTTGGCTAATTGGCAGACAAGACTTGATGTACCCATCACTCATCAGGAACAACTTTGTATGGGTAAGTACACCGGCAGCATGAGCCCACAAGGGGAAGCCGGGAGAGCTTATATTATCTGAGAAGCTCTCCAGTTAACTCATTTTTCTTCCATGCCTGTGTAAGATTTGGCCAAAGAGAGGTCCCACATTTGGGGCTGGTATCTGCAGAATCTAAGTGAAACAGTTGTTCCCAGTCTAGCTGCTGAGCATGATTTTCAGACTGTTGCCTGACCTCCAGAAGGAAATTTCCAAAATGAAATAATAGGTCGTACCTATCTCTCTAAGGCACCTTGAGATCTAGGATGCACTGCACTATCAACTGTGACTAGTAAGTAGAATTATTAAGTAGTATGAAATATTCATTGTCAAACATCTGCTGGTAAGTTCCATGCTATATCAAATTTTCATTGACCATATGCAAAGCTGTTTCCTTACTAAATTAGGTTTCAAAAAAACACATTGTTCTGGAAGGGTCCATGCCATGTCATTGTTTTTTTCCTATGAATATAACTTACAGTGTATAAATAATTGCATCTTTCCTAATGACTTATTCTGTGGCTGGTAATTTATGTGGCATGTTTCAGACAAAGGATTTTATGTAATTGTTTTTCTGCTGATTTATATAAAATGAAAAAGACCCAAACATCTAAGCCTAGAATGATATGAAAGTGTCAATGTTTAACAACTGTAGTGTAACTAGAAAACACGTCATTAGAGGTATAAGCATATTAAATGTAAGTTTAAATCTCAGTTTTTATTGCCATAAAACATGCCACTGGAATAGAGTATTATTATCAAGTGTAAATGTAAAAACAACCAGAAAAACTAGAAGCAACACCAACAAGAATCCCTTAAATTATGCCAGTAGGATTTTCATGGAAGATTGGATTAAAGGGAAAACTAGAATATCTCCGTGGGAAGAGACAATTTGATACAGGTTATTTGAAAATGATACTACTGGAGAAGAAGAGAAATAAATGAGAACCAACATATAGCCATATCTGCAGATTAAGGGGCAGAGAGAACAGTTTTACTCTCCCTTACATTTATCAAGCAGGCTATTTTAAATACAATTTAGAGAAGGCTGAAATTCTTCCTTGTGTTCAGGAGACAAGAGGTAACCAATTTTTCCTTTGCCAATTTTGTTATCAGCTGCCATGTATGCACGATCATTTTTAATTTCTTTTATGGAATAATAAACAACATCAGCAACCAAATCCTTTATGACACCACAATAAAAATGAAGCAAAATAGAAACTGAAACACAACATGTTAAAATAAAAACAAAAGGTCTTCACTGACAGATAAAATAATCAGATTTCATACAGAATTTCACTCAAAATTCCACCAATTTAGGATACAGGATGAAAAGGGCTTTGCACTAAATTACTGTAAGTGCGAGAGTAGAATATATGGCAATTTAGCTCAGAAAAAATCTGT
This sequence comes from Anser cygnoides, assembly GCF_040182565.1. Lineage (NCBI taxonomy): Eukaryota > Metazoa > Chordata > Aves > Anseriformes > Anatidae > Anser > Anser cygnoides. Next base: position 180,769,386 of record NC_089873.1, read on the forward strand.
AAGAGCACAACAGTTGACACGCAGGATAAAAGAAAAATCCCACCCATAAAATTACAGTGTAAAGGAAACTGTTATAGTAAATGTATAACATGCTTTTCAAATACAGATTCGCAGCACAGGGAGGATATAGAGTTGGCATGCTTTGGGTCAGAAGCCTCGATGCTGAATTCTGAATAAGTAGGAGTCTGCCAATCGATTTGGCTCCAAGCCCAGCAAACCAAGGAATTACAGTAGTCAAGGCTTGATGCTATAAGTGAATGAATTAAAGTCTCCAGGTCAATTTTGGATAGAAAAAAAAAAGCATATTTCTGGCAACAGTCCTGAAAGGCATTTGGTAAAATGCTGAACAGACCTTAGCATAAAGTCCAAAGCTAAAAATGCACGTCGGCAAATGATATATGACATCAACAAGAGAAATTGTAGATAGATTGCAGATTAATGAAAGAAATATTTTTTAATTATTGTGGGCCAAACCCTCAGCCTCTTGGTTATGATATTGCTTACTTTCAGAAAAGATTTTTTTCCCCACATATTTAGAGCTGAAAGCCTGCAGCCCCTCCCTTCTATCCAATTCACATGCCACAGAGGGAGGAACAGATATGCCTGACTGACTGGCAGAGGAGGGAACCATCAAAGCTGGAAATGTCACGCTGGAAAGGACTGCAGATAGTACAAGGGTTGGAGCCTAAATTAAAATGAACCAATGGTCATCAGCTGGGTAGTTAAGCAAATGTCATTATAGGTTTTTATAATGAAGGCAGAGATTTTAAAAGCAATGCAAAATCACTTATCTTCCACAATTAAATGCCAGCCTGGTTTTGCTTTGTTTTTTTGAACAAAACGAAACAAAAAGCAAAACAAGCAGAAAAAGTTGAAAGGGCATCAAAAAGAAGGCTGCAACTCCATAAGAAAATAGCAGGCTGTTGTTTGGTCTCCTTGCTGTCTGTGTGGGTGTAGGTTCCTTAAAACATAGCCTAGTCTTAAGACAGGGCATGGTAAAGGAGAAAACCACAGGGCTTCTCTAATTTATCTTCAATTTCTACCTTTTGGGACAGGCCAAGGGAACGGTGCCTCCAGTGATTTACCTCTCAGATTGTTCTGCTCTGCGGGGAGCGAGTTTGCAAAGCTGCCGTCCCTTCACTTGCCCTACTGCCAACATCTGTACGAACAATCAAAACCTCTCAGGGACTGTTCTCGTTCACTGAGGCTAACTGGCACAATGTGCTGAGTTTCCCCAGAGCAGCAAACCCTCTTCTCTACAAAAAGGTACTTTTAGGGAAACTACTTTGGCAGCACGAAACTCAAAACTGTATGGAAATTGTGTGGGAAAATGCTTACCAGAGGCAGAAGGATGTTTTCATATTCTGTCTACCCTATGTCACCTACCTGAACACTAGAAAGAATGAGAAACAGTCTAAGTTTTCTCTTCCTGAGTTACTATATTGTTTCTAGATTTCTCTTTCCTGGAGACCAGGAGGAGGTGTACGTGGGTTGATGACAGCGTCCCACGTCCTGGTGCTCTCCTAGCTTCATGGATGTGGCTCTCCTATTTGCTACCTGAACACTGCTGTGCTTCTCACACAAAAAGCTGTCAGTGCCCCTCTCTGCTGATATACCTCATTGTTTAAAAGGCTCTAAGAAAATGTGAGTACTAAGAGTTGTAAGTACATAACATTATGTATATCTACCTATTTAGCTTTAGCTTACACATACACATACACCTAACATAAATTAGATAAAATAAAAGAATCTACCTCTGTGTATTTTGCTGTCCCCATTCCCTTTGCTCATCCATCTGACTCAGACTAGTATTAATCAACATGCTGTTGGGGGTTATTAAGAGGCTGAGTGGGCATCAGTGGTCTACACTGGAGTGATGCAGGAAGAAATCACTTTTCATAATATAATAAGCAGATTTTCTCACTTAGATGAGGGACAATCCCCCAAATGCTTGTTCCACAGCACAAGTGATAATTCTTTGCCTTGTAAAAAGATCCAACCTCAGTGTTAGCAGCTGTTCTTTTCCTTTCTTCTTTTTTTTAGCTAAGAAACAGTGAAGAAAAGTGAAAGAAGGGGCATTATGGGGATACTGAAAACTTCCCATTTGCAGGATTTATAATGAAAATTGCATTGCTACTTGCCTGAGGTATGAATATCAACAATTAATGGTTCTAGAAATGGGAGAATATACCTTGTTATACTTGGAAATAAAAATACACACTGATTAAATACAGCACAGTTTGCCCTGCAAGGTATTGCTAGAAAATCTGTCTACAAAATAAGCTTTGAAAATCTTTTAGGTTGTGAAACGTGGTTTAATTTACAACAAAGAAACTGACAGCTTGGTGTAACAGCAAGCGCTGGCACTGTGCCATGTGATAAATCACTTGGACTCAACAAGACCACTTCACCTCCATGTCATTTCTCAACAAACAAGAACCTGACATCATGGCAGCACAACCCAGTAGGGCAGGTACAAATGTACTGTACCTGCTCTTTTAATGCCACCATCTTATATTACATAACATTTTATGGACCTTATCTTGACATCCAGAAAACAAAAGCAAAAAACAAAGCAAATCAAACCAAAACACCACTACCATCGACAAGAACAAAATCAACAACAGAAAAGCTCACTAACTCGAAGGAAGATTAAGTGAATGTCACTTTCTTCATCAGTTTGACAAGATTATAAACCAGCCCCAATGCACTGCATTTAATTAGGTGTTCTTATTGTTATTTATTGTTTGGTGAACCTTTCTTTCAGTTCTCAGTTTTAAAAATAGCAAGAGTAGGAACAACTATTTTGGTAACACCCCCCCCCCCCCAAAAAAAAAAAAAAAAAGGAAAAGAAAAAGAAAAACAAACAAACTAAAAAGGAAGGAAACCGAAAACAAAAACAAAAAACCCAAAGGAACCCTGAGATGAAGAACTGAAAATGGTGAAGAACTGAGATGATGATTGAGCCTGGCAGGTCCCACTAAGTGAGGCGACTCTCTCTAAGTGATAATTGGCCAGGGATCTTGCACCTTGGGATGTTCCTTGGATATCAGAAAGGCTATATTTGTTTTAGACATATATGTTTTCTTTTGCTGAAGAAAGCAAGCAAAACAGAAAAGAAAAAAAAAGTTGTCTCACACATGTTTTTGTGGGAACATTTACTTCTCCATTTGCTGCCATACCTTATGTTTCCTTGCCCACCATGAATTGTCCCCTTACCTTTTTGTTTATTGCCTCCTTTCTTCTTACTTATGGATTTTTGCTCCCTCTTGTTGCATGACTCCATCTTCCCCTCCCACTTATTCTATCCATTTCCCAGGCTCCCATCTTTTTCTGCCCCCATATCTCTGTCATCACCATGAACTCCACCATTTGGGACAAATCCAATGATTTGACATGAAGCAAGTGTCGAGCCTACTGAACGGAGTAAACACTACAACTGACTATAGTTGCATAAGGTTATTCATATTCATATTCATATTTACAAGGTTTATTCATTCACTTAGAAGCAGCCTGAACAGTTTTAGATGTGTAGGCCACATAGTATGTGGCAATTCAGAAAACCTCTTGGGTGAAACCACCGTCTTTCTGTCCTTGCCTTATTCTCATCTCTTATCATTCATTTCCACATAACTTTTACAGCTCACCTCTCATCAGGCCCTTCCCTCTATCCCTGCTCAGCAAGGCAGCTTAAGCACAAGCACATATTTCCATGTGATTCAAGCACATGCCTCTTTTCTTTGAACCTTGCTACATAACCTAGGAGATCCTGCAGGATTCAGGTGAGTGGGATGAATTGTGAAAATGGGGTCTTAGAAATCTCTTGGGAGAGAGTTCTTTTATTCTGCTGTAAAGCACCATGTATATTTAATGACCTACATAAAGAAAAAGAAAAGTCTTAAAAATAACAGGACAAGAGCTTCTGCTGAAATTCTGGCCACACTTAAATCGATACCAAGATTCCTATTGACTTCAGGTGGAGTGAAAGCTACAGACAATGGAAGGAACAAAGCAATCCAAAGAATATGAAGTACAAAGGAAGAAGCTATCTGTAACACTACAGGTTGCAACCACAAAGGCTTATACTGCCAGAAAACAGGGAGGAATTATAAGAATGTGAAACAAAATAGAAATGGAGTCTTTCATCTCTATTCTCTACCACGGCAGATGCATCCGGGATAGATATGCTTTTCAGAACATGTGTACATGAGATGGGAAATGGGAGGACAAGTAAAGAAGAATAGAGATACCCAGCTGAGCTTTACCAGACAAATTATCAGTATAGAAGCAAGCAAACAGCATGCCTACTAAATGAGCTAATCAAAAGGGACTGGATGGATTGTGGATGTTATTATTTTTTTTTTTTTTTTCTTAGAAATACATCAAGGTAGAAAGCAATAGTGGCAACTAATGACATGAATGATTAATGTTTTTGTTTGTATTATAGTGGTACTCTATGACACCAACTGAGATCTGGGCTGCACTGTAAAAACACATTATATGACTCAATCTCTATCACAAAGAGCTTAATGATGACCTAAAAATTGCACATAAAGTAAGCTCCTATTTTTGAATTAGTCACTGGCAAAAGAAAGAAAGACTGTAAGACCGGACAACTAAAGAGCAGGAAAATCCTTTTAAAAGTTGTTATTAATGCAGAGCAATTGAAAGAATACTCAGAAAGCATGAATGCATATAAAAAGTCTGACCTCTAAAAGAATTTTAACTAGCACCCCAGTAATGAAGCCAGCTGCATTTATAGTGCAATGAGGATATGCTAAAAAGTTGAAGGATTATTGGGGAAAAAGACTGCACTACGGTATTTAAGGCAAATCCAGTAAGATGGTGATTTTAGTAATTACTAATGTATCAATGAAAACCCTAACTCTTTTAAAGTATTAGTGGAACTTTTGAAGTAAAACTATAACGAGAAAAACAAAACTTATTCCAGTCCATTTTTGAAGAAAGCTCAAAAAGGATTTTTAACATTTTCTTTCCTTTTTTTTTTGTGTGTGTGTGTGTGTGTGTGTGTGTGTGTTAAAATTCAGTTTCTATCTGTGAAAGCGCTGATAATGTTAAAGCAGATTAAATCATATCTAGAGAGATCAGAGAATGAAAATGAACAGTCCAGAAGAAAGGATAATTTTATTGTCTGTTTAGAATACACTTCCCTTCAGAATTATTTCTCTTCAATTTTGGGGGGGGCAAGAAGAGATGGAAACGTGTTGGATACATCCCTGCCATTTGATAAAAGGTCAGAGAACTGCAATATGCCACTAAAGTCCTTCAGCAGGGAGAGAAGGGAAACTCGAGGTGACAATCCTGATCTTTCCAAGGGGGCAAAAACAGAGTTTTCTCCCCAGAGCTTTTATTCTTCTTCATGAATAGCCCTACTGAGTAAACTCAACGGTGTATTTAGCCTCAGACCCTGTATCATGAATAAAAGTGCTAAGGATGCTCAGCAACAAGTTAAGTTGATAAATTGCGTAATTTCCCAGTTTGAGGTTTCTTTGGTTCCAGAACTTCTTGAGAGATGTGTATCTCTCTTTCAGGTACATTTTAGATACTATCCAAGAGCACAAGAAAGCAAACAAGCTTGCTGGCATCAGAAAGAAGTGACTGGCACCCTACATATTGAACTGTGGAGTGAAAACTATTTTTTCTCAGTAGCAAGATGGAAAGAATATATACAAGAAGAATGGATTTGGACTACACAGTTCAGATCTTAAGATCATTTTCAAAAAACAAAAGTAGATGATGATGGCACATAGAGTTGTCATGAATTTCTTGATGATGATGTTGTGTACTTGCTTGCTTACTTGTTGTCTATACTCCAGTTGCCCTGGATGCTTCCCCACATCTTTCCTCACCCCTACCAGTGCAGGAGTACACCTACACGGGAGCTGTTAGATTCAGAGAACCACAGCATATCACTCTGATCAAAACTCCTTGCAAAGCTGGGATACCACTCATACACACTTTTGTATGTTTGTTTGTTTGTTTGTTTGTTTGTTTTTTCTCTGCCATCACCATGGCTTTTCTGACAAAGGTGCATCGGTGACATAATGAAAATTGCTGTGTTTTTTCTGACCTTCTCAGAAGCCAGCTTGCTGTCCAGGAAAAAGTAGGGAATCACTTAGATGCTGTGTCTTTTCTTTTTTTAAAAAAGAATTAATAATGTCATTTTTAACCATAGATATGAATTCTCATATTTTAAGACTACATAAGCTTCCCCAAACTACAAGGTTTTAATCCCTGATCAGAATTAGAGCTGTACCGAGAAAAAGATACTGACATTTTGGTTTCAGCTAGTGGAAAAATCTATTTTTAGTACAAATACTCTGTCAGTTCTAGTGAAGATTGCATCCTGTCACTTATAAAATGTACTAAACTTTGTAACAGCTCTGCTTTTACTGCTTATTGTGATGACATGATATTTAGTAGCTGAAATGGAAAAAAAAAGGTGTCAGCATGTAGCTTGTCCATGAGGTCCCCTGGAAATACCAGGATGGCCTACTGGCCCAGTTTGAGTGCTGGGAATTGCTACCTTGGATTGCCACTGGCTTGCCTAATGCCAACAGTAAGGTTGTCACTTACCCATTGTGAATAAAATTTAGGATGGCCGTTTTTAGACAGGTCTAAGTGATTTAGAGGTCTACATCCTAGTTTTAAAAATTGCTTACTGACAGCCAATGAACTAACTACTGCTTGTCAAGTAGGGTGAGAACCTGCAGCACCTCTCTTCTCCTTAATGCCAATCAATGCATAGAGGGATCTCAAGGTTGCTGGGGAGTGGCTTCCCTTTTGAGTAACTTCATGTCCACCATGAGGTAAAAACATTTCTGTTATTAGTTACAGTGGAATAAATGACTGCAGGTTTCTACTCCAACTTGCCCTCTAGGATAAACCTGTGTCTATCCACACCTTCAGGCTTTTTACACAGGTTGTAAATCTCCAGTGATTATCTGTAATTAACTGTGGTGGGTTAAATCTCAGGCTTTCTACAATGTACAGGGGAAGGGCTTCACACTTGGGAGGGCATATAAGGTCACTGCTGTAACTAGCTGATAGTCTATGCACATAGATCCCCTGGACAGAGATTTGCCATAGACGTTCTCATTTTGCCGTGTAATAGGAAACAGGGAGACACCTTCCTCCAGCTGGGATTGTTCTGGATGAGGTGCCTGAAAGCCTTCTGCCAAACACCCTATGGGAGATCAACACTCCCTTTCAGAGCATCTGACCTCACCATTTAGCACGCTCTTGGAAGGAGGGAGGCTTAGGTTCAGTTCCTTCCCTAGCATTCAGGGTGTTTAAAGATATCTGCCCAAAAGATCGTTCCAGGCATTAGGCACTGAAATTTGCTGAAGGCCATGGACAGAATGGAAGTGAAAGCTACCATGTGACAAGGAAGTAATCTGTCCATAATGCTCTTGGACTAAAAACACCTTCCCACTGTTCCCCCACAGCACATGAGAGACTGATTCATAGCCCCTGATATGAACTTGATGTCTATGCCCCTGCAAGATACATCCGTTAGTAAGGTTGACAAAAAAGACCAACTGAGTGTAATAACATGCTCAGTACCCAACCATGGGGCACTTCTGTTAATTATGCTGTGTGTCTATCTATCTGCGTTTGAGGGTACTTCCATCCCACTGTAAGTCTGGCCCTTGAGATAACAAGTTTATATTTGAATATGGGATTTTAGCTCTTCATTCACCTATAGGTACTTTTGAAAATGTCTAGGGACACTGCACAAAGTAGTTTGAAACCTCGATAAGAAGCAGATGAAATTTACTGTGTAGGGATGAGAAAGTCAAAGGAGAGAATTGCAGCTTTGCTGTAGTCTAAAAAACACAGATGTTTCTAGGGCTTCCATTTTTCTTAAACATGAGGATCAACATGCATAAGCCTTAGGCTGAAAAGGTGGTTTGGGAGGAAATTAAAAGGAGATGCATGGAAAGTCAGGGAGCAGTGTCACATGTAACGGTGCTGTGCAAGTAAAGTGAAAAAAATTTGGAAATCAAACCACAAAGATGGAACGATCCATATTTTAACCATAGATTCAAATCTAGGAAAACTAACTAACTTAATAAAAAGAAGCAAATGGACATTTTTCTCTCGTTATCCTTTAAATAACTGAAGAAACACCATAAGGAGGCTAAGAATCCCTGTAGAACTTAAATCAGGGGCTGTAAGTTGATGGTGTGACAGCAGTATTATACTTTATTTTGCTGATTATCCTGGCACAAGTATCTTGGTTAGGTAATTAATTCATGTCCAGAACACTTGACCCGATTTTTTAGGGGTAATCCGCTTGGTAATCTTCTAAATACCTGCAGGCAGAAATAGGTAGCTGGAATTTCAATACCTGTACTTCTTTAGTGTCTGGGCCAATAAGCTGAAATGTTCTGGCCACACTAATCCTCATTAATAAGAAAGCATTTTATACTGAGACCCACATAGACGGCATATGTGTTCCAGGTGAGTGCACTTCAAGCCCATTTGCTTAACTTATCTCTTCTTCACTCTCCATACTATGTACTGCTACAACGCTGGCATTTTTACCTAACTCCAAGTTCTGCCCTTATGCAATGTCCTTCTGAGTTAAGATTGAACACAGTAAGTGGGATTAATTGACCCCAGACTATGCATGTGAAAGTTGGACATCTGGTTCTGAGCTAGGCCCTCTAAGATTCCTCTATGGGCAGCAGAAAAAAAAAAACACGGCATCTCCAAGGGATGATTCATCTTGCTGGAAGAGCACTGCAAGGTGGGTCTGATGACTTATCCTCTGGAAATGCTTATTTTTCTATGCTCACTGCAAAGAAGGCCCAGAGTGGTCAGCTCAGACTTGGACATCTGACACAGATCACAACAGAGGAGCGACATATAGTATTTTAAAAATATTGTAATATCTATGTCAAATGGACACAGCTGCAGCATTACACTGGACTTTTGGATCCTTACTGCAGAACAGCAGAAGTGCTTTTTGTCACTCTGCAGTATTTAATAGACCACATTCTTATTTTGGACACCTAGTATTTTCAGATTCTTCTTCATAAATTGACATATTGTAGTTCATTAGATAGGGCTGTGAGAAAACAATGGAAGAGGAGGCATAAAACATTCCTTGGATCAACTCAAATACAAGAAAATTCTTGAAAAGGGGAAGCTCATTTCACATTCTCCATGTTTAGTAATCTTAGGCATATACACGTGTAAAGCAAAACATCATCCATCTGTTCATAGCAAGTTTGCAGAGAATTTTAATAAGACATTAATGCTAATAATGGCCAATGTTTATGATGTTTATAAAATAACCAATGTGGAGCATCTGGAAAGCTCATAAAATTTGTTCTTATAAAATCCACAGCGTGTGACACCTTTCCCTGAGCCTGTGTTTTTGCTGACCTTGTCCTCAATGGCCAGACGTGCCAGAAACTCTCTTCTTCCAGGCCATTGTTGTGACTTTATCACTCTGAGACTCATGTTTTGAAGCCAGACCTATTGTCATTTCTGTAAGTTCAACATTCAGCACATTACAGGAACAAACCAGATAGCCAAACTGCTAGTTTCCACCTGAAACTACAGGGATCTCTATTTCCAAGTGACAGATGTTCCACAACAGTTGGTGACAAACGGGCTAATTTAGACAGATTTAACTAAAGTTCAGCCTGCTGACAATGGGGGATTTTTTATTTATTTTTTTTAATTTTTTTAATGCAGCTGAAGAAGGTATTTCTGAATACTGGGGCTGGCTGTTGCATACAAAAATTCAACAGCATGCGTGGTGCCCGTGTCTCTGCTCCTCACACTGTCTTTTAGTTGCTGAGACAGGAGATGATATTGCCTAACAAATTAGCAGGGGAATTAGCTGACTTTTAAAATTTACACACTGAACATATGTCCTCAGAAACCAAATGCTTTTGGCCCAGATTATTTCTTACTAAGTTCAGGTGTCTAAACTCTTAAATCAGAAGGACAGTTTTCCTAGGGGTGAATTGGTCTTCTGAGGTGTTGAGCTCTCCATCAACTATGCAGGAAGATTTCAGGCACTTCTGGGCCAGAAAAATAGTGCAGAAGAGCCTTTAGGGTTCAAGATTTTATGTAAAGATTAGGGGTGTGATTCAGAAATTGCAATGCAACAACTGCATTGCCCACCATCTGTTAAATTGTCCCAGTTTTTGTTTTTAACTTGCATATTAAAACTAGTTCCATGCTCCATGTTTCTGAGTATCATAAAGCTTCTTGCTTGAGCATGACATTATTTCACAATTTGGGGGTTAGATGAAGTAGATGGGCCCAAAGATATTATATAGACATGTTAAAACTAGCTACAATGAATTTCCTCTTCTCTTCTCTTCTCTTCTCTTCTCTTCTCTTCTCTTCTCTTCTCTTCTCTTCTCTTCTCTTCTCTTCTCTTCTCTTCTCTTCTCTTCTCTTCTCTTCTCTTCTCTTCTCTTCTCTTCTCTTCTCTTCTCTTCTCTTCTCTTCTCTTCTCTTCTCTTCTCTTCTCTTCTCTTCTTCTCTTCTCTTCTCTTCTCTTCTCTTCTCTTCTCTTCTCTTCTCTTCTCTTCTTTCTCTACTCTACTCTACTCTCTCTCTTTCCTTTGAAAAACACTTCTAGGCAAATTTCATGATTGCTGTTTTATGAGGGAAACCCATTAAGGTAACTTCATTGATTATATTTCTGTACTAAGGAAATAGCTGCCAGCACTAAATATTTAAGGCAGTTTATCTGCCAAATGAATATTGGCATTGTATCAGCTGAGCAGTCCTGATGCCAGCACTGGTACAGCATATTCTCCGACTGTGGGGGTGGCCTGGTATGGTGTGAATATATCCCTAAGTTTCTGAATCCTACTGCCTTTCCCTAAACCCAGGCTAAAAATATAACCTAATTGTCCTCTATTCTGTAACTGGCCTGAGCTGTAACTCAAAGTTTAAAAATCACTTCTCTCCACAAAAGCATGATCTTTTTCAGAGCAGGGAGGCTTCTGTCTGGTTCGTTCCTGAAGTGTTTTGCCTATGTAATTATAGACGTTATGCATAGAGCATGTCTTCATCTATTAATAATAATAATAATAAATAAAAACTACTGAAACTTTGCTCACCTTGAGAAATAAGCTCTTAGGAATGGTCCTTGTTCCTCCAATTGCCACAGAGTATGAAATAGGACATGAAGTAGAATATGACTGCATTGCAACTACTTACCCCCAAACAAACAAATAAAATGATAAAAAAACCACTACCACCACCACCACCATCACTACAACACCACTGGACAAAAAGGAGTTACTTACATTGTGTCAGGATCCCTGTTAAGGCATTTTTAAAACTCTCCTTGGCTTGCTCCATCTCTTGCTCATGAGCTGCCTTTTCATTCATGAGCCGGCGAACATGGCTGTTTGCGGACTGCACCATTGAATAAAACTGGTTTGCAGAGCGACGATTCACCTCGCCTCGCTCAATCCAGGTAAGCAGCACTGTGATGGCCTCCGAAAACTTGCTATCATCTAGAACAATCAAAACATTGGGTTTTAAATTGCAGACATAAATATCCTGTCAAGAACACATTTTCTGCTCTGTGTCACATTAAAATCACCGTAAATCACACTCGCAGTGTATCATTTGGGGCAACTTTTGGGTCCTTTGTTCTATCAGATGTAGGAAGCCAATGGTACCATGTGAAGCTCCATAACTCTTCCTTCAAGACTTGCCTTCTGCTTATTCTAATAGCCTTCTCACAATAAAAAGCAGCCCACATACATCCATGGGCTGACTCCTCTCTTTTGCAACAGCTCCCTTAAGCTGTTCAGCAATATGAAATGACCTTAGAGAGGAGTGAGAAGAACTTTATGTTACAAGAACCACTGAAGAAATGAAATTTGTCCTTGTTAATCTTCTTGGCCGAAAGCTCAGTCTTGGAGCTTGGGCTCAGCCCTACTTTTGTCAACAGATTTCACTACCGTCACATTCTTAATTAATGAACAATGACTAGGCTGAACAACTTCTGCTTGAAGCACTGATTAATTACAAGGAACTGCTTTGAACAGATGATGCGTCTGTATTTATTTTGTATTTTGCATTTTTCTGTGCTTTATTTTCAACATTTTTCTTAAAGGAGTCCAAATGAATTCAGGCAAATACCTGGATTACTGCTTTTTGGTTAGTATTCACGTAACTGAAGTAATATTTCTCTGCAGAAAGATCAACAAAACCTGGTGGCTAAATTTTGTGCACTTCTTCCCCAGGTAATCTTATTTCCTCTGACAGTGCTCTCAGCTTCCTCAGAAGACTCTTAACACAGCATCCATTGCACTTCTGGCTTCATCAGGATTAAGAGGACACATTTCTTTTTAAGTCCCATTTAGAGCAAACTGCAAGAAAACGTTATTACAACAGTGTCTTCCTATGGAACCATTTTTTTGTGCAGTTCTCTCTCATTTTTTTTTTTTCTTAAGGTTTTTTATTCTATAAAACTTCAATTTCCAAACAAATCATTTTAAACAGTTCATCTGGTCCTTGCTGCTTAGATTTCTTCATATATTTTAGATGATAGGTACACCTTTCTGTAGAAGGTATGCTGTTAAGGTACAGAGAGGTAGTATAGTTGTAGCCAAAGGACATTTAAAATGAAAATTGGAAAATATTAAAACCAACCAGCTGTATTGGAGAATACAAAAATGTGGAACGTTGTTTCTAAGACTCTGCATTCCATGTGCAAAGAATAAAGAAATACTAATATTCAAGTGATGATTTGGGCTCTTATTCCCAATCAGTAATCACTTCCCTAAAAGGTGAAGAGCTTAAAGTGCAGAGAGGAAAAGTGCCATGCTCTGCGCCCACAGCCTCTGAGGAGTAGATTTTACTTTGCCTTATCTTTAGCATCTTATTAACTGAAACATGCTTTCAGCTATAGCAATGGGATTTGCTCTCTGCTGTCTGTGAACGCATGTTCACTCAATATCTCTGGAAAAAAACTGCAAAATAAGAACATCATAACTTCCTTTCTCTGTATGATGGTGTATCTGTTGTGACTTTACATTAATATGTGATTTATCGTCATCATCATTCGTTAAGTAATTGTCTCTGGAGAGGAAGAGGCAGTTGGGGATCTTCATTTTCTGTGTTGTCCCCTCGGATTTGTCTCCACATTCTAGCTTCCCTGGATGTATACAAAGCAGGTATGCATTAAGTGGCTCTGATGAGTGAAGTTGTCTGAATATAGGCCTTAGAAAAAATAAATTTAAACAAAACTTGTGCAAAACCTCTTCACTGATAAACAAAATCACTCTCCAAGCTTTTGCCTCCTGAAATACAGGGGAGCTGGATGTCACAAATCCAATACAGCCAAGAACTCACTCCTGGATCATAATGTTTATTATAATTACAGTAGTCAATAAGAATAACCTGTAAGGGCTTTTGGGAATGTTAGCATGCGATTTCCAACAATCTGTAGAGTCAGGTCACCCCGAGGATGGCATCAAACTGTTAACTGCAATGATGTAACTGACTGTGAGCAGAGAGTAACTGCAGCTGAATGTTCTTCTTTTTCTTTGTAGACATCATTATCTGTATCATCCCACATAATTTATCAACCAACACTAAAGCATCATTTTGAGTAAATTATCCCATTCAATCTGGGTCAAGACATGAACCTCAAAGTTGGGAGAAATGGTGCACAGAAGCACCTCTGAAGAGGTACCCCATGACCTGTGAAGAAAAAGTGTGCAGAACTGGGCAATAACATTTCACTGAGATGTATCGGGAAAATTATTTGCACAGAGCCATTTTCCCTTCTTCCTACTTCAGTCTCTCCACAATACACAGCTATGTGCTGTTTTGCTTCAGAATCTATACGAAATGAAAACACCCCTTCTTTTGTTTTGTTTTTATCAGGCACAGTTGGTGTGTATAAGGGATGTACATAAACATGCCATCCATCTGCCAGATGGATTCAACCCATTTAAGGGGACATGCTGAAAACTTGTTTTCAACTTGCTATAATGCCAAGGAGCTGCAGAGGACTGTGGGCTTGTTATAGTTAATTCATAGCTCTATACTAGCAGGAAAAAAGTTTCATTGGTAAACATCAGAATCTTCATTGATTACATAATTAGAAGATACATTAAAAAATGCTAGAGGGTAATATATTCACAACAGGAACACATTAGTTAATAAAATCTTTTATCTACAGTTCTAAAATTTCCTTATTTCACCTTCTAGAAATAGAAAAAATAGAAATATTTTTCTATTCCTAAATCAGCTGCTCAGTGACTGGCACAAGGTAACTCACTGTGAATTAATTTGCTTTATCCAGAATGGAGGGACTCTTTCTGAGCAATCAGAGGTTCACTTGGAAAATCAGATTTTTATACCAGATTGTTCATTTATTTTTTATTTAGTAGATAAATAGCAGAAGAAATGCAGTGATGGAATCTAATTTAAGCAGAGCATGAACTGTCTTATGATTGCAACCATTCATTAAAAAAATAAAACAAAACTCCTAATTCTGTTCAAAATTATTCCCTTGCGGTAGGATGCACATAAATATACACTGTTTAAAAACATACTCTTAAAATAAATTCCTTTATATAAGAAATGCTCTCAGATGTAATTGTTCCTTAAAAATAAGCACACAGCAAATTATGTCTTGCACTTAAATAATTTCTCCTCCAAGTTGCAGCACTTTTTAAGTAAGTAAGGTAGGATTCATCTCCTTCATGTCAACCTGAGTTTGTACACCCAGACTCCTGGTACAGTCAATGGAAAGAGTTGGACACTTCTTGGATAAGCTTTGTTGGTCCTGTTTTAGCTGTCTACTTGAAGGTGAGGCAAAACATGCCTCAAAAGTGCCTGTTTCCTTCAACCAGCTGTAAAGGAAGCCTGGGGTGCCCTGCTCATATATTGACATCCCTGCAAGAGACATCAGCATTTGGTCTGAGGAATCCCAACTACTACACAAGTACACCAGTTGCAGAACACCCACTCAGCTTTTGTGTATATGTGTTGGGTTTTCAAGTTACACAGCAAGCTGTGATGCACACTGTGACTTTTTCATATACCCACCTATTGCTGGGTGTCTGTCGCTAGAGATTTCCATGTGCTGCTAGACTCAGTCACATGCCTCTAGAGGTACGATACTTCAAATTCTTCTTATATGAACTGAAGATATTTGGCACTTAAATCCTAGCTCACAACTCAGATGAAATGAAATATAAAGAAAAGAAAATGCATCCTTACAGCTGTCTGGGAAAATGTCATCAGGGATATTTCTACGAAAAAGGGAAAAACTGTTGACAAATGTTTTGCATTTTTCTGCCAATAATTTGACGACCTCCAAGCAACCACAACAGGCACTAACTTCTTAATAGAAAAAGCTATGACAAGAATGACTAACAAATGGCAAACTGGGAAAAAGCATTGGAAACAAAGATTTTATTCTCAGTTTATGAAGTTTCCCTGGTGTAACTCCAAGCAGAATTCAGCTCAGAGGAATCTAAAATTTTGTGACTATTTGTTTCTCAATGTTAAGCACCTTCATAAGGTGCTTTCACAACTGGGGTGATGGTTTCTAAGGCCCTAGCTATTACAGGGAAGATAGATTAATCCATCACTCTAAAGCCAGGCATTCAAACACTCTTATTACTATCATTTTTATATTTGTATATATATTTCAAATATAGCCAACTTTATATTTCTGTATTTCAAGAATGACATTGTATGCTGGACTTTTAGCCAGGGCATGATCATACATTGCAACTATAGCTGCTTTTAGCTTTGTCAGTATCTTCCCAAAGCTAGGCTTTCTCAAATGCTTGAAAAATACCTGAGATAATTCACACAACCCTGGGAGCCTGTCTAAATTATAGCTATTCTTCTATGTTGTCCTACTGGACGTGCTGTTGTCCAAAGTCAGCACATACTATCTCTTGATCCTAATCTCGCTCCCCTAATGCAGTCTCTTAGGCTTGCAAGGAGATGGTTAAGGACAGAGCTGTTGTTCGTTGTCTTAATGCCTGCACCTAGAGAGCATATGCTCATTGCATATGCTTTAGGTTGCATTAATGATCTCATTTTTCTCTGGCCCTTCTGTGAAATAGGAAGAGCTAGGTATGCCCTTAAGCTCTGCCTGGACCAGAAGAAATCCAGTTAAACAACTCTTGAAGGTATCACTGCATCTGAGAGTGTCTGTGCTACAGGGTACATCAAGAGGGGACAAGAGCCATGGGCTGTGTCCCATCCATCTGCATCTGACTGACAGCTTGTCCTCTGCCAGCTGTAGCTGTGCCACAGGAAGATTTTGTGTCCCCTGCCTCATGCCCACCAGCTCAGCACCATCCATTTGCTGGTGGTTACACGCCCTCAGGTCTGCCTGGAGCTGCCCATCGGATCACATCCCACAGCCAGTTTGTCAAACCGAGCCCAGTTATCACAGGAAAGGGGCAGAGGCCAGCTCAGGTTGGAAACTGCTTCACTCCATATAACTGCAGCAGTGAGGATGTTTGAGCAAGATTACTGTTATTCTGACTTCTGATCTGATAATTTGTTAGACTATAACTAAGATTTCTAAACCGAAAACATCGAATTCAAAACAAAAAATGACAAACCCCAGTGCGTGACTGGTGTGGGTGAATTGGGTCAGGGAAAAGGTGTAGTAACATCACTCATCAGCAAGTTCAACCCAGCTCCCCTGTGCATCAGGAACAGTTTGCTTTCCAGCACACGCCACACTTGGTGCCACAATGATGACCTATTTTTCTCTTGGCTTAAGAGCTTCTCCTGCACAGAATGCCTGGCACTGACCTAGAAACACAACTCTTCAGTCTGCTACCCTCACCTTCTTTTTTCCCCGCTCAAATACTTTATATAACTGTGCCACACACCACACACATCAGTCTGGTACTTTGGGGATTAATAGCATTTTTAACCCAATGGTACTGCATAATAAGTGAGAGTCTGGGAATAAATATTCTTACTGCCAAAGAGTTACTTTAAAGAAAGATTAATCATCCACCTTACTCTTTCTTAACTATATGCTACCCCAGAGAAACTTTTGCAGTTATGTAATAAATGAGTAAGTGAAACTAGATTATATATATATATATATATATATATGTTTACTAAAAGATATCTTAAAAGGAAATTTCTCCTCCCTGTATCATCAAACTCCTTCCAAATTCAGTCACGCAAGATTCTTCCAGGGGTGGGTGTTTTGTGTGACACACAGAAATCCATTATCTTATCCTGCTGATGCCATTATTGCCAATAAAAAGTAATTATGAAGGTACTGAGCTTCCTCCTTATTTCTCAAAAATCACACCACAAACTTTCAGATCAGTGAGCTGCAATTTCCCAGTTCATAGTAATTAACTCGAGTCATTTTGCAGTGCTGCACATTTAATCAAGTGGGTTTATACTAAAGCCTTAAAATTTGCATTGATATAATACAGATTAGGTGAGGGAGGGCACTTTTGGTAACACACTTAACAGCAAATGTATTTCTTGCAGGTTTATGGAATGAGGTGCCAAGGGAAGTGGGTTATCAGGCCACTGACAGCTGAACCCACCTTCCGCTCTTTTACCAGGAGACAAAACCAGCCTTGCAATGTGCCTGCTCGTAGCCCTTGACTGATGCACTCTGAGCCAGATGTATAGTGCCACAGCAGATGTCAGCAGCATATGGAAGAAGGAAGGAGAAGATGATAATCTAAGGAACAGGGAGAGTGAGCGAACAGATTTGATGCTAAAGCCTCGAAGCATGTCTATTGTAGGTCTCTGCCTTGATATACTACTAATAAAAAAAAGACTGCTAAAAAAAGGTCTGGAGTCTTTCAGCGACAAACCTGGCACACATTAGATTTGTTAGGATGATCTCGACTTTGCCTCCCTCTTCAACACAGACTGGTGCTGAGCTCTATCCTATCAGTGTGAGACCTGCCTCCCTGGATAACCATGCAGCGTCTGCAGCAATCGCCAAATCTGGCTCTCAAGTGCAGAGCGAGACCGACAGCAGCGCAGTTTTCTTCTCGGTGAAATATCCTATTTCCCAAACAATTAAACGTTGTTTATGTTTCAAATGATGTGCAAGGGTTGAGATTGTCAGGCTTGATGTTACCTGAATCTTGCACAAGATGCATCCCCAGTTAGTTCACTCTACTCTAACTGCCACCTATTTATTTAAATTTCCAATCTGTTCTCTCTTCAGGGGATAATACAGTGCCTGGCAAAGCAGCAGCTTCTCAATTTTTCAAATTATATATATATATTTTTTTAAATGGAAGACCACATGAATAACTTTCCTATGCTCATAAAGAGACACTGTATTTAAAAGGGAGGTAAATATCGGGGTATTGCATATGACTTGCAGATGCTTATGTCTCTTTTTTCGCAAGATATTTAAAAAACAGGTATTCAGATATGAAGAGATGTCTTTGTTAAATGGTGGAACTATGTAACTACCTGCAGCAAATAAGACAGATGTAGTATTTTAAAGGAGCTTATTTGCAAGAAGTGATTTCTGAAGATGATACCATTAGGTACAGATATGCTCGAATTAAGAATACCATAACATTTGAAACTCTGCTTTGAAACACAAATGTCATAAGCACACAGATTAAAATGATTTGTTCCAATACACCTGACAGAGCAGCATTCCACTTAAAGATGAAAGGTTCAGCTCATCTCTAGTTGTGTGATGTTCTGGGCACCACGTTACTCAACCATTTATACAGCACCCAGGAAAACAGATGTAAGAATATGCAAATTTGATCCCAAATATCTACCGACACATCTCACTGCGCAGTAATAACACATCTGATTTAATACTGAGGAATCAAAATCTGAAATACATGCATGAAACAAGAAAGCTGCAATGAACCAGAAGAAAAGAAGGTCACGTTTTTTATAATATAATAGCAAAAGGCATAATATTTTGCTGGGTTTGTTGGCATAAGAACTCAAGGACTATTCTCAAAGGCATTTTAAGGAGGACAGTTCACATTTATGGTAACATTTCACTGTAAGAGATCCTGATTTTTCAGAATTCATATCTACGAAATTATTGAGACATTTTTTTGAGGAAACACAGACTTTTAACCAAAGCAAAAGGATCTCAAAAAGCAGGCTAGAAGTTTAATTAACCTGAGTTACACTTAGCTTTTATCTTATTCCTTGGTGATCAGACAATGGTTTTTGAAACTATTTGCACATTTACATCCAACTTTGGAATAATTGAGTCAAAAATTAGATTTGAAGAGCCCCTTTTGAAAAAAGTGAAATTTTGCTTTACCATTTTAAAAAACAGCACTTAATTTTTAATTAATTCATTATTTAATTAATTCCCCTTCAAGTCAACTTTAGTGGTTTGGAAGGTTAAAAAAAGGCAAAAAACAACTTCTCATGCAAAATTAACTGCCAGTTACTGCCACACCAGGTGGCTTTAGGACATGAGATAAGTAGGAATATGCTGGCAATGCTGGCATGAGAGTTTGCAGCCAAGTCTGGTACATAAAAACAGTAATTTCTTTAAGTCTTATGCTGCAGTTTGTGGGAGGTGAAAAAAGATATTGTCACCTCTCTTATAGACCCAATAAATATCTAAAGACCACAACAGAAAACTGTCTGATGAATCTAGTTCATCTCTACTCACCAACAGATTTCCTTGCTGTCAGGAATTTCCAAGGTTATTTTGACAACAAAAGTTCTTTGGACTCAGACCAAGTTGTCTACATCTGTGATTGCAGAGCAGTATCTTGGGATGACAGATGTTTAGCTATCTTGGCTTGCTTTTCAGCTAGTGTTGCTCAGTGAAGTTCTGGAGGCACTGCAGGTACTGAAACCTGCATGTTGGGCACCTGCAACTCTACCTCATGAATTAGCAACAGAGCTCAGGACACTTTTGAAGTGGGTACCATGGGAAGGTCATGACTTTCCTTAAGAAAATAACTACAAGGCATCTGCTCAACAACCAGTCTTTCATGGTAAATCCTGCCAAGAGCAGATTTGTTTTGATGGATGGATTGTTCAGGCTTTTTAAGCAATGCAAATCTGGTGCTACCCAGAGAAATGATATTTTGACCCCAAGTTTATAAATATATGTATATATAAATATATGTGTATATATATCTTCTGTTAGCTTCACTGAAGCCCACATTTAAATTCTGAATGTGTGATGAGATGAACTGACCTTTGTCAGAGTGAGAGACTGTAGATTGACTTCTAGTTTTAGGATGTCACACAGGGGCTCATGGTGAATCTGTGTTGCCCAAGGGAGGCTTTAATATTCTACCCTCTCCCTCATAGGTACTGGCCAAGATGCTATTGGAAATGCAGCAGTATGCACCCGTATAACAATTGGACTGCATTTCTCCTTTCTAGTGTACCTAGTAGAGGAGACAACCCAGTGAGAATGGAGGGGGCTTCTTTACATTCTCCATCCCCAACGGTCTATACAGATGCAGAACCAGTGCTGTTAATCTCACTAAAAGTCAATGGTTAATTAAAACCATTCTTAAAACTGCAACATGTTCTGTTGCTGGATTATAGTGATTTTTAACCCATTAAAAATAATCTTAACATTTTGGTTTCTTAATTGCTTATATTTAGTCCTGTATGTTTCTGAAATTTATTTTAATTTCCAGAGAAACATTTGGCCTCTATCGTGATCAAAACATTGCTATATTAAACTTGTGCATATATGACAAGCTCTGGTCAAATGTCCTTCAAGAGAACCAAAGCTCTAAAAACTTGTAATAAGCTTTAATTAAGCATGGAAACTTCCCAGACTGAAAAGAAAAACTCTTCTAAATATAAGCATCCGAAACATCTTGCAAAAACCCACATTCACTTGCCCTAAGCAATGGCCAGCCATATGGAAGAAATTGCCCAGACTTCTTGCATTTTCTGGCTTAGTTCAGGAAACCTCTAGGCCTTGCTACATAAAGCAAAACTTCCCTATAAAAGATTAACTTCTAAAATATTCAATTGAAAACAGATTCTGGGAACAGATGTATCTAAAGCTGTATTGTATTGCATAACCTCTAGAGGAGCTGGAGTGGAAGCTAGGTAAGAAATAAAAATTCTTATACATGGGCTTCATTCTTCCTTTCCTCCTGGTCTATCAGTCCCTCTGGGTTATTTTACCAATCTCCCAGTCATTTAAGGAGTTATTTAATAGCGGAGCGTATGTGGTCAGAATATCAGTTAGCCAAACTAGCAAGCAGCTGATGTAACAGTGACCAATGCAGTACTCAAAGAGACAGTAGGGTGCATCTCTGCTCCATGCTCCAAGGATGCAACACTTTGCACTGTCCTCCTGCAGCTTCCCAAACACGTTTGATAGTTAGAACAGAGGCCAGCGTGTTGACAGCTAGATAACCTACGTCTAATCTGGGTAATTCTGAAACAGTGGCAAGAATCAGTTTCTTGTGACCTGGCACACAATAATGTGCTTGGCCACCACATGGGGAAAGAATGCCAAACACAGTTGCTAAAAGCTTAATGAAAACAAACACAACTCTAAGAGGTATGAGGAGTCATTTATTTGACTTTTTATTATTTTTTTACTATGAACATTTTTATTTCTTTGCTTCTTGCTTTGTGTGTTAACTTTAAAAGAGAGAAATCATCAAGCTTCACCTTTGTAAAATACTAACTTGGTGAGTGTACCCAGACAAAAAAAAACAAGCAAGCAAACACATGAAGAAAACAATACGTTATCTTGCACATGTACTTCTAACCCTAAAGAGGGAATGAAAGAATGGATGATGGCGTGTGCCAAAGATAAATTGTGCCACTGCAACTGAGGGCCATGTTAAAATGCGGTTCATGAAGGCAGTTTAAATACCAGGAGTTAGGACATTCACATGCATGTAATATAATAAAATATCTCCCAGTGAAAAAAAAAAAAAAAAAAGCATTTTAAGAATCAGGGCTTTAATATGAAGGATGTGTGTAACAATTTGCTTTATTATGAGATAATTTCCAAAGCAGATGACGACATCAACTGAGCAGAAAAAAATCCCACTATATAATTTTCTAAAAGTTGTCTTTTAGCTGTTAAAGCACAGCTAGATGGACAGATGCTATAAATTCCTAGCAGGTGGGTGAGTATCATTACCACTGACATAAAAATGGCAGAGGAATGGGGAAAGGCTAACAGGTCAGGTAATGAAATACATTGGAGAGAAATCACCTCCCCTGTTCTGACTTCTGGATGGCTCCTGCTCTTAAGGAATAATGCACTGCAAAGTATCAAATGCTGCTTACCTTTCAATTTTTCAGCCAGCAAAGCAGCTTCGTGTTCAGAATAATGCATTATTGCTGGAGGAGAAGGAGGGCGCAGTCTGTCTTCTTCCATTTTGCGTCTGTGGCGTTCTTCTCGGGCCAGCATTCTTTGTTTGCATTCCCATTCATAAAAGTCATCTCTTGCCTGAGCAAAATCAACATGAAGTCGACCTGAATCCTTTTTGTCTGTGCTAGATCCTAATCTCATGCGGTAACCTGAAACCAACAAGCAGAACTAACTGTTGCAGAACTTCTTTGCTCATTTTTTTATTTTTTTTTCTTTATTTTTTTCCCCTCAAGTGCAGTTAAAATGTACATTCACATATTCCCCCTTATCTACACAGGATCTATTGATCATTGTGCTTTTACAGACAGATAAACATTCATCCACTTCTTTTTTCCTTGTAATTTTCTGCATCACCTATCAACGTAATAGATGAGATGAAAAACTAACCTCAAAGGTACAGAATCTACATTCCTGTTTAGGAGTCTCTCCAAATATATCGTTTTTTCTAGCTGATACTCCCAACATTTCTAAAAGCAAAGGACAGCTAAACAAAAACAACTACTAAACGAACTACGTTGGTTTGAATGTAAAGTCCTTCTTCTCCTGATCCTGTTTAGGTCATGTACAGTTTAGCACTACCTTCCAGCCTGCCAATGGAATTGGAAGTGTGGGAAAAGGCTGAAATTTATAACATTATGACCATGGATGAATGAGAAAAGTGTGCTACGTAAATTTCTGGGCCACAAAGAGGGTGATGTCATATCTGTGTTGATGCTAGATATCAAATTTTGAAGCTTCCCAATTGCAAATACCACATCTCAACAATCTGGCAGCAAACATAAACCACCTACAAGTTAATCTGATATAAAGTCAATAACAATGAAAAAAAAATAAATTGATCATTCTTTAAACTAATTTTAAGAGCATGGAGGGATTTATTAGACATTTGCAAGACCTTTTTCAAAACTAATAATGAAACCTGTCACATCTCATCTTTAGCAATCTTTTACATATTCATAATTTGGTCAATGTGTCATATGCTAAAGCTACCAGACTGAAAAGCCTTTGTTTAAGTCAGAGCCTATATAATAGCACAACAGGGCCCTGCTCTGTATTAAAGCCCTTGACTGCATTCAAAGGATGAACAAATCACACCAAAGCTATAAAAGAACACTTCCATGACCATTCTGTGGAAGAGCATATGCTGGGCACCAACCTTTTTTCAAGTTTTATTTTGAAGGCTGAAAGATATTCACAGAGCAGTTTCTCTAACTTTTAAAATGCTGATTCAGGGAAGATGAGAGAACCCCAAATAGAAAGCTGTAAACAGAGCCTTCAGATGCAGGTAAAAATAATTAGTCTGCACAGGGCTAAGCTCAAATTTCCCCATGCCAACATGCTGTAGTAGCCTCAAGAGGAGAGCATCCCGGCAGAGACTTCTCAAATCATGGGATGCTGTGGAAATTGACTTTGTGCTGAGCTGGCACATAGGAGGCTCTTCAGAAACATGCTCTACTACAGCCATTGTGAAATAGCCCCAGGGACAGGAAGTTGCCTTTCAAAATGGCAGGAAAATGTTTGTTCCTTTTGAACATCTATCCGAAAGAACCTACCTTTCAGTCTCATGATTTGCCTGTGGTTTAAAGAGCTTCAGCACCTCACCACTACAGTTAAAACTCCCTTTTGCACTCTCTCCAGGGACAGCAAAGTTAAGGCTTGTGTAATAGAGTAGGAGCATCTTTGCAAAAATGTGTATCTAGGCATACTCTGTTTTACTGCTGTAAAAACATCTTGATGTATGAATACAAGGGACTGGCTGTACTACAGCACACATGAAACCACAGCTTCAAAGATATCCACATATGTAATGACCCCTTCAAAACAAAACAAAAAGAGCCAAACAAACAATCTGTGTGCCTTTTGCTTGACATTTTCCTTTCAAGCATCTCATGGAGTTCAGCTACGTAGCCCGTCAGTGAGGAAGAGGTATGTCTTTCACGTTTCATCAAGAACTCTAGAGGAAAGCTCATGCTAAGTATTTCAGAGGTCTCTCAAAGCCTGAAGGTGACAAAAAATTCTGTGGACCAGACCAAGACTGGTCTCCAAGGTTCACAAGCTTATGGTACAGAGAGGCTGACAAGGGGTCTGTTTTTTACTTTAACACATCCTCTACTTTGCCCTGCTTTCTCTTGCTCAGAGGAGTACAAGCTACTTCCTCCCCAAGAAGGCTATTTGTGGTCTTACACGTAGCTCTAGTGATAAGATGTACGCTATATCCATTGAAACATAACAGAAGGAGAATGAGGGTGACCTGTCAGACCTGGAGATCTGAACTAATAAGGGGGTAATTTTGTGGTTTTATGCACAGAGGTCTAGGCATGAAGGGGTCATTGGTGCAGTTACTCTGATAACCATGACAAATGTTTCTCCCCAAGATGCATTCCTCAAATAGTGACTGCTCTGTGCCAAAACAGCATTATCAGCAATGTGAAAGAACACTGCCAGGGTGCCAGGTCTCATGAACCTATAATTAGATCTCCCATCTGGGCTGCAGTTTCCAGGAAGACACAGTCTCTCTTCCTCTCCACTGTCTTTTGCCTCCCTTGGCTGGAGCACGCTGGGTATGGACACACTGAGAAATCCAGTCCTGTAGGAAGCACGACTCTTGTGGTCCTCAAAGCCCCACTTACTCTGAACAAAGAACTACTGGAAAGGACACTCTATCTACACCTTGTGCGTGCACCTGCAAAGTTGAGTCTTCCTGAAGTCTTACCTTATTTTTGAAGTAAATGGGGATAGTGGGAAAAAACACAAATGGTGTAAATTGAAGTCCAAAACACAGTATCCTCATTAGCACTGGACAAATGGCTCCCTCAGGTAACCAGTTTAAGTGCCTCCAAATTAATAGATTTTTGAAATTGGCAGCGAACCACATTGAGAAAATTGCATTGTTTGTTTAACTGTTAAGACCGAAGATGGCCAGTCAACCGGTGGTTTCCCCAGGCACAGAAACCTAGACTGACCTCAGTCAGAAGGGACCTTGGGCATCATCTAGTCCAATCTCCTCCTCAGAGCAGGGTTGACTTCAAAATTATATCAGGCTGCTCAAGGCTTGGCATCTTTCCGTCACAAAAACAGTAAATGTCTTTTTGGCATGGCTTCTTGCATCCTCCTAAATCAGGCATGGGGGACACTACAGGACCAAAGGCATCCCTAGTGAAGATCGGACTCCTTGACAGGCCAATAGCCAGCAAGGCGCTGTGTAGGGTAGGGTGCATGACTTCCAGGACCAATTTTATATATGGGATCCTAAGGCACCCATCTGTAACAACAGGTCTGAGCTGTAGGGCAGCTGAAAGGCTCGCTCTTTTTCAATGCCATGTATCCTTACTGATGTTCAAAGGCATTTAAATGCATGAGAAAATCAACTGTCTTTCCCCCTCCTCATGCATGGGCAAGGAATTGCCCTCAAAAAACCTTTTTCCCAGCTCTTTGCTCAGGACTGCAGCTAGCACTAACTGCATGCCTGGCCTGTCATTTTTAATTTCAGTTTTGCACACACAATGGCAGAGGAAAAAAAGTCTGGGAACATGCCAAGATCCTCACTTTAAAGGAGCAGCAGCAGGAAAAGTTAATGAGGGTGCTAAATAAAAATCAAACACGGTATTTCCATATCACAGATCTAGTAAAAACTCTGTGGCTTGACTTACCTTTGAGTGTTGCTATATTGGGGACCAGGCATTAGCTGCTAACTGGGGATGTAGATCAGAGTGCTGGTGATCAATGAGAACGTGAAATAAAAGCCAGTACACAGTGCTAAATGGAAATCCACGTGGGAAAATATCAGCTTAGGAAAAATATATCCTTGGGCTTTTGGGGTATAAGCAGGTCTGTTTGAAGCAACCTGTTTGATCCTTACTTCCAATCCAGGGCCATCAACGTTTGCAGGAGTTACTGAATTGTCATGAATCTCAGCCACAAGACTAAAGTACACAGAGTTTGGAGAAAGAGCTTTCTCATGGGGTGGTATGTTGATTTTAGAAAGCCTTTTCCTTGGAAGATCAAAACGCAGGGCTAAATCAGATCAAAAATCAGGGCTAAATGAAAATATATCAACACAACTTTTTTAACATTATCTTCTACCCACCTCCCAGTCTCCTTTTATACATATTTAATTGGGAATAGAAATGAGAAAACTCAGTGATTAATCTACTTAATGAATTTTCTAATCACTTGCAATACTCCAATGATAAGCACAGGATAAATATTAAGTTTGATGAGATTAGATGAGGTAGACAGATAAAATTGATTAGGTAGACAAAATTGTCATTATATTACAGATATCAAAGTCATGATTCCTCCCTAATATAACACGCATACTGTATTTACCACAAATTCTGTTTGTACGTCTTTTTTGTCTCTTACGGGGAAAAGAAAAGGCCTTAACAATGTGTTTTTCCCCCATCATTTCAGAATACATAATGTTTGAAAGACTGATTAGAAAAACACAAAATTTAAGATCAAATAAAACGTGCCCCTGTCTAATGCCTGACCTCCCTGCTTTGCCTTGCTGGGGGAGATTCAGTGCTCCTTGTTTCATCTGCAGAGGTCTGCAGAAATCAATGGTTGTGGCAAAAAGATGTGAACGCTGGCTGCTATGTGCCCCTGCTTTTCTCCTTCCTCCTTCTCAGCTCCACTGTTTTTTGTTTTTTGTTGGTTTTTTTTTGCCTTTTTTTTTCTTGTTTTGGTTTTTCCTTTTTTATTTTTTTATTTCTTTCCCTGATCTGGTCAGAAACACTAAAAGTTCTAGAAGCAAGGAAAGGACTGGAAGAAAAGAAAATGGGGAGAGAGGGTGGAACAGGCAGTGAAGGCAGTGGTGCAACTGATGAAAGGAAAATGAAGAAGGAAGTATGTGAGAACAATACAGAGAAAAGGATCAGGAACTCAGAAATAAGCTGGCAGAAAAATCAGAAAGGAAGGATAAGGAAGGTAATCTGCCTCTGTCTCTGCTCAATTCCTTTGTTATGGTTGCACACTTAAGTGAGGACACACAGCAGCACAGGGAACTTTCTAGTAATCATCAGATCTGGTGCTCCAGGATTTTTCCATAGAAAATTAAAATTAAACCTTACTTGGAGTGAAACAAAGAGTGCACTCAACTGCAGAGAAGCAGGAAACTGAGCTATCAGGATGCTGACGCTGCCCCAGGATGGCAGTCTGTATGTTTCTGCAGTTTTCCCTGGCCTCTTTCTTGCTACTGTTTCTTTTATTATATACAGTAATCTCAGCTCCTACTGAATTTGTGAGCTTCTCACCTCCTCCACAAGTGCTGGAGTTACAAGTTACTGCTGGAGCTGGAGCCTCCTTGGGACAGAAGCTGGAAACTGGGAAGTGTGCTGCCTCTTCTTACTACTGTAAGGTCTGTACCCCATTCCTGTAAACTTTAGCATTATGGAAGTAATAAGTGAATAAGCACCTAAGCAGGAAGGATGGAAAATGGGAAGAGAGGATGAGGAGGGAGGAAGAAATGCGGTAATAATAATAATAATAGTAATAATAATAATAATAGTAATAATAATAAAAAGGAAGAAAAATACATAATGAAATGGAGATCTGGAAGAAGCATTAAAATGCAGATGTATTCTAAAGAAATCTTTACATAGGTCTCATAAAACTCATGATTTTGTGGAGCTCGTTGAACAGATATTTAAGGAAGGCAGCCAAGTTATGAAAAAGAAAAATAAAAGTGAAACGAATTAGCTTTTTTTCTGACAATACATTTCAAAAGTTCATATGTTCTTTTAATTTTCTTTTTTTTCCCCTTTCTTTCATTTAAGATGTAGCCAATGATGACTTGAGAGACCACTGGTTTCTAACTGTGTGAGCTTCCTATTGACACCTAAGGGACATTGAAACTATGTCCTTGCTGCTAAACAAAAGATGGTTAGGATGGGAGCTCAGACAAGGTATGCAGAATTGTTAACTCCCTAGC
This sequence comes from Anser cygnoides, assembly GCF_040182565.1. Lineage (NCBI taxonomy): Eukaryota > Metazoa > Chordata > Aves > Anseriformes > Anatidae > Anser > Anser cygnoides. Next base: position 180,797,681 of record NC_089873.1, read on the forward strand.
TCCCTTTTGGGTGGTCCCAGGAGGATTCCTCGAGGTTACCCTACACGAGGTGGTAAGCATATCTGTGTCAACTGGTCTTGGCCACGGAGTAGTCCCTGGCACTGTTCATTATGAATACCTTGCATGAGGGGTGAAGGTGTTGTGGGGCAAAACAAAGACAGGGGGTCCTCCAGGACCCAAAAAGAGTGATGAACCAGCCTGTGGAGACACACACAAGGGATGGGGTCCAGCTCAGGGTAGTGAAGGAGGTCTCAGGTGGGAAGCCAATCCTCACGTAAAGGAGATTATAACTTTACAAGGACATTAACAGTCACTGAAGACTGATTTGAGAAAGCAGAGATGGTTTTCTTCTTTTTTTTTTTTTTTCATGTGAGTTAGATTTTTAAGTCTGTTCCTTTGTTGGAAAAAAAAAAAAAAAAAAAAGAGAGAGAATCTGAAATTTTACACCTGAAGTTCTGTGGTACTCATTGTCCTGGGAGGCAAAAGGCACAGCCTTTTGGGTCTCAGAATCCAACCCAGGTGACTGCTGAATACACACACACATAAAGGTAGACTTTATTCAGACTGCACTGCAAATCTATAAAAATATGCCAATGAAATTGCCAGGCTATCACAGAAATTGGCATGGGAAACCAGCAGCATTCCTGGCCTGGTGCCCTCCTCTTTCTACAACCTGTGAGCAAAACTACATAAACCTGTGTAAATCGAAAATAAGATTGCCCTGTAGTGAATTTCAGGGTCTGTTGCATTGTTGTGGGATGGCAGGAAATTGCTCTTGAGTATGCAACATACAAAACAGAGCACAAGTCTTGGCAAACACATGGATATACAGAATTGCCCCTTGTCAGTCCATGCTAGAGCCACTGAGTTTAAAAAAAAAAAAAAAAAAAAAAAAAGACTTGCTGGGATAAAAGCTAAGAAAATGAGCAAACATTAACATCACAAAATACAAATGAGAAGCAAGGAAAATCCATTAAATAATGTGAAGTACCAGAAAGGTAAATGGCTTTATCAACCATGAACTCCTCTGCAAAACGAATGTGACAAAAATTCTTCTTGCTTTTCCGAATTGCTGTTATATCTCCACACTGCTCAAAGACTTCCTGAATAATTTCCTCCGTTGCGTTTTCTGGTAGTCCTCCAACAAACACTGTTTTACACCCGGGAGGTCTCTCTCTTGTTGAAGGTGGTGGAAGATCTAAGTCAAAACAGAAATCACATTGGAATACAAAATTCGTCTTTTGATCCACTGGTTCTATTCATTCCCCTAATCAGTTCTGGGCAGCAACAGTTATTTGACATAGCATTGAGGCAGGAGAGAGGGAGAAGCAAAATAATTGAATAGTGCAGAGATTGTCCAAAACTGGCTACTTGAATCTAAACCTTTTCAAGTTTTAGGTGGTTTTTCAGAGTCTAATTCCTGCCACTGCGGGTCATTCTCCAGGTGGGAATGTCTAAAAGGATCTTTCTTTTCCCTGCACAGTCTCCTGTTAGAAAATACACAAAAATAGAAAATACTCTGTTTCAAAGCAGGCAAACTTCTGTACCTTCATCATCTCTGGCTCATACCCAGCACTCTCCACACTCACCAGTTTATGCCAGTTTAAGCCCCCTGAAAATGAACCCATGCTGCATATAGTTTGGGAAGCCAGGACTGGACGCCCTTCCCTGGTCTTAGCATAATTTATTTTCTTTGTCAGAACACAGAAGCACAGCAAACAGAAAAACAAAGCGGGAAACACGATGAAGTGACAACATGATGAAAGCACTCTGCCGGTTATCTGTTCTGTCTTTGTGCCAGATAATGGAGTGGACGCCAGCATGCAGGAAGGATAAACTCACTGTTTACAAGTGCTTGTGAGATGGAGTGGCTAGAAATTTTATTTTTATGTATATACATATATATATATATGTATACACACAAATCAGAAAACTGTTAAATTTTTGAGGGCTGTATGAAAAATATGCTCTGTCATAACATTTCACCTTGTTTATATGCAGATTGCTAGAGCATTCCTCTAACAGTAATTCTCTGAGCAGGAATCTCTGATTGATATGAATTAGTTTTTTGGCCTTTTAGCACACTAAAGGGGGTTACAACCTTAAAATATCCATATATATATTCACACACACAGTCAGGTTGATTAAACCATGATCTGGGTACACTGCAAATCAACAGCACCAGGCTATTTGCTTAAATTTCTCTTTTGTCTTCATAGTGATGCTGCAAGCAGCTGGTCTGATGGCTATGAAACCAGATTCCTGGGGCTAACACACTCAAAATTAGGCTCTGTGCTTTGTCCTGACGGTAGTGGCTCAGTGGGAAGTTTTCCATTTGCATGAAGTCCCCAGAAGGGGCAGAAGAAAGCCTGGTCCCCAAAGAGGAGAAGCAACTCATCTGCACGCTGCCTCTCCAAAACTGGCATGGCTTGGAGAAATCTGCAGGACTCAGGAGTCACTTCTGACTTGAACCTCTCTGAAGGACATCCCCAGAGATGGTTCTCCACAGCAATGCTTTCACCATCAGACACCTGTGTACAGCCTACATGAGGCTAGATCAGTGCGAACAGGTCAATGAGTGACCAACAACACGCAGCAGCTTCAGCCACTGCTGGTTTGCACGGGGCTATGCTTTGTGACACTGATGTAAGGGAAAGACAGATTTCTACTATGAGTAGTGTAGATTTTCAGTTTCTGTTAGCTTTAAGTAATTCATTTTATTTTTTGTACAAGCTGCGTAAGTTTTTACGTGACCTTGCAGAGATGAATAAGCATGCTCTGATACTCCACTATGATTTACACACAGAGCAGAACTTATAAGGAAACATTAGACTTGCCTACAATTTATTTTAAAACCATAGTTTTTATTAGATAAAAACATCTCAGGTAATAAATTTAGGAAAATAACATTCTTTCATTAGACCCACTTACTTGGGTTTGGAGGGAAGAGCGTGCAGCTTTTGCAGTGAATTATTTCTTTGACTACAGGCACATCTGTTGGTGGTGGTGGTGGTACTAACCCCATGCCTGGTATCATTGGGTTGATCGGAGTGATTCCAGTCATCATGCTAAGGCTTGGATCAAAGCCTGGTACACAGATTGAATCTGTAAATATATAACATAAAATCCTGGCTTTTAAATCTTGAAACTACTTGTTACTATTTTCTTGCACAGACAGTTTTGCTTTAGGCTTTTTTTTTTTTTTTTTTTAAGCATCACTGTTAAAAATGGGAGAAGGGAAAAGAGAAAAGGGAAAAAGGGAAAAGGGAGGGAAAGTGGGAGGAGGAGAGGGAGGTGGAAGGGGAAAAAGGGAGAAGGATAGGGAAGGGGAGGGTCCATTTTCAGTGATCCATTCCAATGAAAAGAATTAAACTATGCATAAAGAAGGGAATGTTACATAATTTAAAATATTAACGACTGAGCAAAATACAGCACATTAAAGTGTAAAATCATGCACCATGAATATCTGTTGTTATCTGGAATGCAATTTTCTGTTTCTTAATGCTACTGTGGTGTTTCCATTGCCTTCTAACCAGAATGTACAAAGAATATCATTTAACATCGATACACCCTCTCCACCTAATTGTCAGACAGATTTATCACAATGTAGCTTTCTGACATAAGTGACCTTGATTTACAAACACCATTTTTGGCTGTTTTATATGAGTGCAGTTAGCCAAGACTCCTAACCTTTTTATCCTGGAACATAATGTTTCAGCAGCATAGGATGGGGTCTTTCTGAACCTTGGAGTAAGTCCTTCTTGTCCTGTTATTTAATTGAATTAGTAGATTCTCTTCAACAGACATATCACTAAAATGCACCACCACAGCCCCATCAAGTACAATGCATATTTGGCAAATATTACTCTTTCTCCTTCCTGATCTCCTTGCCAAGACTTCCATACATACTATTTAAAGCTGAAAGATTTACAGGGGAACACCAGTACATTAACACAAAGATGTGTAATAAGCAGATGTTTTAGATGAGCGGAGAGCCAACTTCTGAAATTTGCTTTTCTTAAAAACAAGGCTTTGGGTTTCTTGAGGCATAATGAATAAAATATTTTAAGAGACCATTCTCTTTGTTGGCATAACACTGCTGCTATTTGGCATCATCAATTATTTAAAAGAAGATAGTTACTTTGGTGTTCTACAGGTTTTCTGCTGAGTTTTCTGGCTAGCAACTGGAAAGTATTTAATGATACATGTAAACACGGGGTTTGGTAGCTTGGGAGCTTGTTTGTTTTAAAGTAGCAAAGACAGAAATGACTCCTTCTCTAAGATTTTTTTTTAAATGTTTAGGAAATTTGAGATACATTTTGCTACAAGGCAGCACAGTCAACCAAATATGACCAGAGAGGTCTGTTTCTTCATCCAAAATCTGCTGCTGAAAAGCTATGTGGCCCTGGGTCAGCCTGCTGACGTTTCCATATCTTAATTTCTGTGTTTGCAAAACAAATACAATCATACTCAATTACTGGTGAGGATTAACTCAAACATTTATAGCACTTTGCAGGTGTAAAGCACTCTGTAGGGGCTGAAAATCAGCATTGTTATTTCTGTGAAATGTCCATAACCACCTTCTCTGGGAAAGACAGCTGCAGACTGAGATCCTCTACTCTAATAGAACTCATATCTGTCTCAGCCGCACACTCCCTGCTCTCCATGCACTGACTGTGAGCCTTCATCACTTTCAGGTAGTTCTGTACAACAAGCATGGCAAGTGCACAGCGAGCGAGGATTTGCTTTAGGCTTATTGAAGACTAGTATTAATGAAAACTCATGATATTACATTACTTTTTTTTTAATAAGTGGGCTTATGAAAAAGGATTTTCTCTGGGTGTTACGCTTTTTGCAATATTGATGTGTATGCATTGCTTTTCAGATTAAGCTTTGAAACTCAGAGTCTGTCATTTATTCCACAAGATGCAGTGGTGACCATATTAAATATTCATGGTTAGTGAATGCCAAGACAATGTCAGAGGTGAAAGGGAACTATACAATTCGAAGAAGTCCTTAGGCTGTTCTAATTTCTTCTTCACAGTGAGGATGACGGAGAACTGGAACAGGCTGCCCAGGGAGGTTGTGGAGTCTCCTTTTCTGGAGATATTCAAGACCCGTCTGGATGGCTACCTGTGCAATTTGCCCTAGGGAACCTGCTTTGGCAGGGGGTCTGGACCTGATGAGCTCTTGAGGTCCCTTCCAACCCCTACAATTCTGTGATTCTGTAATTTGCTTGATCTTGTTTTTCACAAGCCAGACTTCTGACAGTCCCAGTAGGCCACCCTGTGCAGCACTCTCCTGATGCAGGTGGAAGTCCATAATTACCACTCCCAGCTAAGGTGGCCTGCAGAGCTCCATGGCATGACACGTGGAACACCACAATAGCTCTCCATGCACTGTGTCATACCGATCCTCTCTTAGCATCAGGGAGAACTGGGACTGGAGAGAAGCCAAGGAAGGCATCTTGACCACCTCTCTGGACAGATGTAGGATCAGCTACAATTCTAGCCAGATTTGAAATTTCACATTAAATTGAATATTCATAGTAGACCCACAGCATTCTGAGACAAGGATGGAGCACGTGGAGTGGATCATAAAAGAGGACGTAGAGAAGGTCAGGTTCTCCCTGTTCTTATGCATCTTTCACGTCCCATGTGAAAGCCAAGAAGAAACATCCTTAGCTGGTGAATGTTACCAGCTGCATTTAACCATTGCTGTTCTCTCTGTAGGACAGTTACTAGATGTACTGATGTTTCAACTTCTATACAAGAACAGAGAACTGAAACAACAGCAAACTACTTGCTATTACCCAAAGCAAAGATGGTTGGTTTCAAAAGATACGGTTTTTTTGAATAGTCCATTGACAGTGGTACATATACAAAGAAAAACACAACTAAGGGAGACTACACCATGGAAACTTGTGTCCACAAATGCAGCTACCATGGCCTCAGAAGGGATCTGAGAAAGAGTGCTTTTGGATTGCATGATGATTTGGGATTGCAGCAGAAAAAATAAATAAATATTTATATTTCCCACTAATTCCTGCCATTTTCAAAGAAATGTGACTTCATAAGTAACTGTGCTTGTGTTAAATAAGTACATGGCTTTGTCATCAATTTCTTCCATGGAGATCAATCTACAAGGGCACGTACAGACTGCAAGAAGCCAACACTCCTGATATGTCCTTCTAGGTGCACTGGGACTCCTTGCTTCCAGAATACGACTGTTCTGAGTTATATTGAAAAGGACTGAGTCAATAGTTCTTGAAATCTAACTCCATATTTATGGGCACTAATCCAAAAATGCCTAAGGTCAATAGGAAGACTACTGATGACATGGACAGCTTTCAACCAGGACCACATTCACTTTCTTTGTGGTCTTAATTGTTTCATTTCCCCAATGTGCTACACTGAGAATGAAATGCTTTCATACAACACACAAGCACTGACCGAATGTATGAGTACCATTTGTAGAGCTATCCTGTAAAAGATATTACTGTGCATTGCAGTGATGGAAAATTCAGCTGGATTTCTGAACATGGAAGACCTTGTTCAGGCCCCTTGAAGAGATTGTTGGTGCTTGCATCTACAGAGAAGTTGATGCATGCCCCACCTGTATATTGCTGACACACCATAGAGATAGTCTATGGATGATACATCCAAAGGAAGTACTGGTCTGGACTCTGAGGTGCAGAAAAAAAAGGAACTGATAAAGTCACTGGAAAGGAAAGACAATAAATTTGCCACATCTCTGAGAGGATCCAGAAAAATCCCAAGTTTAACTATATTAATGCTGCAGAGTGGTGCATTAATAGAAGTTGGATATATAGCTCTTGTCTAGGGACAGGAGACGATCATCAATCAGTGCTGCCACAGCAGTCTGCTTCATGTCCTGGCATAATGCCCATTTGGATCAGGACCAGGATACCAGAGTTAGAGCTGGAGACATCTCCTGTTGAACTTACTGGTAAGTTTGTTGTTCTTCAGAAACAAGGATACTGATAGAGTTATGTAGGATTACAAAACAAAACAAAACAAAATAAAACAAAACAACAACAATGAAATCCAACATAAAACAACCCTGCCAATGTAGGTTTTGTTGTCAGATGCATTTAGATATATGATTATTAAAATATTGTGGACATAATTGTGATACAATAAACACAGATATATGCACAAAATGTATATACCACATATCTGAATACTCTAAAAGTAGTATTTTTGTGCTTTCAGCGATCATAGTATTATCTTTTAAAGGTCTATATACAGAAGTTTATGCAGACAGTTAAAGGTTTCTGATCTCTTGGAATTATAAAAACTAACTTGGCAGAAGATAGAAAGTTTATATTTGAAAAAATGTTAATAAATAATTACTAAATTAAATAATTAAAATGGAAAGCAATCAGAGATGATGAAGCACTTTAAGAATGGAAAAGTTCAAGTTAGAGCTCCTGTGAATATTGTGCATTAAGGACTGAATAGTCACATTCACATATTACAAGAATGTAAAAGTATTGAACGTTAATATTTTCAAGTCCATGTTCTGCCTAAATTTAGCAAAACAAGGGTTAATGCATAGTAAGAAATTGGTATAGTGGAGAGCAATGAAAACTTCTGAAGAACAAATATATAGAATTGGCAGAGAGGCAAAAAGAAAAATCTGCTTGAATACTCAGTGTGGTTTTTAAAACTTCTTTTCCTTCAAGAAGAATATAGGAAGGAAAAAGCCTTTCACATGAAAATTTTGGGTCTGGAAAAAGGAGAAGAACAATAAAATCCCTTTAAGGATAACTATTTTATAATGCAGTACATAGCGTAAACCAACTCCTTTAATTAGTCTGCATTTTGGAAGGGTAAAGCAAGTCTGTCATCCATAAAAATAGCCACAAGATCTTGGAAAACCATCATCCTTTCCTTCTTTGGCAACAGTTGCTGTCTGAATCACCTTCTGTTTTTACCACATTATTGCTTTGCACAAATAACAGGGATGCGTACTCCTACCCACTGTGCTTTCGGGGATTGCACTCCATCACCAATGTAAAGTTCCCATCCCACTTCTGCCAGCCCCTACCACAAGTTATTTATCTGCTCAATATTATTTTTGAGGGGTGTAATCCCCTATATGATTCTCAGTGTTTGCATCAGGATGTGTCATTTGTTTTGCCTGCCACTGCCAATTGTTTCTGTGGTGTTTTATGGTAGCTGCCAAGCTGTGTTTCTGTTGGATGCATAAGAACACCCACATGTGCAAACACGGATTTGGTTGTATGCCTGTACACACATGCACAGAAGGTTTCCACCTGGGACACCAGCAGCCCAACAGTGGCTGCAGTGTTCAGACATGTTGGTCTAACACACTGGTGAAGAAAATGATGCAAATGCACAACAATAAACCAAAATAACAAACAATGAAAGGGTCTCCACGGCTTGGGAATGATAATTTTGTACCTTAGAAAAAGCAGTCTACTTTTTTGCTGGTGTCAAAAGATAAAAAATAAAAATAAAAAAAGATCTGGTTCCAGGAATGGAGTTGCCTGACAACACGCAGTGCAAGGATTAGGACAGTCCAGGCAGCAGCTGGTAATAAATGTAGTGAGATGTTTGTTACACTTTGGTTTCTGTGGGGAAAAAAGAAAAGCTTCTGGAGCCTAGAGATTTGATCATGTACTTCAGGAACACAACTGCTGAGTATTTTGAGACTGAACATAGAGTTGATTTCTAAAAGCTTTAAGTTTTCCTGAAAAAGTGCAAATCTAATACTGTTTTTCCCTGTCTTAAAACAAAACAAAACAATATATCAGTGAGATTATATATTACTTGGCAGTAGCAAAGAAAGAGTCGCTTTTTTTCCTAAAAAGAAGAGTCTTATCAGAATAAGAAAAACATTGTTATTCTAAAAAGTTCTTGTGTTTCTATCTAAAATTCTTCAAAACTCTACAGTCTGCCAGTGTCTTTATCCTTATGTGACTCTTTTTTCTTTATTAGCAGTTAAGAATAGCTATTCATCTGCAATCTAGATATGCAGATATTACTGTCTTCCCTGGTCATTCAAACCTTTCCATCTTCTGGGCTTCTGAAAGCTTTTGATGGATGTAACTATTCGGTCAGTATTATAGGGCTTTTCTCAATGTAACAAGCTTCCCTCACTGCAAAAATAAATAAATAAATAAATAAAAATGTGGGGGGTGACTGTAGGCACAAGGTTTCTGATGTCCCAAGGAGGTGTCCCAATTTAATCAGGTGTTGATCCTGATGGAGGATCCCAGCTTTGGAGTGCCACGATCAGCCCCAGAGAGTGAGACCTTCGAATGCAGCACCAGCATAGAATCATCTAGGCTGGAAAAGACCTTCAAGACCACCAAGTCCAAGATCTTCCAGTACATTTTCTTGTTCAGTTTGGACATCACTAAACTTCTAGACGTCCTATATCTAATACAGATTCTGGATTGTCCAGAGATATTTCAATTAAAAAAAAAAAAAAAAAGAGTGAAAGAAGTCTGACAACTCTTCCATTTGACCAGCATTACCACTATTGTTCTGCCTCAGATAAAGGACTGTGACCAGTTGCAGACACCCAGAAATCAATAAGAAATAGGCAGGAAAAGAGCAAGCTATTTTCAACTCCCATACATTGAGTGTTTTCTTATTTCCAATGCTAGAGATGACAACTGAACAATCTTTTCCAACAGGCACCTACCCTGCATGATCTGATTTATCCCTTTTCACAAAATTCTACTATACACCTATTTATATTTTTAATCCATTGGAACCTGTTTATATCCCTGGCTTTTAGTGTCCTGGTATTATGGTAGTAACTGAGTGGGGAAACACACTCCCTCCGCTTTGCTTAAACAAAGCATTTGACAGTTCTGTGTTCCTTCCACTTCTTTCATCCCGAGAAATCATAAATAGCTGTTCCTTATTCACCTTACCCACAAGATTACAGATTTTATTTCTGCTTTTATATTTTGCCATCTGCTTGGCATGTGACCTTTGTCTCTGTAAGGCTGGTACAAAGGAATATGGATATGGTACCTCTGCTTGTGGACCCCTTTAAAAAAATTGAGAAGGTTAACTGCAAGGGCAGAGATGCCTTTGTAGGTGCTCACCTAGCCCTAAATTTTTGAAGAACTAAATATCAAAGAAATGAGCAGGTGCCCTTAAATAAGTTCTGCATGAACCCAATTGATGCAGCAACATGTAGGCAAAGGAATCCTGTAGGAACAGAAGTAAGGCACATATAGGCAATGTCTGTGTGTGTGTGTTGTGCACGCCTGTGTATGTGTATTTGGAGGATGGGATGGGAGGGGCAGAAAATCATCTCCTTGACTTTCATCTGTCTCATTTGGCCATGGAATCCATGCTAATACCTTTCAGCAAGAGCTCTACATTCTGTGAAACAGAGCCTGGGTTGTAGCAAAGGCAAGTCTCTAAGGGCATTTTGGCAAAAATTTGGGGGGTGTAGGGGAATTGAGATGAATGTTTCTCATTAATAATCAACCAAGCAATAATTTACATGAACTCTACAGTTTCTGCCAGACCCACTCCATAAACAAAGCCCTCATAGCATCATCAAAACACTTGCCACTTGAAAATTACTTCTGTGAGACATATATCACTGACAATGCTTTAGGGCTGCAACATTGCACTTTTGCTTTTTTTTTGCAGGAAGCTCTCTGTCTGTAGAGAGGATTAGTTTACAGCAGACAATCCAGAAACTTTAGATGCTGCTCCTCAGAGCTGGCTATGCTGTAGCTGAAAACACTAAAAAAAAAAAAAAAGAAAGAAAATTTGGCCTCCTCTTGATCCCTGCCCACAAAATCACACAACAAACACTATATTTAGAGCAATATACATGACAAAGAGTAAATTAAAGAAAACCACCTTCTCTTTTTACAAGCAAATAATGGGGTGAATCACTCTTGCTTCATCCTTTATTGCTGCAGTGCTTGGCACAACAGGACCCCAGTCTTGCTTAGAGCATCTAATGCAATGCAAATAATAGGTGAGAATAGCAAATAATAATAATACAACAAAATATTGCCACAATAGATGCCACTCTCCTCCTAAGATACAATTTCATCACTGTTGTGTAAAAAAATCTTTCACGTCACTGTAATGCTATTTCTATTGCTCTTTTTGCTTATATGTTGCCATCAGTGCCATTCTGACCTCAAAGAGGCCGTGGACACTATCTGCCAATGGTGAAACTATTTAGTTTCCCCTTAGAGCAGCTCTGCAAAGATGTACCTGACAGACAAGCCTAAGAATAAGATGGAAAACTCAGGACTTCATGTTGAGGGAGTCTGATGACAGTTTGTCAGTTCTTCACAGCTGACAGCTGCGTACGTAAGAAGCTAGAGCCAGAAAAAAAATTGACTAATCTTAGCCTCCATCCACAATCAGCTGCTCTTCCATGTATAAAACCCCATTGTCATTGTAGTGGAAACTTGTGGGGGTGAAAACAAAAAGGGGAAAAGGAGGAGAAAAACAGGAAAGACAGGAAAAGATAAAGACAATAATCAAAAGAAATGTAGAGAAGGAGGTGAAGGAGAGGGAAAGATGAACAAACAGCAGTATCACCTGGAACATGTGTGGTATGAGTGTGTGCTCTATCCACATGCTACTTTGACCAGTGTTAGAATCTTGAAGGATTTATGACTTTGTAGCAATTCATAATGTCCAGAATTATGACCTTCCCAAAGTCGCCGTTGCTTAAGAACCACTCTGTGCAGTAGGAACAATGGGCTTCTTCCATCTCCTCAATAATAAATCACTTTCTATTATGAAGTCAGTCACAAGTTCACTGTGGAGAGAATAGCAAAACTGCAAATTCTGTACACTGCTACCTGATCTCCAGTTAATAGCTCCAAAGACGGATTGTTAAAATAAGTGGCTGGCTAATATGCAAGATGCAATAGAGTATAGTGCTTTTATGATGTAAAGTACGTGCAGCTGTATTTCTTGACTTCCAAATGTCTTTGTGTGCTCACTATATGCTTCTTGGGGTTACCTTCTCTAGGTCTGCACCTTTTCATTCCATTTTTCCAGTTTTGGCCTCATCAAGGAGGTAAGTAAGGCTAGCTTTAGGCAAAGGAAGTAGGCTCTCTAAGCTCCCTCCACTCAAAGTTGTTCTATATCTGATTGCTCAATGAACCTCTTCTTGTAAGGTCAAACTTTGTCATGTTCCTTCAAAATGACATTACTTTTCCCCTCAAAGCTCTAGAAGATGAGAAGAGAAATAAATAAAACATGATTATATGGCCCAGGAACAGTTAATGGGTTTTTATTTATTTGTTATTTAGGAAAGCACTGTATTACAGAAGTTTGGGAAGCATTTGGATAGCACGAGAAGGAAAAAGATTATTAGAAGATATAAGCAACTAATGTAAATGAATATTGAAAAGAAATTGGACAAATAGAAAAAAGAATGAATTCCTGAGCTAGGCTAATACTGAAATATAGCCCTTGTAACAGATGAAACATAAAAAGCCTGCAACGTTTAAAAAAAGGGTAAAATACCATCTTCTAGATATCATGTGACCTCAAAGAAAATGGGGAAGAAATGAAATTCAGACATATCATTTGACATACCCCAACTGAAAACAGAAGGACTAATTTTTCTCATGAATCATGAAACAAGTTCTATCTATTAAACTGGAGTTACCGTGTGGATTCCTGGATCTGTGAAATGCATATAAACGCTTACATTCCCAGGGTCACAGGAGTAACAAAAGCTTTGCTGAAACTGGAAAGAAGCTGTACAGTCCAGAAACACCTATCACCTGCACAAGCAAGTTCTTACAAGGTCTCATAGAAATGCGAGAAAAACTGTGCTCTGCCAGAGTGAAGGATCCTCTTAGTCCACAAATCTGTCTCTAAAAGCAAATCCCTAATTTTACTTGATACAAGAACAGGACAGTCCTGAAGTTAAAACTTCTGTGTCTCCAAGCTCTCAATATTCTGCAGCCCAGGGACTTCTTAAACCACAGGAAATTCTGTATGTCCTTCAGTGTTATCAAGGCATGGATAAAAATACCAATGAGCTTTATTGCTTGGGATGTATTTCTCTTGGTGTCATTACTGGAAATGACAGGAAGTTGTCCTGAGAAATCAGCTGGAAAATCTTTAGTGACAATATTTCAAACTTTTAAGCAGGTTATCCTACGTGCATGCTTCTCCTTTAAAAGCCTGAGCAAAGAGGCATAAAAGAGACTTAAACTGTAATGTTAAATGATTGCTCCTGGTACTATTTCCTTAGCTTCTTTCATGTTAAATTCTTCAAATAATAGGGACCAAATTTCTAACACTGTTGTATCTTTAACCCACGGCATACTGGAAGGAGGATTACTAGTCATAATAAAGATTAATGCAGTAATAAATCCTGATATTTTGAATTTTCCTCTACTAGAACTGTTTGATCTCCATACAGTTTATGGCAGCAACTTGTAGGACAAAATTTAAATGCTCTGTGCAGGGGCAGAATACCTGTTAGATTTGAATTTGATTAACTAACTGTTAAGTAAGTAATGAAGTGGTACTTTTGGTGAATTAATAAACTGTTTATTGGTTAAGAATTAACCAAGAATCCTATCTTGAGAAATACTATGCAACATAAAACATGATTTAAAAAGAAGTCAGAGTTGATAGCAGCAAGTAATGCTCCTGAGTATCTATAAAACTAGCTGCCTTAATTAACCTGCAATGCACTATGACAAAGCTATTTTGTTAGATTTTGGCTTTAGAAGCTATCTTGCACCTCAGCAAATTAAAATCATTCCTACATGCTTAGCTCTCATTGCAAATGTTGTGTTACTACAGATCTTCGGGACCATGAGAAAACATTAAGCTGCTTTACAGAAGCAGGTATCTTATCTAATGGCAAGCTCAGTCCATGGGCAGTGTATCTCCATCCAAAACAGAAGGACTTGTCAGTTCACAGGGGTCTCAGGCAGATGTTGTTTGAGGACTGGGTAGCCATGTGGAGAGGAAGAGAGTGAGCTCTGGTGGTGAGAGAGCTTGCACATAGATACAGATGACAAAGGAGGTAAAATCAGTACAGTAAATGACTTAAAGAAGAGGCCTTTTGCATTGAGGAGTATAGGATGAAAGTTGTATGAACAGAGAATGGAAAGTACCACCCAATGTTTGATTCCTCCTACATTCAAAAGAAGAAGAACGGAAAAAAAGAAAAAAAAAAAAGAGCATGTTATTGAGGATCCCCAGCACTTTGGCTCAGGCAAATATCTCTTCAGCTTTGGACAACCTGCAACACCTTTGGCTTTGGGCTTTGGACTATCTGCAACACCCTCTTTTTTCTTTTTTTTTTTTTTTTTTTTTTTTTTGTTAGACACCTGCCAGAAGGCAGGGCAATGAAATGTTCTAGAGAAAAATGGAGTAAGTTGCTTACTAAAAAGGAGATTGTTTTTGTTTTAAACTTTCCATTGGTAAATCTGTGATTTGACCTGTATTCTCAATCTCAAAAACAAATAGATGGAAAACATTAAATAAACATAAGTTTCCACATTAGTGGAAGATTTTCTTGATCTGAAGCTAGTAAATTCATGACTGTAATACTCTGCTTGAGCTACAGGTATTTAGAATGATGTTTTTGGAACATCTCTTCGCTGGCTAAGGCTTCCTTTAACTACCTTTCCCCTTCCCAAACTTCTCAGGATTTGAAAAATTTGTGATGCAGTTGTTGCCATTCACAATGATATGTTTTAATTCCTCTACATCTACAAATCCAATTGTTTTTAGATCTTGACAACACAAGCACGAGGACCCTCTCAGCTCTCTGAAGTGCCTATTTTAGGCAGCCAGACTAAATAGTCAAACAGGCAGAAACGGTGGTAACTGGAGTACTCTTCATGGTGAGCAGAGAAGTCCCAAATGGGATACCTCTAACTTCACAATAAAACAATTCCCTTTCTTCAATATGCTGTCTGAGTACCGTAATTATTCCATTGACCAATTTAGAAGAGAGGTTTGACATTAAAACAGTGTCAGGAGAGTGTGCGTCAGGCTAAGGTAAATAAGTATAGCCCATATGTCTGGAAGTTGTTATTTCCATTTTCAGCAGACTTAGACAGACATTTCTGCATCCTTTGACATCTGGGTCACCACCATAAAGTTTTCCAGAACAAGTGCAATAATTATAACATTATGACTAGCTTTCTCAGCTCATCTCCTCTCCCTTTGCATCTCCCACAGAGCAGAAAACCCTTCTCCCTACCATCTGGGCATCTCTATAGTACAAGGAAGGTCATCAGCAGCTAGAGATGCCAGAGTAGCCAGCTGCTCTGCAGGCCTCCTTCCCCAGGGCCTCAGCGTGGGAGCCATTATCAATGGAACGGTGCAAACTAATAATCCTTGATTTTGGCCAATAGCCCAGGGGCAGCCAGCTGAGATGGGTTAAAACATCCTGAGGTTCTTTCAAGCTACTCCGGGAGCTGTGCAGGGCATTGCACAGAACTAGGTTAATGCATTCAGCCCCCAGTGACTCCTTCCAACTCTCCTGTCTCTCACAGCAAGGGGAAACACAATCCTCAACTAATAATAAACCAGTGCTGAGCATGTGGAGAACACCGTGCCAAATATCAAACAGCTGGGGCTCTCTGGTCACCCATTAGCTAGCCCAGACACAGCACTGCCTCAAGTCTTCAGCTGAAGAAGTGAAAATAAGGTGGATAAAAAAACAACAACTTCCAAATCAGCTGAAATAATAATATCAATAATAATAATAATGATAATAATAATAAATAAAAATAAACAGAAAAAAAAACCCCACCACCAACCCCCCTAGAACATTTGTATAAAGCTCTCATGTCTTGTCAAGGAGTTTATTAAGACATAGATTTTATTTTCTAACAAACAAAAAAATCCCTCTCACCATTTTTTCACCAAAAAAAAAAAGGGGGACTAAAAAGATGAGAAATGCTTACAGGAGTCAACGGGAATCTCTCCAAGAACACTTGCATTTCTCTACCTCCAAACACAGGAATTGCTCTTGGCTGTCTTTCAGCATGGGAAAAAAAAGGGGCATATTTTTCCTTCGAAAGCAGCAATCTTGACAACATTCTTACAATGTCATATTTCATTATCCAGTTTAACAGAGGAAAGATCTTGTTTGAAAAGAAATTGGAAGTCTTTATAAATGAACAGCGTACTTTAGGAAGCAGAGTGAGACACTGTGTGCACAAAATTAGTTCAACTTGTATTCCGATTAAGGAAGAATCCAGGCTTTGTAGCACTTGTGCATAATACATTTTAATTTAGATTATATTAGTGATTGTGTGCAAAACTTGTAACTTAAAATTCCTGCTGCTAGAGAATTTCAGCTGTAATTTCTGGCAGCCTGCACCAAGGACTCTTCTGCTAATATTTCAGAGCAGTGAACTAAAGGCAAGGCAATTTCACACACACTCACACACAGAACCAACCCCACCATTCAGAAATGAAATTAGCCTTTTTGCTATTTGCAATTTATTATCAGAACACTTTAAATGTGACTCTCTTTGATGATGCTTTAAAGAAAGACGCAGGTTTATAAACACCAAGAACAGAACAGACATTCATTATTTTAAGAAGTATCCGTTTTTTGTAAATCAAAGATAAAGCCAAATGATATCAGACATACTTTGTATGAAATTATAATAATTCTTTCTCCCGCTTTTAAGAAAAATGCATTGCTTTGTAACATTTATGGGCTAGAAGATGTTATACACATTAAGATGCTTCTTTTGCCTCACCATGCACATTACAAATCTAGGGTTCTGTCAGCAATTTTAAAATAAATTATTTTTTTCTGAGGTTTGTAACTCAGCCACTAAAATATGTTCTAGGCTGAATATTGGAATAGTGTTGGTTCTAAGTTCAAGAATACATGGTAGTATTATTTTAAACATATTTTTCACAACTTTTTCCAACCCGAGAAAGTAACTCTAACACAAATGTCCCGATTGTTATATGTTAGCTTGGATAAGGGACAAAGGAGAAAAAGTATGGGAAAAGATACTGCAGACCTCTTAGAGAAACCACTTTCTCACCTGACTTACCATGTTCAAAATTAATCATCCCATCCTCCCCAAGCAAACTAAAAGCCCAGTAAAAATAGGACAATGGGTATCATCAGGAACATTATGAAGCAAACTCATAGGAAACACCACTGAAAAACCCACAGATTGCTCACAGGAGAAGAGGCAGTTAGGTAGGAGCATTACAAAGCTCATGAATTTTACAGAGGGGGTAGATGGACAGGTTCCGTGGGCTCTGCTCCATAACACAAAACAGGGAGACATTTAGTGAATTTAATAATGAGGCTGTAAATGAAGAACAGGTAGGAGGAAGCACTTCTTAACTGCATCAAGCAATTACTCCCATGGAACTGTATGTTACCTAGAACTTAACTGAAGCAAGACCTTCCCAGAATTAAAATATAAATAACTAACTAAGTAAATACGCACAAAAGCGTACACACAAACACATAACAGACCTTACACAACAAAAGCATTCGAAACCATAAAACAGGAGGCAGTGTTGCTAAGGTCATCTATTATTAAAATTGTCTGACACTTCCTATTACAACACCCTGGTTGTCAGACGCTTTTAGTTTTTGCCAATCATTAACAGTTTGTACTGTAATTTTACACACCGAATATCTGCCTGAGGCTGAAATCCTCTGGTAAATTTTAGTCCAAACGATTCAACTGCAGCACAAATGGAGCCACAGAAAGTTATTATTATTATTTTGTTTTTTAATTTCATGCTTAAAAATTTGGTGCTCTGTTTCAGCAGTTGTAGCCCCTCAGTCTTTGGAAGGAGGATGCCATTTTTCAGCCTTTGCATTGGAGCATTAAGATTTGCCGTTCTCTTTAAGCTTTACCCCAAAACTGAGGCAAATTATGCCTTTGAATAACATGATATTCACTCACTCTGAAAAATAGATCTATTTTTGTCTTTAACAGCTGAAATCAAAAAGGATTATATCTTCCGTGCGTATGTTGTATTATATTTGAGCCTCTGCTCTGCAACCAAGGGAAGAGTTAAAGCAGAAAGATCTCAGCTATTGTTAACATTTGAAATGATTTGTTCCAGCTTTTCTTAAAACTTGAAACCTCAAGTTGCCTTCTACTTCAGTGCTCTTTTTGCCTTCTGTCTGCAAAGTTTCCAGCTTAGCCAGAGAGGACAAATCTAACCTTGTGACACTTGCTGAGATCAGAGTGGTTAAATCAGAACATTGTCTGAGCAGCTTGATTCTCCTAAAAGCCTCTCAGGTCTGGAGCAGCTAATTGGGTCTTGCCCCATATGTTCTGCCTGTGATTTTCCAGCAACTGAACACGAAGAGCATCAGAGCCAGCTAGCAGATTTTTCTAAAGTTTTGCTGCTCTTTTCTCTCTCCTCATTTATGAGCAAGATATCTTTTATGCCAGTCCTAGGAGAGGTTTGCAAAGTTCTGAAATGTTGGCTTTTATCACTTGTTTTCATTTGAAACATCTCCTCTCTGCACAAGTTTTGAAAGGCAACAAACTTTTCAGACTATGATCTACAGGAGGACACTTCACAACCAGGATGCTGCCAGCTCACTGCCCACCACCAGTTTCTCCAGGGAGACAGGGAAGAGCTTTTCAAGCAGTATGGACCAAGGAGCTGATGGCAGTTTCTTGCATGCACACTGGTGCCAAAGAAAGAGCAGGTCAGGGATAACATTTAACCTTCTTTGTCCTCCTCTCTGACAAGAGCAGCTCTCCTCTTTGTGTTGCTCTATGATGGGCGCAGGAGAAGGCATCTGAGAGGCTGGGAGGTGGGAAAGGAGACAAGGGATGGTGACTAGAGCTGATGCCATCAGTATGGGTGGCATGGGGCAGATAAATCTGGATCTTGCCCAAGCAGCTGGGATGACTGAATTCCCTAGAGTTAGTGTAGATTTGGGTGCTTTTTTAGGTGCTGTATTCAGGGAAGAAGAGAGAAGAGGTTTTTAGCACATGGAAGTGCCACTGACAGCTTTGTCCTTTGCTTTATTCTGAAGTGGACAATTTTGAGTTTGGAGGGGCCAGATGTTTAACCAGAGCTGCTAAGAGGTCACATGCCTGCTCTTAATCCCCTTTACAAGGCGGGTGAATTCTCAGCCTTTCACATTTAGGCAGCTTTATAGGTTCTTTGCACTGCTGAAATGGGACAGTTAGGGACACTGCAGAAATGGGACAAAAGGATCAGTTTAGGAAAGGTCCTTTCAAATTCTAGAATGCATACCTTAAAACCAAATGATAAATTTTTGGCTGAAAGAGGTTTCCAGATAGCTCCTTTGGTCTCTGGGTGCCAGCACAGACAGGATTTATGTTTCATACCATGTACTGTAGTTCCAGATATTTAAATCAAGAACGTACTCGTCCGAGCTTCACAGGGAAGTATACTACTTCAGATAGAATTATGGCCAGCATCTTTATGTTTTGTTGTCATTTAAGCATTAAACAGCTCCATGCTGCCTTGCATAATTCTCAGAACAGTCAGGTTGCTCAGATTAAATGCCAGTCTCACATTATGAAACAGGTTGTGTTCCTGAGAATTAAATCATAAAATAACTATGGTCTTAGACTAGGAATTCATGTGCATTTTTTTTGCTGGTACCTTTTTCAGCATTTCCAGTTTATCAGTTTTCTGTTATCATGAACAGCCAAAGTCACGGTACCCCTCACAACATGAACCAACGTCATTCTGAATCACAGATGAGAGACAGCCCATCCATCAAAAAAACACCCAAAGTGGCTGAAGTAATGCAAAACCTTTCCCACTTTATCTGCCACTTTATAAATCTGACTGCACTTGTCTGAATCTTTTTCCCTAGGGCTTGTTAAATTTCAACAGAATTCTCATTCACGTTGTGAACTGAATATGAAAAAGCAAAGCAACCAAACTGATACTCAGCAAAGCTAAAATGCATAGTAACACTGATTCGAAAGGTGGGCAAACCGGAGCTCGTTAGCATGATTTTCTAAGAAAAAGAGCTGAAAAAAAAAAATGCTGCTTCAGGAGAGAAAGAAAGAATCTCACATATCTTGAAAAGGAAAAAGAAGGATAAAAGAGATATGACTGATACAAGCACAGATTAAAATGTAAAATAACCAGCAACTCCTTCTTTGACATTCTTCTTTGAACAGAATCTACTACAGAACAGAATATTCTAAAATAAATATTTTGGACTGAGCTCTGCATCCAGTTCCACCAGCGCTACTAGCAGGACTGTGTCAGGGTCCCAGATGGCAAGGATGAAAACAGAAACTCATTATGGAATGAGAAATGTAAGAATGCTTTGGTGAGAGCACATTCCCCATAGAGTGCCACGCAAGTAAAAAGAACATTTAAATAATACTGGCCCTTGATCCTCTCAAAAGCTGAGAGCACATTTGTTCAGCTTGAATTCCAAAAACCCAGTTACAGTTCAGAAAATGCACTTGATCCTTGTGTAAAACCCTTTGGCATTTTCTTTCAGCGAAAAGATCTCCAGATGTTATTTTTACAGTTCATCTTAAGTAAATGTATGTGTTTAGTTAAACATGCTTAAACGAAAGAGCCACCTAAGAGAACAATGATGAAATGCTTGACTTGATTTATGGACCAACTGTCAAACCCTTGTTTATGAACATCTGGCTGGGAAGGTGATTTTAAAAGTTTTTGTATCAGTAAATATCAGCATAGTAAGCTCTTCTAGTTATTGTCTCAGGCAGCTCTAAATTCTAAATGTAATTAGTGGAGAAATGGCATAGGAGTGTATGTCTAAAGTCACGTTCAGCTTATCCATGCACACAAAACATTCATTCTACAGCATTGCTAATGCATAACGTGTAATCTTTTGCAACTTCTTAATTAACAGAATACAAGGGACAAGCAGGTTCAGAACCTGAAAGTTGTTTTCCCTACAAGCTGCACAAGCAAACATGAGGCTGTCTCTGTTACTGTTCTTCAAAAAACTCCACGCGCCCCCCCTGACAACTTCTCAGCAACCACCACAGCCCAGATTTGGTCACCCAGCTTTCACCCACACCCCCGTACCTGTTTTCTCCAGCTTTGTCACAAAGGTCCAGCAGGAGATCCTGGGAGTAAGGAACCTCACCCATCCTCTACCCACTTCCATCTGCTTCTTAGCAGAATTTCTACAGTTTCCCATGAACACAACAGCTTGCAAGGGCCTAAATGCCACAGCAACATTCCTAATTCAAGGGCTGATATCATTTAAAATCTACAAAGCAAGGCTGAGCCCAGGCAAATCAAATTTTTCTCTCCTTCTTCCCCTGTTTTGCAATAAAATGACAACTCTGAGATGACACAATCCAGGAACACTTTCTGTAATTCAATTCTAGTTCTCAAGCAAAAGTCTACTTTCATCCCAGGTCTAATCTAATATTGAGAATGATGGTGGATTTTATATATATATATATATATATATTATTATTATTTTTTTTTTTTAGGAATTCCTTTGTTCACTCTGTTTGCTGAGAAAGTACAGCTTTCTTGTAGAATTTCATTTTTAACCTCAGCTAAAATGCAGATAATGACAATCCAGGAGCTCACTTTAGACAGAGAGAGACTCATATTACCCACACCAAAATATTTAACCATGACATCTCAGACAAGAATCTTTTCATCCTTTGATACTCACAGGGTCTGTGGAAAAGGTGGATGATTCAGTAGAGTGATTCAGCCCACCAGTAGTAATTTCTGCACCTCCCAAGGAGATTACTATCTCTTTCCAGAAGTTAACAAGGAACCCTCTGTCCTCAAATTTCTTTCTTTGGCACTCCTGTTACACATCTAAAATCAAGGAGGCAGAACCTTGTATGTAGTTCTTTGTTATAAAGAAACAACTGGGAAATTTTTGTAGAACCTCACTAAAACTACAGCAACAACAAATAGGAATTAAACTTTCCTTGGTGGAAAACTTACTGGGAAGTGATTTAGAAAGATCAGTCTTGTTTTGGTTAACTCACATTAGAGAAAAACTGTTGTCTTACTGAGTGGCTGTGCACACAAGCAGCTGCCAAGGATGGGATGTTCAGACGTGCTTAAAACATTGAAGAGTTCCATCACACGAAAACTTCACAAAAGCCATTGACCATAAATCCGTTGCAGGGACATGATGAAAAATGTGTCAGACTTAAATGGAACAGTAGTCCATTTTGAATGAGGCAAAGGATGTGCACAAGTCCATGGGACCTGATGAGATGCATCTGAGGGTCCTGAGGGAATTGGCAGATGAAGTTGCTAAGCCACTATAAATCACGTTTGAAAAAACGTGGCTGTCCAGTGAAGTTTCCACTGACTGGAAGAGGAGAAACATAACCCCCATTTTTAAAAAGGGAAAAAAGGAAGACCCCGAGAACTACAGGCTAGCTGGTCTCCCCTTTGTGCCTTGGAAGGTCATGGAGCAGATCCTCCTGGAAACATATGGAAAATAAGGAGGTGATTTGTGACAGCAAGCATGGCTACACTAAGTGCAAATTGAAAAATTTGGTGGCCTTCTATGATGTGGTTACAGCATTGGTAGATAAGAGAAGAGCAACTGGTGGCATTTCTTAAGAACTACCTTACAGTGGCCTTCCAGAACCTAAAAGGAACCTACAAGAAAGCTGGAGAGGGACTCTTTATCAGGGAGTGCGGTGATAGGGGGGAATGGCTTTAAACTAAAAGAAGGGAGATTTAGATCAGATGTTAGGAGGAAATTCTTCACTCAGAGGGTGGTGAGGCACTGGAACAGGTTGCCCACAGAAGCAGTGGATGCCCCATCTCTGGAAGTGTTCAGGACCAGGCTGGATGGGGCTTTGAGCAACCTGATCTAGTTGTAGGGTTGTATCCCTGCCCATAGCAGGGGGGTTGGAATTAGAAGATCTTGAAGGTCCCTTCCAAACCAAACCATTTTACAATTCTATGATTCAATGGTTTAGGAGACAGGGAGCACAGGAAGAGAAACTAGAGCTTTTAGAAGACATTGTGGTTAAAAATGATAAGAAATATAAGCCTGGAAGCAGCACATTTGTTTCAATTTTAAAAATTATTTGACAAGTTCCCATAGGAGAGATCAATGGCTAAGATGCACAAAACAAGAATAGAGAAATAAAAGAGTCTTCTGCATATAAGAACTAGCTCAAATTGTTGTTTTGCCCTTAGAAGAACACTACACCTCTTACACAAGAGATCTTTTCCTTACTGGCCATTATCCTGCGGGTCTGGATTTAAAAAGCTACTTTAAGAATAAGGTCATGCAGTTGTAATTGTATTGCTGGAGCTGTGATGGTCTAAGGTCTAGGGCAAGACAACTTTCATGGGCCAAACAGTAGAGTCAGAAAAAAACAGACAACCCCATGTACAGGTCTGAGGTAGTAGCAGTGAACTTCCAACCTAAATACAAGTAGAGAGCACTTTCTTTGACTTTAATTAGATATGCTAAATCAAGTAGACCAAAAAGCAGGTTGTCACCTGTAAAAGAGAAGAGAATATTAAAAGGGAAGTGGTGACAAAGGGGTTATTCTGCAGAGTAAAGGAATAGATAGTTAAGCCTTTGGAAGATGAAAAGATTAATAAAGGGAGGAAAATTATAATGTGTTGCAAAACTACTCCCTCCTCTGAAATTCACCTTTTTTACCATCTGCTATAATTAAAATTTTAGCCTCCTGGATGCCTCAGACCACTGAAGGGCTGATGTATTTTTTTCCAGCTACATGAGTTGAAGCAATATAACTTTTACCCACAAATCTTGCCTTACATAGAAGACACAGAATCACAGAATCATCTAGGTTGGAAGAGACCTCCAAGATCACCGAGTCCAACCTCTGACCTAACACTAACAAGTCCTACACTAAACCATATCACTAAGCTCAACATCTAAACGTCTTTTAAAAACCTCCAGGGATGGTGACTCAACCACTTCCCTGGGCAGCCCATTCCAATGCCTAACAACCCTTTCAGTAAAGAAGTTTTTCCTAATATCCAACCTAAACCTCCCCTGGCGCAACTTTAGCCCATTCCCCCTCGTCCTGTCACCAGGCACGTGGGAGAATAGACCAACCCCCACCTCGCTACAGCCTCCTTTAAGGTACCTATAGAGAGCGATAAGGTCGCCCCTGAGCCTCCTCTTCTCCAGGCTGAACAATCCCAGCTCCCTCAGCCACTCCTCGTAACACTTGTTCTCCAGACCCCTCACCAGCTTCGTTGCTCTTCTCTGGACTCTCTCGAGCACCTTGACATCCTTCTTGTAGTGAGGGGCCCAAAACTGAACACAGTACTCGAGGTGTGGCCTCACCAGAGCCGAATACAGGGGGACAATCACCTCCTGGCCACGACCTGACCTGCTGGCCACGCTGCTTCTTATACAAGCCAGGATGCTGTTGGTCTTTTTGGCCACCTGAGCACACTGCTGGCTCATATTCAGCCGACTATCAACCAGTACTCCCAGGTCCTTCTCTGCCAGGCAGCTTTCCAACCACTCATCTCCCAGCCTGTAGCTCTGCTTCAGGTTGTTGTACCCCAGGTGCAGGACCCAGCACTTGGCCTTGTTGAACTTCATACAGTTGGCCTCAGCCCATTGGTCCAGCCTATCCAGATCCTCCTGCACAGCCTTCCTACTGTCGAGCAGATCGACACACGCACCTAACTTGGTGTCATCTGCAAACTTACTGAGGGTGCACTCAATCCCCTCATCCAGATCATCTATAAAGATACTAAAGAGGTCTGGCCCCAGTACTGACTCCTGGGGGACGCCACTAGTGGCCGGCCTCCACCTGGATTTGACTCCATTCACCACAACTTTTTGGGCCTGGCTATCCAGCCAGTTTTTAACCCAACGAAGCGTATGCCAGTCCAAGCCATGAGCAGCCAGTTTCTTGAGGAGAATGCTGTGGGAAACGGTGTCAAAAGCCCTACTGAAATCAAAGTAGACCACATCCACAGCCTTTCCCTCATTCATTAAGCATGTCACTTTTTCATAGAAGGAGATCAGGTTCGTCAAGCAGGACCTGCCTTTCATAAACCCATGCTGACTGGGCCTGATCGCCTGCTTGCCCTGTAAGTGCCGTGTGGTGACACTCAAGATAATCTGCTCCATGAGCTTCCCTGGCACTGAGGTCAAACTAACAGGCCTAGAGTTCCCCAGGTCTACCCTCTGGCCCTTCTTGTAGATGGGCATCACGTTTGCCAGCCGCCAGTCAACTGGGACCTCCCCTGATAGCCAGGACTGCCAATAAATGATGGAAAGCCGCTAGGCCAGCTCCTCTGCCAGTTCTCTCACTACCCTTGGGTGGATCCCATCTGGCCCCATCGACTTGCATACATCCAAGTTCTGTAGCAGGTTGCCAACCATTACCTTATGGATTATGAGGGCCACATTCTGCTCCCCATCCCCTTCCACCAGCTCAGGGTACTGGGTATCCAGAGAACAACTAGTTTTGCCGCTAAAGACTGAGGCAAAGAAGGCATTAAGCACCTCAGCCTTTTCCTCATCTTTTGTAACTAAGTTTCCCCCCGCATCCAGTAAAGGATGGAGATTCTCCTTAGTCCTATTTTTGGTGTTGATGTATTTATAAAAACGTTTTTTGTTATCTTTAATGGCAGTAGCCAGATTGAGCTCCAGATGAGCTTTGGCCTTTCTAATTTTGTCCCTGCACAGCCTCGCAACATCCTTATAGTCCTCCTGAGTGGCCCGCCCTCTTTTCCAATGATTATAAACCCTCTTTTTTCTCCTATGCTCAAGTCACAATTCTCTGTTCAGCCAGGCCGGTCATCTTCCGCGCCGGCTTGTCTTAGGGCGCGTGGGGACAGACCGCTCCTGAGCCATTACGATTTCCTTCTTGAAGAGTGCCCAGCCTTCCCGGACTCCTCTGCCCTTCAGAACCACCTCCCAAGGTACTCTGCCAACCAGTGTCCTGAACAGCTCAAAGTCAGCCTTCCGGAAGTCCAATACAGCAGTTTTACTGGTCCCCTTCCTGGCTTCGCCAAGAATAGAGAACTCTACCATTTTGTGGTCACTCTGCCCAAGACAGCTCCCGACCACCACATCTCCCACCAGTCTTTCTCTGTTTGTGAACAGGTGGTCTAGTGGGGCACCTCCCCTGGTAGGCTCACTAACCAGCTGCGTCAGGAAGCTATCTTCCACGCTCTCCAGAAACCTCATAGACTGCTTTCTCTGGACTGTGCTGTGCTTCCAGGATATGTCTGGGAAGTTGAAGTCCCCCACGAGAACAAGCGCTGACGATTTTGCAACTTCTGCCAGCTGCCTGTAGAACTCCTCATCCGTCTCTTCATCCTGGTTTGGCGGTCTATAACAGACACCCACCAGGATGCTTGCCTTGTTGGCCTTCCCGCTGATCCTAACCCATAGGGACTCAACCTTATCATTCCCAGCCTCAAGTTCCACAACATCAAAACACTCTCTAATATAGAGAGCCACACCACCACCCTTTCTGTGCTGCCTGCCCCTTCTGAAGAGCCTATATCCAGACATTGCAGCACTCCAGCCATGAGAGTGGTCCCACCACATTTCTGTGATGGCAACCAAGTCATACCCTGCCTGCTGCACGATGGCTTCCAGCTCCTCTTGTTTGTTACCCATGCTGCGTGCATTAGTGTAGATGCACTTCATTTGGGCCATTGCCTTCTCCCCCGGCCTTGCCATTGTTCCCCCTGGCACACCTCTAACAAGCCTTATTTCAGCCCCGTCCTCCGTCTTACCTAGTTTAAAGCCCTCTCAATGAGCCCTGCCAGCTCCTGGGCTAGGATCCATTTTCGCCTTAGAGATAGGTGGGACCCGTCTGTGGCCATCAGGCCAGGTGCAAAGTAAAGCGCCCCACGGTCAAAAAAAAAACAAAATTTCTGTGTTGGCACCAGCCTCTGAGCCACATGTTTATCAGGTGGGCTTTCCATGTCCTCTCTGTACCCCTCCCTGCCACTGTAGGGATGAATGAAAACACCACCTGTACTCCCGCTCCATCCACTAACCGCCCCAGTCCCCTAATGTCCCGTTTGATAGCCTTCAGGCTTCTCTCTTCAGTATTATCACTGCCAGCCTGGACTATCAAAAGATGATAGTAATCAGAGGGGCGAACCAGGTTGGGAAGCTTTCTGGCAACATCCCTGACCCTGGCCCCAGGGAGGCAGCAGACTTCCCTACGGGTAGGGTCAGGCCGACAAATAGGGCCCTCTGTTCCCCTGAGAAGGGAGTTGCCTACAACGATTATCCTTCTGTCTTTCTTGGTGGAGGCAGTCTTGAGGCGTGGAGTCGACTTCCTCGCCCAAGGCATCCTCCTGGGTAGACTTTCTACCTCATCCTCACCCACTGGTCTCTCAAGCTTGAGGGCCTCAAATCTGTTGTGTAAGGGCACCTGGGAAGGTGGGGACAGTAGGGGGGGGCATTGCCTGCGAGGTCTAGCAGGGACCTGTCTCCATTCCTCCTCAACTCCTAGATCCCCTCCCTCAGCCCAACAGCGACAGGGCAGGGGGTCCACCCCCATCTGGGGTGTCTCACCCTGGTACCTCTCCTTCAGGCCCTGCAGGGAGTTGCTCCACCAGTCTATCTCCTGCTCACACTCCTTGATGGCCCTCAACCTCTCCACCTCCTCCCTGAGCTCTGCCACCAGGCAGACCAGGTCATCCGCCTGCTCACACCTCACACACACAGTCCCTCTGCCTCCCTCAGATGGCAGCAACAGGCTGCACTGCACACTCCCTGCATCCAGAGACCTGAACTGCCGCATTTTTGAGCGGGCAGTCAGTCTGGGTGGTTACAGACTTTCTAGAGAGAGCACTCTGCCTGGTGTAGACCATTGCGGCCTAGCTAGTGGTAGACAGCCGTTAGATGAGTTGTTCTTATGGGTGGGGCGGAATTCTTCTGACGTGCCCCGCCCTGTTTGCCCACCCTGTTCACCATGCTCCTGGTCGCTCGAGCGCCCTAGAGGCTGCTTTTGAACGTCAGGGTAGAGGGACATTGCTGGCTCCGCCTACGCCTCGTCAGCCTCCCTCATGAGGGCTGCCGGATCCTGGCGGCTCCCTCGGCTGCCTCGAGTGGCCTCGATGCCGGAAAAAAAGCCCTGCCCGCCTCGATCCCCCGCTCCGCTGCAGAACGCGTGTGCCCCGGAGCCGATTGCCTCGGCGAGTCGCGAGACACACAGGCATACAGACTGCTCCGAGAAATAGAAAAATTTGCTTTCTTGCAAAATGAGCACAAGCATATCAGAGGACCCTGCTGTGACCCTGCTTCTTGTCCTCCTCTTTACACTCCCTGAAGCTAGATTTGTTATCAGCAAACTATTCCTTAGGTCGAGACAGCATGGGCTGTGTGTAAACCTGGGCATTAACTGAGAGGGTTAATTATATGTGATGGAAAAGACTTTGATTGTTTTGTTGTTGTTGTTGTTGTTACTGTTGTTTCTCTAAGAAACAGAATTTTTCTAATCTAAAAAGCAGAAGAAGCCTAGTCTTTTACAGCCAAATTAATTTTTCTTTATTTTACTCGCACAAGGTAAAAAAAATCACAACCTCTAATTCCTGCAGGCTCTGCATGAGTGCACAACTGAAAAAGAGTGAAGCTGGGTCCTATTCTGGTCTGCATTATTGGTAGGAGGGCTCTTTCCACGTAACCCTGAGATCACTCTCTCCTCTTGTGTTCATCTCTGGAACTCCAGGGGGGACAATCACAGCTCAAACCATGATATTTGGCCAGTGACATTTTACTACTGGATTTTACTGATGCCTGAGCAAAAACAGGTTTGTTACCCTTTAAATCCCCAAACGAGTTTGCAGAGCAGGCAGTACTGGCAAACTTGTAAACTCTATTTATATGCAGCCATTAAGCAACATGGAGTTTCCTGATATTTTCAATCTATAACACAACTGTAAAAGAAAACTATGACAGGTCGTCATCTTTCGATCATAAAAGCAGGGTAAGCAATAAAAAAGTCCTCTGGAGGACTTCTGTAGTTCAAGCTTACCATATACATATGTGGATGAGGCATTAAATACAGTATCTCGAGGCTACAGATGAAACAAAACTTGGAAGCACAACAAATAACAGGTCATGTAATCAAGTCTAGTGAGATGTGGCTCTTATGCAACATGGCCCACAGCGGTCAGATGCCATTATGCATCAGAGAAAGTGAAATAATTGAGCTAGGATACAGCAAACAATCTAGAAAACCTGTGAAAAAAACAAACTGTCTTGGAATTTGAACAAGAAAACACTTACAAAATACCACTAGATCAACAACCTCATACCTAAGCACTAAGACGGGAGAATTACAATAAACAAAGTGGCTGGAGTATGCAGATATGTGATAATGTTTCTGTCATACAGTCCTTAGAATAATCCCTCTGTTACTACTTGAGGTAGCCAAGAGATGTCAATGCCCCTCAGGAAATATTTGTTGCATTACAGAGACTTTATTCAGTACAGTACAGTATTCAATGCAATATGCAAAAGCTTTGTTGATGAAAGACAGAAGATCAGGGGAAAGAAGAAGAAGGGAGGTAGGAACAGAATTGTCTGTTAAGGGGGATGCTGTAAGAAAGCCCTCCAGTGAGAATTTGCGGCCTCAAATCCCTGGGTGAAGCGTTTGAAGGGTGGTTAGCTCTCATGTCCCCGATGGGATCAACTGCTGAGGCAAAACACTGGAAGAGAGGCAGTCCCTAAGGGACACCAAATGGTCTGCATGAGTCATTAGCTATTATTGTTTTGTTTCCTTAGCACTGCACCTTTCCATTTCTAAGACATGCACACATGTAGAGACGCACACCATCCCATCAGGCAGTACTGAATCAGTTTGTTACAGGGAAATATATGCTGGAATACTTTATGGAGAAATAGCTTCCCTTTTGAGGTCCAGTGTTAATAACTTCCATTCACATAAGGTAGCCCTGTTGCTTTCAAGGGGACAATCTATGTCATGATGATTACATACAAGACTGTTCTTGCAGAATTGGATGGTTTGGGTTTGTTTTATCTTAATTCCAGATTATAAATTCCACTCAGACAACAACAACAGCGAACAACAGAAATGTGGGCTGTTTGAACAGAAAACATAGGACACATGTTCCAAACCACATTTAGATATAAAGCTCAGAATTAACACCTTGAATTGCAGCCAGAAAAGATCTTAGTCTTGAGGCTGAAAAGTCCTAAGTCTTTGGAGTTGATAAATCAGCCATGACAAGCCTGAACTGGCTATGGTTTATTATAAAATCAGGCTTTATTATCTGCTTGAGGTAATTAGACAGACCAGAACAAAGGGACACAAAGTTAAAAAGCAACATATGTAGGAAGAACTGGAAGAGATATTTTACTTTACACAGGCTAGTGAATAAAAGAATGTACTTGAGTGTTTTTTTCATATGATGAATTCTGGCCACTAACATGAAGGGACCCCCCCCCCATATTTATAATAAGCAATTTATTAAATCAGCTACTCTTGGAGCTGCTCCGCTGCAGTTCCCACTCCCTGCTGCTTATGTGCAGCCCTGGTATCCAGCTACAGCATCCAAGCTCTCTTTTCTCACAATCCATGATCCTTCTCTGAGTCTCTAAGTGGTTATGAAATTATTAAAAGCATAGTAAAGAAAAAAAGAAGGATGATACTATGGCATTTACTACATTAAAGGACAGCAGCACTGCATTCAGGTATAAAGACAGTAAATGTCAGGGTATTTAAAAGAAAATAAAATCTGTTCACTTTTCTCTGTCCTCGTAATTTTGGTGAGTTATTGTTATTTTTAAGGAATATTTATCTTATTTTTGGTATTGGTTATTCTGGTAGATAAATCTTTAGGACATTATGAAATGTCTTAAAAATACTTGTACAAAAGAATGCTTGAAGTGCCAAAATTGCTTTCAAAATGCCCCAGAAAAGAAGGTTTCAATGATTGTTCTTGGAAAGGGCTAAGTCCTGTAAGTCCAAGTACAGTTCAGGTCCCAAAACAGGGGGTTCCCAATGGGAAGGTTACATAGATTTCATAGAGGCAGATCAAAACGAGGAAAAACCTCAACATTGCAGTTGGTTCTAATATTCCGCATTTAATTCTAGTGAAATAAACCATTTGAAATACGGTCGTATCAGAGAGAACAAAATGAGCCGGAGAAGCCTATAACTTGCCCTCTCTATCCACTGCAGTCTGGACATTTCTCTTCCAAAACACAGCTCGTGCTGCCGGATCTGTATAAAAAAGTTATATCTGCTCCTTCTCCTGCTGTGCTGTCTTTCTCCTGTAAATGCTAGCAAAGCTCTTTCCTATCCTCTCACTTCCCTTTTTGCAGTCTAGCTCTACAAAATTACACCAGCACAGTCAAAGAGGAAGAGCAGATAGGAATTGTCTGCCTGTTCCCATTTTGCTCAATAGTTTGCCTGTTTCTCACCGCCTGACTCAGAATATCAGATAAAAGAGTTAACCTGCTTTTTCAGTTACCACCATATCACTGCGGTGCCAAGGCACCTAGAAAAAAAGCCACACAGTAGGCAGCCAGCTTGGTAATCGCTGCTGCTTTTCATGCCAATCAGTATTATTCCATTGTTTCCATGCAATCCCTTACCTACCTGGTTTATCTAAGTGAAAGAAAACAGACTGTGCACAATTTGGGCTGGGATTAACTCATAAGTGCTCAGACAGTGTTTAACTTACCGGAGCTCCCCATCTGAAAGCCTTTCCTGAATACAAATAACAAATAATTACTAAATAGTCTAAGCACTATGGTCAGGAGGAGATTATTTATAAAGGAAAATCATGTAGGGTCATGCGAATGTTTTTTTTGTTTGTTTGTTTGTTTGTTTGTTTGTTTTAATAAAATCTGATTGAGAAATGTGCACATTTCAGCAGATAAAGTTGTCCCTGTTACACGAACAGACGTATTAAATTCCGGAAGGCACAGTAAGATAATATCTCTAATACAGAGACAGAACACAACCTAAATACGTGCTGGAGAGTCTTACAGCATATTTTATGTATCAAGTTTAATTATGCTTCACCTCCACGTCCACTAACAGAACCACTCTGGTGACCAGCTGCTTCCCATTACAGAGGCATTACTCAGTGCTGTTGATGTCACGCACATCATGTGTCACCACTGGAGCATGGGAAGGTGCAGTAAATCCACTGTTTATCTGAACCAAGTCAACATTAGCAAAGTATTATGTTACAAGCTCCCTCGCGTGTTTTGGGGTTAGGCTTGCTGAAGCCTAAGTGGCTTCTTCAGCATGGACTATCAAAAGACATTTTTCCATGCTGATCGCCTCTGCTGATATTTCACAGACAGACTCCTGCAACGAGGTGGTTTGTGAAAGCTAATTCTTTTGCTCATCCCAAAGCAAAGAGCATTTGAAGGAAAGATGGCAGAAAGGAAAGAAAACCATGTTTCTATCCTTTATCCCAAGATAAAATGTAGAAAGCAATCCTTTCCTGCTTGCTACCCAGGGGCCAAGCCCTAAGCACCCACCTATCCCATGCAGGCAAAGAGAGATCCTGACTAGGGAAGCACAACAGATTTTATGGCCCTTGACTTGGTGTGAGTTCATTCACAGTCAAGTCTCACTCTCCCAAGGAAGT
Organism: Anser cygnoides; assembly: GCF_040182565.1. Classification (NCBI taxonomy): domain Eukaryota; kingdom Metazoa; phylum Chordata; class Aves; order Anseriformes; family Anatidae; genus Anser; species Anser cygnoides. Next base: position 180,830,251 of record NC_089873.1, read on the forward strand.
CTTGCTCTGCAACTGCCCCAAGCAGTAACGTCGGTGTCATGCTGATCACTGCGCTCTCCTGAGAGCACTCTGCAGGTACTAACAGTCCTCTTGGGATGGCTGTGCCCATCTCCTGCAGACCATCCACATGACCTATTGGTGAAAAGTTCACAGATTTGGGTCCAGGACTTCAGGTAACATCGCCTTCACCTAGCCATCTCAACATACGAATGTGCTCAGCAAGCCACCTTCAAACAGTCTGAAAGCCTTGGTTTTGATGTAAATACACAAGTTGCTATTCATACCTCATCTTTGATTAGTTTAAAAGGTCAATTTCCTTTTTTCTGTTGATTTTTATCTACAATATCTCAATTTTCCTATTAGCAAATTGTATATCACGCAGCAGTTACACTGGATGCCTGACATTGGCTGCAGACACTTAGATCCTTGGATGGGACGTGATGTGTGAAAGGGAAGTGCTGTAAATAAACTGTACTCTAGCACAAGTGAACAGTCAACAGCAAATGGTTCCCAACAGCCTCCTGGCTTACTTCTGGCTTACTTTATGCTTTGGGATGCTGATAATTACTCATGGGTTTTCTTGTCTAGAATAAATAAACACATGGAAAATAGTGGGAATGGAGGCTTTCCAAAGTGGGAGGAAAAAAAAAAAAAAAGATGGTGAAAACTTTTACAGAAATTGAGTATGTCTATGTTATTTCACTGGAACTTCAAACAAAAACAGGCAGAACATATTTTCTGGTGGTTACAAAAAATAACAATTAACAACAGCAAGGGATTAAAAAAACAAATTATCCAAACAATATAGCATGCGTCATTAATGTATTCTGGGATTTTGAGAGAGTTAAGAGGAGTTATGCCAAACAGTAATCAGTCTGTTTTCCTGAACTGCTAACTGGCTGTGGACAAAAATATAGAAATAGATGCCATAATAAAATAAATAAATAAATAAATAAACACCTCACCCCACATACAGCACAAACTTTGCCCTTAGCATGTACCTGTATATGCCCCTGTCATTTCCTGAGTCTTTATTTGGGACAGTCACCCTTCATCTGACGTTAAAAAAGCACTATTTATCTTTAAGCACCAAGTAGATTTTAATCATTATCTTCATCCTTGGCCTCAATTAAGGTCTAATATAGAGTAGGCACTTGAATGACCTAAGAGGCACACTTAACCCTGAATAGTGTGTCAAAGGCACTTAGAGTTTCTGCCACATTTCCTCTGGCCATTGAATCTCTCTCTCCTTTTTCTGTTGTAACCTGACTGTGCTTGTTCCTAGCACTTTAATGTCCCCTGGTGTGAAGTCTCCTTGAGTAACACTCACACAACAGAAAGTGTGATTAACTCCACAGGCGCTTTTCAGGTCAATGATAAAAACCTACTTGTTACGCTAATATATAATATTTCTTTAGGGATGCTCCCAGTGAATCTGCATATTGGGATTCCCACAGTGCCTGTTCTCTTTCACTCTTGCTGTTCGCCTGTGTCTTGTCAATAGAAATACATAGTTTTTTCTGGGTACGGGCTCTACTCTAATTCTCTAGAGTAGGGTTCACACTTCTTTAATTATTCTGATTGGTTACTCAGATAATTCAAATAGTAAAGCTTTTTTTCTTCCTCTTGACTGAAATGCAATGTCTCCATAGTGAAGTCTATAAAAGTAAAGTATAGGAAGGAACTAGAATAAAATTAGAAAAATTATATGATTTTCTTCAGAGTATGCCTTACATTTCTCTTGCTCCATAGGCTTGCTTATTAATGAAACACAATGCATAAAACATGCTTGGAAGCCATAGTATCTGAAAAGATGTCTTCTGAAGATCTTGTAACCTCAAAGGTTTTACAAAATCTGTGGAACACTTTGAAGACTTAGATTAAGACTTCCTATATCTTCTTTTGCTACCAATGTCAAAGCAATGCAGTGTTCAGATCAAGGATAAGTACACTGTACATTACCCTGCCACTGGCCTGATGAATTCTTTCAGCAGCTAGTTGAGATCTACAGCTTATAAGGGCAGGGGAACAAGAGTGCAGGGAGTGTCTTTACCAGATGCTGTCTGCTTAAAAGCTTAAATCTGCAGTGTGATAAACTTTATTAACAAATAATAGATGCACAAGTATTTTTTCCTAGGAAAGGTACTTTCTTCAGGCCATAGTGCAAGTGGATTACTTAAAAAAATGTGTATGAGCCTGTAATCAAAAAAACAGGAGCTCAATACTGACTAAGAAAAAAAAATGGAAACTGTTTTCTTAAGCATGTCTTAGAAGATTCAAGTTATATGCTTGTTAGCACATTGGTTCAGTGGCTTAACAATGATGTGCAGAAAAAGGAAGCTTTACTAGGTAATAGCACAGCGCAGGTAAAATTAAGAGACTGCTCAGATGGATATCAATGTCTCCAGACCGCCAGTAATGGAGATGCCCCAGAAAATGCACAAGACTGGCAGAATCATCTGGCCAGCTGATTTCTTAAAGTCTTCGGCACTGTTTAATGCACGGCCTCTCTTCAGGGAACTGCTGAATATAATCAAATATACCTTGATTTCCTACAAGATTTGATTGTTCTTCATTAACATTACAAAAATAGTACCAAACCAGAACAATGAGGCACAATTCAGTCAGAATACAATGATCTGCAGTAGGCAATAATTCATTGAGAATGCCTCATCTATTTTGTGGTAGAAATCCAGTGAAGCTCAATAGACTTTTCCATAGCTGATACAGACTGGTGAGGGAATTTTTAAGCCTCAGACCACCCTGTATTTTTCTAATATAATCCTTGGTTTTTTTCCTTCTCCTCTCTTCTCCTCTTCATGGGAGTCAGTGACCTCTTAAGCTAGTGGAGTGAGTAGAAGGAAAAGCCATTATGCTAGTCCTCCACGATACACTCATTGCATGGGAAATTGCTTGGGATTAATTGTAATCTAGATATAGTGTTTGCCTTTAGTTATAATCTTCATTTTCAAGAAAGAGACAGTCTGAATATTATGTCTCCAAAGACTTGGAGGTCTTGAGCTAATAAAATTATGGGAGGGATATTTAACCTCATGCTTTGCGATTTAAGGGTCTCTAGATTGAAATTTCCCAATTTTGTCTTTTATCAAAAAGTACTTCTGGGGTTACAGTTTCAGGACTGCAACCACTTACTGTCACAGGCGCTGCTTCCATAAGTGAAGTTTTGCTGAGTTATGGCTTGATTTAGAAATACAACTTCTAGTTTGGGGAATCCTGCTCTATGTATTAATGATCAAGGGAAGAGCCCATTGGAGGGAGAAGCGCTTCAGTGCTGACTTGCCTTTTACATCTCCCTGTGAAGTATCTGATACTCAACACTGTCAAAAGCACAATCCTGAACGAGGTGATCTGATTGAAGCTGACAGTTTCTATGTTCCACTGAAATCAGGTCAAAAGACAAGTGTGTGGGGAAAGCAAAGACAAATGGAAAAACAGAAAGGCTGATGTAAGTGTCTAATATTTCACAACCTCCAGTGTCTAAAAAACATATGCCTGAAGCCACAAAAATGGTGTATAGTTTTTCTATACTTTTTAGTAACCACGATGTTAGGCTTCAAAGCTTACTAGCCTTTGTTTTCACTAGGATTTTGTAGAAGTGGTCAAAGTCTAACTTCAGCAAAAACAATACTGGAGGCCACAGAAATTTTAATATCCTGAGGCTGAGGCATGTTGGCTGGGTTCACATGGATGAACTTGCATTAATAATTATCCCATAAATAAGTAGAAGGCATCAGTTTTCAGGCATACCCTTGACTTATAAGCAGACGTATAAATTTCATCTTGGATGTCTGCACTTATGGTTTTTGTTTGTTTGTTTGTTTGTTTGTTTGTTTTCCTGTAAGAGTACAAACAAGCAGCATAGGGCACAGTCTTAAGCAAGTCTAGAAGAATTATCACTAATGTACCACCCTTCGTACTCATTTGTACTGGTGAACTTTTTGACATACACCACCTTCGACTAATGAATGTTTAGGTCATCTAAGCCATTGTGGAGGAAAGCATCTCAAAATTGCTTCATGTTTTCCGAAGTAATGACTCATTAGTGTTAGAAGAACCAAAGTATTTTTCTGGCAGGATGTTGTCGTTTAGAATACAGGTGACCTGCTGCCATTTGCTGAAACAAAAGAGATCATGAGGACACCAAATTCAGCAATGCCAAATTTGCCTTGAAAAAAATCCTGATGTAAAAGCAAAAATAAAACATTCTCAGTTGGACACTAAGTTTTTTTGCTGTTCCTAAAATGTAACAAAACAGTGGACTTGAACATAATTGAAAGATGTGCTTGAATCAGAACTGCTGAGTGCACAAGGAGGATTCAGATCTCAGAAATGTGGAGTACAAACTATCCTTTCCCTCTCACCTGGCCATATTTCTCAAAGTATCAAAGCATAGAAAATTGCAGTTTTAAGGCCTGGATAATTCAAAAGCAGTTTAGCAGATTTTCTCCAGCCTTTCCAGAAAATTTTTACCTCTGGGCTGAGACCAAGAAATTTCAGTCCAAAAGGCAATTTTTTGGAAAAAAATTATAAACTGCTGAAAGGGGAGGTTTAGAAGGAACGTGCTTTTCAGACAAGGCTATTCCACATCAGTCTTTAACACTTTAACTAATGCATTATTAAACTATACTAAACTACAGTTTATTGTATGAATTATACATATATAGTGTATAAATGCATATTAGCGTATATGTATTACAATAGCTAAATATTATGGAAAAAAAAGATGAGCTTTCAGAATAACAAGAAGCGTAAGCAAAATATATGTAGAAACTGAAGAGATATTATACACCTATTAACAAGAATTCATCTTGACAAATGAAAGGCTCTGACATTTGCCCAGATCAAAAATCCAATTTTGCAGTACTGAGAGATAAGGAATTAAATAGAGTACAGATATCATCTAACCTGGTATTAAAAGGTTAGCAGTGCTTAAAATTGATTAGTTACCCAGACCAGACAGGCTGTGTCCCAGACTGTGAGAAGAGAATTGGCCAGATGTTGCAGAAGCTTTAGTAGACATTTTAACAAACTCTCAGGCTAGGCAAGAAGTTCACAGCTTGCAAAGTGGGTAGCATAACTCTGTTACGAGGCAGGAATCCCAGCATGTTACACAGCAGCAAAGTTAACCTCAGTTGGAAAAAGAAAAAAAAGAAAAAAAAAAACAAAAAACAGCAAAACCCTGTAAAGAGACTTAGTAGATCATAAGGAGGCCATACCTAAAGGAGAAAAAATGCCCTGAAATTTAGGAATTAGGAACCAGTATGTTTGGAGAAGGAAAGGCTATGATAGAATAAGTCCTTTGGAAACTGAAATATCAGAAATAGGAGATACGTCAGGGTATAGATGAGTACCACACACCGAATTTCAGACTATCACAGTTTATAAAGGCACACGCAGGAAAGATCACACTCTCTCCAAGATAATTTTAAACTAATTATTGCTTTCCTAGCTGTCACCAAGGCAGAAAAATAAAAGAATAAAATAAAAATATTTATTTTTAAAGGCAGACAAAAAACGCTGGTGTTTCATTTTCATCTCCGATAAATGTCATAGATAACAGTAAAAAAAGCAATATGTGACTGCTGAGGGAGATTATTTCATTGACAGGATTAATACCAAAAAAAATGAAAAAAAGTCAGAAAGGGCTATAGACTGGTTAGATATTTGGTCTAATATGGTGATGGAAACTGTTGTTGAATGCAGATACAGTAAATATATTTATAAATATATCATTGCAAATAAGTCTATAAGTCTTTTCATGGTATATTGTGGTAAAAATTATGGATTTGCCATGATGAAAATGTGTCAAAAACTTATGAATCATAAGGAAATATAATGAAGTGTCAAAACACCTATTTACCTTGAAAAATACAAGAGAGTCTCAAAGAAAGGAAAGGAAAGGAAAAGCAAAGAAGTCATTCTACACCTGTAGAGAAAGCAGGCAGCATTTCAGTAATTAATATTTATTACTTATGGCACCTTTCATACATTGAAAATGCTGAACAAATACCAACTGACCTGTACAACACTCCTACAATACGTGATACACATGATTATGGAAATTACAGCAGGGAGCTGGCAATGAAATAAAATCCATGAGATCCTCCCTGTAGGGAAAAGCATTGCAAAGGAAAGGAGACTGCCTGGTAGGGATTGCATAGCACACCTCACACAACTTACACCAGAACTGGGGAGTCAGAGGAAGAGGAGAAGACAAAAAGGTGGGCAAACCTCCATGGGACATGCAGCTGAGATGCTTGTAAATCAACACAGAGAAGCTGATTTTGACATTTGGACATTTTCAGGTAATTGAATTTGAGTTCAGCACATATTCAGGACATGAGCATGAATCAGTAAATCTGTTCACAAGCACAGTGAGTTCATTAGGTCCTGTCCCAGTTTGGTGGGATTTCTCCTCTCCTCTCCATGTGGTGGGACCACAGTCTCCAGCAACAACCTCAGCTTCTACAGGCAAAGTCCCACCAGATAATGGGAAATTTCCCCACAAGCCAACAAGAGAGGCACACCAGGACCAGTCAAGTCCTTGGTGATGCTGCGAGAGGACCTTCTGGTGATGCACCATGCTGTGCCCCCATCAATACCGGCCAGTATTCCTGGGGCTCTACTCTAGGCTGTTGGGTTGAGGACCACCACCACTCCTCTGCTGGGTGCAGGACCGGCGCAGCATGGGAGGCAGGCACTGACAGTTCTGCTGGTTTCCTTTAATCAGAAGCATGGGGTTAAAGAACCAGTTGATGGCCTCTACGAGGTAAACTCTCTGCTTGAGTCTGATTCATCATAAATCAACTTTCGTGCAGCTTAGTTTACCCGCCTGTAAAATAGGTAATTCAGAGCCAGATCATCATCTGTGAACTGGCACAGCTCCACTCAGTTCCCAGTCCCAGAAAGGGACATATTTGGCCAAAATTAAGTGTCACGCATCCCTGGTGAGGCAGACAAAGTGATTTACATCCTGACCTGGCTTACTGCATCCAAGTCTACAGACAGGCACAGACAAGACAGGAGGCAGCTCTGATCCACATGTTGCACTGCTCTTCTCAAGCTAAAGATACATATTCCAGAGGGGACCTGTCGTGTGTCTGGCTCATGGCTTGCATCTGTGGGGCACCCGCTCACACAAAAATAATCTTTCTGTACCTCACAGGAACAATAAAGTTTAATTTATCCCACCTAACTGGAGTTCTACTGCTGACAGTGAAGTCTGATAACGTCTGGACTAGTCTGTGAAACAATGCTGGTTTCAAAATATTATTTTTATTATTGTTAGAGTGAGTGATTTCCTGACACATTCTCCCAAACTAAAAGTGAAATAACAAAATCAAACAAGAACAACCTCTAGAAATCAATTTATGGAGTCAGGCAGAGAGTAAATAATAAAATACCTGATGGGAAAGCTTCACTTCACTAATATCAGCTGAGCGTATGAACTGAACAGACTACATGATTTTCTGCCTAATTAATGTAACTTTAAAATCTTTCTCCAGTCAGAAGGTCCTAGTCCGTGGTGTTCCTTGGCAGAACCTCAAGATATCCTTCTTGAACGGAGAAACAAAAACAAACATTCCTCTTATATGACCTGGCCCCTGGTCTTGACTCAGCATGAAGATCGATGGTTTAGTTGTCCATTTTCCCCAGAGTTTTGGCTTTCCACAAGGCTAAAATATAATGTGGATTATACACCTAGTACAAAAAGAGACTACTATACAGTATGCAATATTAATTATAGATGGTGTTTTCAGAATATAAAAAATAAATATATCCTCAGAAATCATTCCAGATATTTCTAAAAGGTAGCAAAGAATCCAGGGACTGGTAAAACAGAACTCTTTTAAAAGAAAAGTCTTACCTGTCACAAGCTGTTGTCCAGCTAGTCCTACCGGAACCATCCCCAGGTTATTCATAGCTGTGGCCCAAGCTGTTGGATCAGTGACTGACATGTTCAGTTGCGTGGTATCTATAGCTATACTTCCCAAACCATCAGCTGCTGCAGGAGAAGAAACACATTCTAAGTAGAAAAGTTAACATCGCAGCTTTATTAACCAGAACTGTCAGTGAAAATGAGGTATCACAACCACTGTTCTGTTTCTTAATTATGTTTCACCTTTCAGACAACTGATAATAGTGCTTGGTACTGTATAGCAAATGATGAAGACATTGGAAATATTCAGCAAACATAAAATGAAACATGAACAATTCAAGCTGATTATATGGCAAACTTTTTCACCATGAGGAGGAGTCGAGCAGTGGAACAGGCTGTACAGTCAACAACCTTGGCAGTTTTCAAGAGTGAACTTGATAAAGCCCTGAGCAACTGGTCTGACCCAATGGCTGGCTCTGCTTTGAGCAGGAGGTTGGACTGGAGACCTCCTGAGATCCCTGCCAACATGACTGAATTATCCTGTAGTCCTCTGATATAATTTAATTGTATATAATCTATGGCAGACTGTAAGAAAGCTGTGAGAACCAAACACATCCCAAGCAAAAACCCGCTTCCCATGACATACAATTTTTTATAGAGGATTTAAGAATATGTTAGCCCCTAACTAAAAAGAGGTTATAACCAGTTGTTTTGCTATGCAAAACACCAAGTTTTGTTCTGAAAACAAAAGAGAGTTATGATTAATATGGTCAAAAAAGACTGAGCCCAGGTATGGATTCCTGGACTGGGGAAGGAAGAGTGGGTTGGATAGCTAAGAGATGGTACCCTCCTCATGCTGAATCCCAAAACACAAGTTGCGATTGCACATTTGTGCATCCATCCCATCACAGCCGAAACCATCTCCTAGCTATTTCCTTACAACCTGTGCAGACCTGAGATATTTACCAGCAGCCATTGCTTTTTCACCAGTTCCTTTTGCTTCTGTTAGACTTCTTCAGCAAGGAAAAATTAGCTACTGTATTAGCAGCATCTTGAGATGGGATGTCACTGAACGCGGGGCCCACACACAGCTCATTAGGCTCTGAAAGAGAAAAAAAAATGAAATCAGCCATCAAGTGCCGCAGTCAGAATATAGTTGCAAAACAACAGACCACTCTGGGAAGCCACTTGAATGATGCTTCTGCCCACTCGCACTGGACCACCAGCCCCAGCCTCCTTGCACCCATTTCAGTGAAGATTTTCAATGAATCTTAGCCCTCTAAACAAACAGTGCCATGTAGGAACTGTCAGACAGCTTGCCTCCAACTGAAAAGTCCTTCACAAATTAGGCCTTATCAGTAGCTACACAGCTTCCTCAGTATGAAGGCATTGGCTGAAAAAGCTCATTTTAAGGGTTGAATATGTTTTTTTGTTGTTGTTGTTGTTTTTTTAACTGTTAACAATTAACTGATGTTGCAAGTTTCAGGAAATAGTCTCCTGTTATTAAATGAACAGAAAAAAAAATGCAATGAATTTTAGGAAGGAATGCGCAGAGGTGTGAAAATGTAAGAAAACCTAACAGAGCTGAGGATGATGCCTGCTCCTTAACTAGCATGCTATGTTTGCCTCAGAAAGGTTAGGTAGCTCAAAGTGAACGTGGAGCATCTGCTTCCAGCTAAAATGCACTGCTTTCATCAGATATCTGTCAGACCATGCATTTTACATATTTACATATTTACACAGCAGAGGGAGGAAACGCCGAGAATCATGTGAATCACTGAATGGTTTGGGTTGGAAAGAACCCTAAAGACCATTTAATTCCAGCCCCCCTGCCATGGGAAGGGACATCTCCCACCAGACCACGTTGCTCCAAGCCCCATCCAGCCTGGCCTTGAACACCTCCAGGGACGGGGCATCCACAGCTTCTGTGGGCAACCTGTGCCAGGGCCTCACCACCCTCTGAGTGAAGAATTTCTTCCTTATATCTAATCTAAACCTACCCTCTTTTAGTTTAAAGCCTTTACTCCTTGTCCAGTCACTACTCTCCCTGACAAAGAGTCCCTCCCCATCTTTCCTGTAGGCTAGAAGAGGTTGAGATGAACACAAACGTATACCCATGTTAGATATGTGCATTAGCTACATTTATTTATTTATTTATTCATTCATTCATTTATTTATTTATTTATTTATTTTTGGCTGTCCAGATGCCAAGAGGGTCTGATCTACAGTCTTTGGTACCAGTAGGGAGATAGCACAACCTCTGACCGAGTGCTTCCAAGCTTTACGGGGGAATCATGAATGCCAGGCAGGTGCCTGTTGGTGACTTGCTCAGCCCTAAAGACACTTGCACTGTCTTTTTAAAAAATACTTGAAAGACCTTAATTATCAGGTTTCCAACATGCAAACCCTAAGAATTCATCTTTAGAAAAGAAACAATTAAAGTGATTATGCTGTATTTTAGCTGTATTTGAGCACCTCCCACACTTTTCTTTTTTCATATGATGTGCATAAAGTACAAGCTAGAAAGTTTTACAGTTCTCTGACACTGTACAGATCACTTCATAGGGACATGATCAAATTAATAGCTGTAAGAGCAAAGAAAGAGTCGGGATCAGACAATACTCTACATTTTTTGTATGTTGTAATTTTCAAATAACCAGCACACTAGGTTAAAAAGTATTTTGTTCAAATCTACAGTGGGTCTATTTAAAAGTCAATATTTATCAACTCTTAATATTCAAATTTGCAATTCCAATTCCTATTTGATCTCCACTATTCATTATACAAAACATAAAATAATTTCATGATAAAATTAGCTGCTAAATAACATCTATAAATACGAAAAAACATTGAACAAAAGTCCTCTTCAGGGAACATGATTAACTTATGTTAATCTTGGCAAGCCACCCAAGATTTATGTCATGTTTTTAAAAACTGGGTGTCTCTTATTCAGCTCCTTAAAATTGTACTTAGCTCTTTCTACTCAGGCTATAAACTTTTGACCACAAACATCTATTTTGAGGTTAAAGCTGGCTGAATAATTGCTTGTCAGTAAGATATTTCTCACTCTGAACATCCCCTTTCGTCTTCCTGAATCATTCGCAAATCAATCTGATTCACAAACAGATGCTGAACAACCCAGATGAGTGTGGTTCACCTAACACCCATGGATCCATATACCCCCCTGGCAAGGATCTGGGTGCCCTATTGCATTTCTCCTGTGACCAGGAACCTTCTTGCCCGGGTGCAGGAAGGAACATCTCATAGCAATGAAAAGCCTCTCCACACCTTGTTGTGGGCTAGTTGCTTATTTCCATCATGTACCCCCCTGACTGCTGGCAATAGAGGAGGTGTTTCCCCATGGTGTCAGAAGACCTGCACAGGTATCTCAGACCAGCATGGATTATGAGATAAGGGGCAAAAAACGGGATGTTGGATTGTTTCTGGATGTTTTACTGCCTCATGGTGTGCATTGGGTGACATTACAAGGTCTGCTGCCAAACTTCATGCTCTCTTCCCCCCAGCCCAAATTGCAGTTGTATTAGCTCTGGCAGAAATGGGAATTGGCCCATAAAGACTCAGACCTTGGGCTAAACAAACACACCTCAGTCTACTGAGAACTAATATGTGACTTCTTTTGCATTTGCTTTTTACCAGGTTGTTCATCTATTTCAAATTTTGGTATATTTTCATAAATTAGCCACAAGCATTTGTTAAAGTCCTTGAAGAGGACAAAGAAAATACCACCATGAATATGGGGTTATTTGCGAATCCCCTATTGGACTATGCAACCATCTCTGCCCAGTGCACCACGAAAGTTTTTGCCCAAAACGCACTCTCACAGCCCACACTGGCTCTTGGCAGTTTTGCTTTCTCTCTAGCCATCAAGGCTACTCCTTGATCAGCAGGACCTGGATGCAGTGCAGGCTGAACCAGGGGAAAAAGCACAAAGAGCACGCAAGGAGCCTAAAGTGGAACTAGTCCTATCTAACCAAGAACTGCTGCAGGCTATTTTGTCAGTGGAAGAGAGCTGAATAACAAGCATAAAGGCACCTATGAACACTGAATAATTTGCAGCAAGCTGCAGGCAGAACTAATGCTACATCCTGAAGGACACAGACTGTAGAAACTAGCTCTTTTAAAAAGAAAAATACTAATTGTGAAGATCCCTTCTACTGACAAGTCAAAGATTACATTAATAGAGAGCAGCATGATATGGCTAAAATAATCTTACAGGAACTTCACACATAATTGACACTCAACCTTTAGTTTTCATCAAGAAACTTCTGAAAATTCGAATAGGGGGAGGTTTCATTAATTCTTAAAATAAAATCAGCTTTGGGCAAATTTCAGCATTTCTTTGTGTAGCTCAGATACTGCACTATTATATTCTTCATGACACTGGAAACAAAACAAGCTAGAGAAACAAATAAACCCTCACTCTAGGTCATATAAAAGACAAGTGATGTGTGATGAGAAATACGTCTGATAGTAAAGATGCTTACTTTTTTAAAAATAAACAGAATAACTGTGATACTTGTTAAACGTCCAAGAGAGTGCAAGCTTATGCAGGCACCCTGTGTATAATGAGCAGGTGTTAATCAACACCATCTCACTGACATCACACCTTTAGATAGCTCTCCTGATCTATAAATCATTAGTACTCTTCTGGGCATTAATGACCTGAAGATATATGTAAAAGAAATCTGCGTACATAAACATTTGAGCATGGGAGTAGCTTTACTCCAGGGAGGGGGAGTAACTTGAGAAGCAAATAAAGCCATAATACTGATCTACAGGAGAAAACATGTAAAGTCTTCTGGGTGCTGATGGTTCTGGAGGTTTTTGGGGAGCAGGTGTATTAATAAAAACTTCATTTCTTTAGAGCTTCTAATTAACAAATTTCTAATACCAAACACTGTAAAGCGATTCCCTGGGACACTTTTTGTGGCCTCATTTTCTGCAGACACAATGCAAGTACCAATCCTTGCATGGTAGATTGTGCGAGACATTTAGACTTCCCTCAGACAGGTTGTCAGAAAGATAAAGCACCCTCAAGTCCATACCAATGAGCACTTCTCAGTCAAAGCAGTCATAGCAGACTGCACTTAGCACGCATATTTTATACCAGGCAATTAAATGCAGTTACCCAAATGAATACAGAAGTTGGTTATATATTGTGCATCAATTATCACAGGCAATGAATGCTGTGAGACAAAGAAATTAACACAACATAAAACTAATTCAATAACACAGCAGATTGCTAAGTTAAAATCCTACCCTTTAGATATCTATAACACCACAGACAGTGAATTATGACACGGAGTGAAGCTGATTAAATGCACCACGGTAATGAGGCTCTGTGGAGTGCTGGGTCAGCGGCCAGCCCCAGGATGCATGGAGGAGGTTCTTTGCCTGGCTCTGACACCGATCTGCTCTGTGACCTCAAGTCATTTTACCGCTCTGTCTCATTTTAGTGACCACTAAATCCTTAAAGGAAAAGACTGATGCCATCAATCTTTTGAAACCTGGGACTAAAAGTTGCAAAGCCATTAGAAAGTACTGGTGACAATTCTCATGACAATGCAGGTGGCTGGAGCGATGTGGCATCCTAGGAAAGTTACACCTAGGAAAGTTTTTCAGTTCTTACATGAACAGCATGTGTGAAGCATTTGTTATTGCTTACTGTGATTCATAGGATGACGGTCATTAGGTTGGTCACATTCCACCTGACCTGCCAAAGCACAGGTCATTTTCCAGGCTACCTCCTGCTGTCTTCTAAAATGCATCAAGTGTTTTGTACTGGGTCTTCCCAGTGTTTCTGTTTTTAGAGATGTTGACAGGACTCCCAATAAAGAAAGAAGAAAAAGAAACGAGAGAGAGAAGCAAAGATTTTATGAGAATCACTACCCATGTCTTCCTGACTATTTCTGGATGAAGAAGAAAGCTGTGGGTACTAACAATGAACATGATGTGTTTTTACCATGGCCATCCTGCCTGGAGCATGTAAAATGAAAGAACACCTCTAATGTGACACTGAAGATGGCTTTTACTCACTAATGTTGCATATGCAGCATATGAAAAAGAGGCATTGTCTTATATTTTTGCATGGTTAATGACATGTTAACAGCTAAAAAAAACTCACCTAAATTATGAACTTCAAAAGAAATTGAAGAAATTGAACTTTTCCAACAACAATTTGTAAAAAATATTTACAAATTCAATAAATAAAATACATGAGGTACCAGAGCATTTTAGAAAACGTCTTATTTTCTGGGATAGGACCCTCAGTTAAGTATCTATCATACGCTTCAGTCTTTTGCAGCTCTACTGGAGAGAGGCTAGATGCTTTCCAGGGTCTCCAGAGAGTCACCCTATTTATCTGGCTCTGTCTGTCAGACTCCCGCTTACTGGATGCCTTTGAAAGAAAAGATTGATTTTGAAGGAATTGGCACTTTCCTTAACAAAACAGCTTTATTAGGCAAAAGCCAGTGAAGATAAGAAGGGTCCTACCCTTAGTGCCTAAATAGGAGCTCTGGTTACATGTTCACTTACATAATTCTTCTGATTTTTTGTATTTTGAATTAATTATAACACCTATGTTCATTCTAGACTGTGCCTAGAATGTGTGTAGAAAAACTACATTTTCATCTTATAAACTCATAAAACATAGGCTGTAGCATTAAGAGATTTCATTTTTCGCTATGTACACTAAGTATGTTTCTACATATTTACAAAGGATACTCTCCACCAATTTTTGCTGAAAAACAGTTAACGAGTAAATCACGGCCGTACTGATAGGACTAAGACAACTTAGAGAAAACCACAATATATTTACAGTTTCCTTTTAAATTTAACAAAGCCAATTTGCACAAAACACATTTTCTGGAAGAACAGCTCATTTGAGATGCTGCATTACTAAAATCCTCTGCCCTAGCACTTTTTGAAGATAATACGTAGAACACACAAAGACCGGATTTCCCTCCAAAAGCAGAACACTGGAAGATTTCAGTGTGAAAAAAAAATAAATAAATAAAACAAAAATCTTCAAGATAAACAGGTGTGCTTGCCATGCTCTTTGTAAGGTCACCCCATAATATTTCATGCTAAATCCTGATCTTCTCTGGCATCAAAGAGCAAAGACTTAACAGGTTACAAATGTGCTTTTTCTTTTGTGTGTATTTTAGCAGCTGCAATCTGAATATGCTGAAGTCTATAAATAACAGAATCTGGAGGCACATTAAGCAAAGCATTACAGAAGTCCAGCTTAGTGATAAAAAAAGCATATGCAGTACCAAAATCATCTGGAAGGAAAAAAAAAAAAAAAGAAAGAAAGAAAAAAAAGCAACTTTGCCAGCTTGTGATGCAGTGTAGTCATGATAAAAATAAGCCTGATTATTACTTGAACACAAAACGCCATTGTGAATGGTGATTGCGTCTCCATTTCTCCCTCTTTCAAGATGACTTGAAATTTTGAATCACTTGCTTCCCATTTAAGAGGCCAGTAGCCTCTTAAACCAACTCTTCCTGTAAATTTCTGCATATTAAGAATTTATATGGCGCAAGTAAAGAATGATTCTAAAACCTTTTAATTACTAACAGCAGTATTTTAAGACTAGTCCTTGTGTCATGCTCTTTTCTACTGAAAGCCACTGACTGCTTTAGAAACGTGACATTCCCACATCACTGCATTTCAGACAGAAGAGAAGGCACCCAAAGCACGTCTTGAGCAAACAGACTTCAGCAACTTCACTGGAAGGCTGAATACTGAAATGCTCCCACGAGAGGTGCTGGAATGCCTCCTTGATGCCATACAGCACCTGGGGCAGTCATTATATGCGAGCTATACATGCTATTTCTTATCTCTGTTGGCTTGAGGGAACACCTACATAAATGCAGCACACATCACGCCCTCTCCCACTCTGCTGCGCAACACCCCTTACCTTGTGTTTACTAGAGCTACTTCAGGCAACTGCAATACAATGGGGGTTGTTTTTCTAAAAAAAAAGAAATAAGGACAAAAGAGAAAAAAAAAAAAAAAAAAAAAAAAGACCAAAGCAAGCTGGGACACACTCCCAGACAGAGCATTTTAGCTTCCAGGCTAACCTGAAGCAAAATCACTTCCATGCCACCCCTTGAAAAAATGCAGTTTGATGGGTAAGCCCTGCCTGTGGCAGGCCCCTTGTGACAGTATCATGCAGTCCATCAGAATGAGAGGGGGGAGCCTCATTAATGAATTTCCAAAGGAACACACACTGCATTCTTCAAGGCCCAGAAGACCAGGAGACAGTTGAGTTTCACATGGCAACATTATGTATGGAAAATCTATTTTAAGTAACTTTTTAGAAGTTTCTAAAATGCATTCATTATCATTTTTCTTTTCCTTCACAGCCTGTATAATTGAACTCCTGGAGTTAAAGCAGCCTGTCTTTTCAGGCAGTTTCATGGGGAAAAAAAAAAAAAAAAAAAAAAAAAAACACTTGTCAATCAAACTATTTTCATATTTTTAAAATACACTTTTATCATTGGACAAAATTGTGACAAGAGGTGACATCTAAGTGACCTTGCTGAAGTTCCCAGGTGACCTGCAGAACACTATTTCGTGGGGTAAGGAAGCAATCTAAAATCATATAGAACAAAATTTTATGCAAGACCACCATGTATTTTCTCAGTGAGGGTTCAGGTGAAACACCTGAAGAGAGGTTTAGATTTGTTTTGTTTTAATTCAAGGTTTCTGATGAAAAATTCTGTTTATGAGAAAAACTCAATATCTCTTCTATCAACCTGCATCTCTCCTCTCTCCAAAAGCTGCCATCGCCTCTTAGCTTGTCACACTTAGGATCTTTTTTTGCAACTATAAGCTCTGAATTGGTAGTGTGCTCTCTGGTCTCATTTATCTTGTATTCCTTCCATTCCTCTTAGTGTATTGCCTGTTCTTCTCCATTTACCTCACAATTTTCCTCTTTGCTTTTTTTTGACTTTTTTGTTTGTTTGTTTGTTTTTCCATCCATTGACTCCATGTTTCCCCTTACAACAAAGGCACATCGCTTGCCTGACTCTGCCATGGGCCATTCCCTCATCCAAATACCTCTTCACTACCAAGAATCAGTATTGTCTGTTACACTGTGCTGTTTCATTAAGAGAAGAAGGGATTCATCTCATCATGTGTGAGGCCTATGCCTCAGGCCTAAGCCTGAGCTTTCCCACTGCCAAAATTGCCAATGGGGAGAATGAGATACTTCAGATGGCCTGTTTCAGACTCCTACCTGATAAGGCAATGAAACAAGCCTCAGAGATGATCTGGGTTAATCAAATTGTGCCTCATGAGCCCAGCCACCACTCAGCAACCTGCCGTATGAATCCCAGTACACCTCTCAATCCCAAGGGACTCAGCTCCCAGTCCTGTCCTTTGCCTGGCTGGAAACTCCAGCACAGCAAAGCTCAGGAGAACAGAAATGACTACAGCTTGCTGTAACTCAAGATAATGTCCCCAGATATAGACACAAATGTGTATTTAGAGAGATGGCTTGCTTTCTGATTTTTTTCCTGCCCATTCCCAGTGAATATGCCAACATATGACTATTAGTGGTTGACAAGGGGAGCTGCCCACTCACACACATTTCCTACAACTGTATTGCCCTACATCTATCTGTTCTTTGGAGAGAAAACTCATTCTGGCCCTTTTCTTCCCACTTCCCACTTCCAAATGAATCGTTTCTCCTCAGCCCTGTTTCTTTCCCAGATGCTTAACTCCTTTGCTCCTTGCAGCTCGCTTCTTAAAGATCAGTGAACCACTCAGCTACAAACCCCACTCAGCTACCATGGTTTCCCTATTTCTTCCCATCAGCCTTGACCAGGTAGTAAATGGCTCTCTTTATCCTTTGTGCCATGCTTGGGGGCAGTACCCCCCTTTGATTAGAAGGTGAGGAGAGCTACATGGAGATTCCCTCTGTCCTTTTGCTTCTCTCAGTCTGGTTATTGTGGGTAAATGGGGGGAACTGAGAAGGTTTTCCATTTTCTAGAAGATGGAGCCGAGCTTCCAGGCTCTTTTTTCTCCCTCATACCCAATGGCTTTCAGCAAAGGCTGAATTAAATTGTGAAGTGGAGCCAAGAATTTTCTACCTGTTTTCTAAATAGTTGCATATGGGATCATGAAGCAATTACTGTAGGACTGCAAACAGGAATATCACATACTCTGCATGTGTGCTCTTCTTCAGAGGACACTTGTACACCTTCCTTCTCTTTCGCTGGAGTTGGACTCGATGATCCTGGTGTGTCCTTCGAACGCAGGATAGTCTGATTCTATGATTCACTCCCACAGAGGGAGAGGCAATCCCATATTTAATACGAGGCATTATCAGGAGACCATCAGAGACTGTGCATCAGCTATGATCAGGCAACAAAAAATGCTTTGGGGCTTCTCCCTTGTAACTGGCTGCCCCGGGGTTGGGGCAGATGGGGTTCCAGCTGCAGATCATGGTGGTTATGATGGTGCTAAAAGCCTTCCCTCCCTCCATCTCATCCTGCTGTACCTTTACTGGCTAACACCCTCTCCACCCCAAGAGGGCTAAAACCAACTGGAGACCCAGTGCTCCTTGTGATGTAATTGGGCTGGTTCTGGCTTCATCCAGGAGCCCCCTGGGACTGGATGTCAGCGAGTCAATGATGTTCCAAGAATCATGGGCAGGGCTGCCCTCCTGCCAGGCTTTTGCACCTCATACAGCTGGATCTTCAGCCCTTTGAGACTTTTAAGATGCTACTGTGACATAATATTAGGAACACTGATAACAATGGCATCCCCCTCTCTCCTCATGCAGGCCCTTCACCCTTTTCACGTAGCTAACAATGCTTTCAACCACCCTTTCCTGGAGTATTGTGCATTTGTTTGTCTTGCCTTATTTGAATTATGAGCTCTTCAGGGCAGAGAATTTGCCTTTATCTACATTGGCAAAGTACAATGTAAATTTACTACACTATGTAAATATTTTCTAATAACAGGGGCAATAACAAGAATAATGTATTTACTTTACTGTAATAAAGTATTTTCAGGCTTCAAGATACAAACAGGAACAACCCAAAGTCAACAGCAGGACCAAAAGGTTTCCAGAACCTTTAACTGTGAAGCAGAAGCCGTGAAGTCACTATGTGAAACTTTGGTAAATTAGTTACTTATATTCATAAATAGCATTTGTTACTGCTGTAAAAATCATTGCACACTGACCCTCTGGAAAACATAAAGCAGAATGCAACCAGTGTAAACCAGTAGAACACTGCTTAACATGTATTATGAGGGTCACAAATGGCCTACTAGTTACTTTTTAAACAAATGTAATGTTAATACTTTCACTGCAACATTATGAATAAAGCATTTAGCCTGTAGCTATGAATATGGTTACTGATGGCTTTAGACTTGTTTTCTTACATTGTCATCCAGCAAACTTCTGTACCGTGCTCTCCCGGGACCAAGTCTTCACCCCTTGAACTTTCAGAGGACAGAGGTACTAGCCCAGAAGACCCAGGGGTGCAGCAGTTCCCCCCAGCTCCCCCAGCACAGCTGGATACCCACCACTTGATATCGTCCCTACAGCAGCAATTATAGAATCACAGAATCATTTACTTTGGAAAAGACCTCTAAGATCATCACACACAACCGTCTACCACTAAACCATGTCCCTAAGCATCACATCTACATGTCTTCTGAATACCTCCAGGGATGGTGACTCAACCGCTTCCCTGGGCAGCCTGTTCCAATGCCTAACAACCCTTTCAGTAAAGAAATTTTTCCTAATATCCAATCTAAATCTCCCCTGCTGCAACTTGAGGCCATTTCTTCTTGTTCTATCACTTGTTGCTTGGGAAATGAGCTTTTCTGGCACTCAGGAGGTACCAGGGTCACTGCCCACACCTTGTTGACACCATCTCTGCTCATTTGGTTTTATTTGGTTTAGTTTAAGCTAGAAGGCATCAAATTATTCAAAATAATTGTGATGATGCAGGGGATTAAGACAATAGAAGTATGAACGGTCCTTGTTTGTCCAGGTGGCACTGCAGGAGTGCAAAACAGAAGCATGCAGAGACAAAACCCAGTCCTTTGAATTTACAGTCTTGATAGACAATGTTTTGTGAGACCAGTGAATTTCTGTCTGAAATATATGGTTTAATTTAGTAGTGCCTGGGTGACACCAGTGGCCTCTGATATATAAGCAGTCAGGTGAAATGACCTCTGTGTACCTTCTTGCTTGAAGCTCAGAGCAACAGCAAGCAGAGCAGTTTGAACGGGTCCCATTTATTATTCTTTTAATTGCCTGCTAATATTTCTTTCAGTGGGAAAGACTAATAGACCCCTTCTATCTCTAAATGTCTTCTAAACTACCTGAAATTGCAGTTCAACCGAAACAAATAAGGGGTCTTCTGTCCATTAGAAATAGAAAAGCAACTGGATGGGGATCCAGGAGATTCCTGTTCCTCAAATAGCTCTGCAATAGACCTTGGGCAAGTCATTTAAACTGTCTGTGCCTTGATCCCCACCCATGAAATGGGGTGATATTTTTTTTATCCTCCACTTCATTAATCTTGCATAGTCAGGCTGTTCTCTGCTTATAGGGTATGTTCAGCATGACAGGACCATGACCTGTGCCTGAAGATAAAACAAGATTGCATTAGGTCAAGGAATATATATATATATATATATATATATATATTTATTTTTTATTTTTTTTTCTAGGAAAAATGAAAACCAAAACAGACAAACCAAACAAACACACAAAGAGACAACGATCTTTTTTTTTTTTTTTTTTTTTTAATGGAATCACTGTCTATCTGAATGTGGAGAAAATGGCAGGTTTCCTTTAAAAGGACTTGCAATGAAATTCACACTCTGTCAGGTGTAAATTACAGCCTGTATCTCATCTTGTTCTATCTACAGCTCCTTTCTTAGTCATGCATAGCGGCAGTGTACAAAAATATTTCCTGAGTGTGATCAAGCGAGTATGGGCACATAAGATGCAAACAAAATATGAGACTTTAAAAAAATTGTTTACCGGTATCTTAAAAGAAAACTGAAAGTTTGTAATCATGTCATTTCTCAATCAGGGAACTGATTTACAGTAAAGATGCTTGGGAACACAATTCAAATAAATCTATACAAATATTTTCTTTATGAAGTTACAGGGAACAGAGGTAGCTAAAAAGAGACGAAGAAAAAATATATATCCTAGGAACATGATTATATTCTGTAATCATAGATATAGTAGATCATTTAAATTAAGCCCTTATCATAATAGAGCTGCTCAGTGGAGTAGCATGAGAGATATGCTTTTCATATTTTTTTCCCCACTGTTTTTACACGAAACCTTCTGATTGCATACACTTGATGACACCTAATAGATAATTGCAGGCAAATACCTATACACCATACTAAACTCTGCAAAAACCCAGCTTCATCTGTGCTCCTCTTTGAAATGGTGATTTCCTCCCCAGGTCCCATAAGCTAACGACATTGTGAAGTGCATCAATGACACACAGTGAAGCATCATCACCAGGTTTGCGAAGAGTCACCAGATGGAGCTGTAGCACATTGATGTGTTAATGCATATTTCAGGGTACAAGCAAGATTTCAGTCTTGGTAGAAATGCAAAGCTGTTAACTAGTAGAAATGCAATGTTGTTACTCTTCTTTAGGACAGCTGTGGCTAGTGGCAAGGGACAAGCAAATTCAGTTTAATTATGCACCCAGGAACACCTGAGCTAGGAAATCTTCTTTAGGTTGGAAATTTCCCTTTTTTCAGGAATACTTTAAAAAGTCTTCATTGTTAAGCTGTCTAGATCCATACTATATGTATCAGCTTTACTTCTGATTAGTCCTCCAAATACTTACTAGTTTGTTAAGACTACAGCTCAGAGGAGAAGCAATAATTTTCTAGATGTTTATTGAAGCACTTCCTTGGGCCACTCAAATTAAAAATTTACTTGATAAGTGCATGAATAAAACAGATTCACATGGCTTCTCAGTGAGTGAACAGATGCCATATCTGCTACAAGTGGCTATGGATTCTCTGAAGAGCCTGCAGACAAGGTGCCTGATTTTTCTCTCATCTTGGGCTCTCACCTTACACTTTCCAGGATAAGGTGATGAAGCTTTTACCCTTGCCTTCCTAGTAATCAACATCTGGGCCAGTAAATTAGGCTTAATTGGGGACCATGTATGTTTCTAAGGGGGCTTTAATGGTGAAAAGATTCATGCTCCATCTCATCTCAGTTATACTAAGAATCAAGTATGCAGATCCATCACTGAGAATGGCCTGGCCTCTGCTATCATTAATTGAAGCATATTAAGAGACTTGGCAGAAAAAAAAATTATCCAAATTTGAAATGTCAAGAGACAGATCCATCTAGTTTCACATCCTGTTGTTATAATATACCTTAATTACAGTTAATTAGGAGATATTGTTCCTGGTGGAAGAGCATCTGAGGCAGCTTTTGTGGGTGATTAAACAATGAACAGAATCGGATACATTTGTTGAATGCAGGATCTGTTTATTATGACTGTACAACTCTATCTAGAGTATCATTCCTGTTGCATAGCAAAACAAAAGAAAGTCACAGGCCAAAAATATTTCCCTTGCCTCATGATGCTTTAAAATTCCCCACTGGCTTCTTAAATTTTTTGTTGCTGGCCTCTTAGGACTCTAGTGCATGATCCAACTCCCACTGAAGTTAATCAGAGACTTCTCAGTTGCCTTCAGCTGAGCCACATAGGAACCTAAATGAACAGCAGGTAGAGGAGAGGGCTGTGGGAAAATTGCTATAGGAATGGACCTCTGAGGAAAAACAATGTGGTTGGACGCAATGTTAATGAGGGTTTTGATGCCATTTGTGAAAGAGCAATCTTTGATTTGTTGGAGGAATGTGATTAGCCAGAATCCTCTCCTTGTATAAAACACAAAAGGTAGAAATCCACTCTGAAGCCACAAGTTCAACTTCTGCTATTGTCAATAAGGTTTATGCACACTCATCGATCTATGACTGCATATGACCCTGAAATATGTTTTGCTGGGCTGCCTGTGATCATTGCTCATGCTTGGAACTGTCAGGATTGGATTTATAACTGAAAAGTAAGCAGTGCATATCTTCTGCCTGAAAAGTATCCAAATTAACATTTATGAAGTAATCTTTTTTTTTGTCAAAAAAAAAGAAAAAAAAAAAAAAAGAAAAAGAAAAAGAAAAAAAAAAGAAAAAAAGAGTAACATTATTGGCTAGATTACATTTAGAAGAAAAAGTCTTCTCTGCCATAAACTACATGCATGCTGCATTCCTAAACACTCCTTTACTCTGAACTGCAACAATTTGATAGATCATTTGCTATTTACTCTTTAGTGCAATTAAATGCTTTGGGCAAAGAATATTTTATATATATATATATATATATATATATATAAAAAAGCAAACCCACTCTTTTAATGCATTTTTCCATTCCCAGTGATGGATTTTATCTTTGATACGCAATCCAGCTATTTAACTACCTCTCACCACTTCTCCCATGAATTGTTTATACAGCAACTTGGCAGCATAATTTGCATATCACAGGAAAGATCCCATTACATGTTCCCAGAGGTGCGGTTTCACCAGCTTTATCACTTTCTGCCACCTATGCATATCCCTGAAGCAGAGTGTCTGGTTAATCCAGAAAGGCATTTCTTGGCTGCCAATAGTAATTAAACATTAATGGTGCAGTTACAAAATTTTCAGTCACTCAAAACTTCTCCCCTCCATTGTCTTCCATAAATATAATACCTAAAAAAGATATTTATCTTTCCATGCAAATTTTCCTGCTGCAGGAAGATCACAGAGCGTTACCTTTGCAGTAATCTATGCAACTGTTGTAGGCTTGACCTAAAATAATTAGACGAGGAACAAATACACAAAGAAAGAAGAGTTTAAAAGAAGGAAAACCTGTAAGCAGTGTAACTCAATGCACCAGAGAAAAGTCAGAGAAGACTTGGGGCTGGACACTACATTTTGCTCTCCAGACTGCTCTTTAGTGACTGAAGGGGACAACGGCCGCTACTTTCTTGGTCATGAAAAGACTGTGTTTGGATATGCTCCAGATTATCCTTCATCAATGGGATGAAACATGAAAAAAATGACAGTGGCATAACTTCCATCAAGAGGAACTCTACTGCAAGAGCATTCCTAGCAATATCAAAACATTAAAGAAATTAAAAGGAAGCAAGATCCCCAGATGCAACACAGTAAAACACCAACATATTGCCCTGCAAAAACCATTGTTATTTTCTTGGGAAGACTCACAATGTCTTCCCTATAAACAAACTATCAGTCCTATGCCTTCAGATAGAGACATCCAACATACATTTGGGGGAACAAACACTGAGGGTACCAAATCTTGCTACCTCATCCCTGATCATCCCTGTGCAAATCCATCTTACAGTGAGAGACTACACACATGAAATTTCAGAAATGAAAACTCAGTTTGGGTGAAACTTGGACTCTGAGGTGTAGTGTAGACTTACTACCAAAACCAGCCTCCTTAGAAAGTACCGCATGAAAGAGGAGTAACACCCATCAGTTGCAGACAGTGCAATAAGAACTGCGCCAGTGCCTTTCTGTCTAGCAGTATAACAAAACCACAATGTTCCTAATGTTGCAGAAGGCTGGAAGATAGGAAATGCTTTGATTCACTGACAAAACTAAGGGGGTACTGAGTCAGCAGCTTCAAGTCACGAAGCCAACCTCAGTGAACAGTGATTGAAACTTGTTATCCTCCCACAGCCTGAGACCGCATTATTTAGTGCAATAGCTGGCAGTCACAGCAACGGAGCAAAAGGCAGATTAAGCACAGCTGTCCCCTAAGGTCCAGGGATAGCCTGGTTGGCAGTAAGGAAAATCGGAGCTGCTCCTGCCTGTTGAAAACAGAGTGTTTAGTTTTCGAGCCTGTCAGCATGATCCCTTTTGAACGCATTGTGTTTACTGACATGCCACCCTGACATTTTGGTTTAGTAGTACAAAAAAACCCCAACCAACCAACCAAAAACAAAAAAACAAAAAGCAAAAAGTAAGGTTATAAAATCAAACATGATGTTTTCTGCATGTTAAAATGAGAATTGCTCCCACGGAGACCTGGAAGCTCAAAATGTTGCAGCGCTGTGCCAGTACATGAAAACCAAAAAATGGAACTGACCTGGGCTTCATGGTTCAAGCGTGCAGTGGCAGGGATCCCGGTACTATTTCCAAATTCAACACTCGAATAAACACAGTTGTAGTTTCCCAAAGTGGATGCTTTTAATGCAATATGAAAAGGGTGAGAGAGAGGGCATACTCCCGAAGCCTATATTTCTTAGGTAGAAATAATTCTGCCTGGAGAAAGTCAGCTCGTGACTGTTTGCTATTAAGTCTGTACAGTAGAGAGGGAGCGTCTTTGAGTTCACATACTTAACGCTCAGTGGTGTGTCTGCGGAGTGGCAGGAAATAAACAACAGTGAGGAGGGGTTAACCAGAGACCTGCTGGCTAAAATCTATATGCCTGGAAGCAGGAGGAGGAGGGCTGCAAGGTCAGGTGTAGTTTAATTGTTTCTAATGCGGGGATCAGCCATGGATCTACCAGGCACAAAGATGGCTATCACAGCCTGTAGCCACTTCGCATCTCTCCCCTAAACCCAAACCAGCAGTTGTGCATTTTTTGTGACAGCCTTTCTGAACTGATCTAGAACATCCTCCTACACACAGAATACAGCACCAGAACCTATACAGTAAGCAGGAGAGGGAAGAGAGATAAAATAAACCCCCTATGCATGATTCTCTACCAGGATAGCTAAAACCCCTCAATCTCACCCCAAGATGCTGCATTTTCCAAATGATTTCCTGAGTCTCCTGGAGAAATACCACTGCTCTGTCATAATTACATTAAGAGAACATCAATGCAGAAGGTCAGGTAGACTCCAGTAAAAACATCTCAGGCTAAGCCTGATGGTAGATGGTAGAAAGATGGTAGAAAAATTCCTTTACCAATGGTCTGCCTACCAAAATTTCCCCTTTCTTCACAGTTGCCACGACACGCAGGAAGAGAATGCTGCTTTTAGCCAGCAGTAGCAGGTGGAGCAGAGGGGACATGGAGAAGAGCACAAGCCACCGAGTCCACATGTGGGTAGAGCTTGAGAGGAGGAGGGAGAGTAGCTTACCATAATGTCTGGAGATGTGCAGAGGAAGAAGGAGAAAAGTTATTCTTTAGAAGAGCTTGTTCAGCTGCAAGATGTAAAAGGAGGCAGCAGATATTTTCCAGAAGAAAATGTCTCATAAGTTCTGACACCGGCAGAAATCAGATGTGGTTGGAGACATTTTGCTAGCAATCTTCTCAGTAAGTTTTCTCATAGAAAGAACTGGGGAACTGCCCCCCCAAAAACTCAACCATGTAACAGAATTACTGGAGAACAGTACCAGGGCAACGCCCATCATAATGGGGAATCATAATGTAAAGCATAACATTGTGTTGAAGTTGCATACATTTGCGTGCAGGGTATTTATAGATGCTAACCCAGGCAATTCTATACCTGTAGATATTTATTCTATGCTTGCAAAATAAAATGGCATTTTTCATCCCATCTTGACTGGAAGAGAGAATACATTTGGGTTATAAATTGTTTAAAATTACTTGTTAATGCTATTGGCTTTTCTGTATCTGCTTGTAGGAAGGACTGGAGGGAGACGGATAATGCTTTACACATAAAATCGTAGAGGAGAAAACCAGAAAGAAAGCTTTGTTTTCAACATGTTTAAACTGTTCAGATGACAGGAATTGGTTGCCTTGGAAGCAGATCTGCAGCTGAATGAAACCTTTCACCTGTCCAACATATGAAATATTTATTATCCGAGGGTGACTAGAGATTCAATAAAGCCAGACGTACAATGCAGAAAGCAGACCCTGGCTCATCACCTCCGTGAATTTCACCAGTCCTGCGGCAGCCAGATTAGATTTGGCCACAGAGAGAAGGAAGTGGCCTCAATCACAGTTCTGAGTGTAAGGAGAAATAAAACAAGAGGAAGTAACATCTTAACTTGATATTCAATTCAATCGGGTTTGTGAAGTAAAATGCTGATGCTCCTCCTATACTGCGTTTAGTAAGTCTGCAAACTGTTATAGCTTCCAATTAGAGAAGAGAGCTCACTCTCTCTTTGGATAATTACTTTTCCAATTAATTATTCTTGGCCACTTGTTTCCTCATAAAAATTGCCCAATGTTTTTGTGTTGCAGCAGTCTTTTTTTTCCTCTTCTCTTTTGTGTGGGTTGGAATTAATTTATTATAGGGCTGAAACTTGGCAGAGATCCAGACACAACAATCTGAAAAATGTTCATACTAAAATTCAACGATGGGTTTCCTGGTTTATTTTATCTCAGAGCCTCCCTGAGAATTCAGTCCTACGAAACGGAGCACAGTTGATGCACAAGTGGGCATGTAATCCAGTTTACTTTATTTTTCAGGGAAAAAAAAAAAAAGACTTTTGACATTTCAGTTGCTACAGACACAACCCTGACTATGAACAAAAGCCAGAACCATCATTTAAGAAAGCGATGTTTTTGCATAGCTGCTTTCAGCAGAGAATCACACTTTTACAAGAACCTTGACATTTTTGCCCTTTATTACATTCCTTTTCTTTTTCCTCAGAAAACCTGGATTTCCTAGGACTTTGGCATCCTTACAATGGCTAGATAGCTTTTATGCCTGTATTCAAGAGGTGTTGAAATTGTCTAATTAAGCTAAGAGGAAAAAATGAAGATTGAAGTCCAAGGTCATCATCTCCTAAACTGTACCACAATAAAGTACAATATTTGTGCTAACTCTGTATATGTGTGTGTGCATGGGTAAAGTGACTGAAAAGTTGTAGAGAGTTAGCACACAACACCAAAATATGATAGCTCTTTTCAGTTCATGCGGCGTCCTTATCACACTCCACTTGGCAATTTCACAAAGATTTTAGCAGTAAATATTGGAGCAGATAGCATCACTTCCAGTCAGGGTTGCAGGCTCCTGGGTGCTGCATGGAATTGATCCTGCACTCACAGTTAAGATGGAGGTGAAGTATGAATGAGATGGGAAGGTGGGGAGGGGAGGATAAAGACAAGAAAAGGCAACATGGTCCCCGAACAATGCCATTGTGCCAGCTGCCCCATCACAGATAGAAACTGATGCAAGTACTGCTGGAAAACGGGGATGCCTGCCTTCACAGTGGCAGGTAACATCTATCCCTGACCTCTGTTCTCAGCACAACAGATTTTAAAATATTAATTGGTCCTGTGCTGCTCTGGTGCTAGTCCTGTGCCTCAACAGAGTGTGCCTCTGCTCCCGGGCAGCAGCACTGCCCGATCCCTCACTGTCATACTTAGCTGTGCACTCAGGAGATCAGGCTTTTCTAGATTTTGCCTTCATTTCCATTGCTTCTGCGCAAATTACTTCCTCCACGTCTGTTACAGTAACTTCACCCTCTTGCAGAGCTCTGTGCTCACACATTCCCAGCAAGTTTGCCAGAAAGAGGTTGCTAGGCTCCAAGTGCACCAAAAAGTGCAGAACGTGCCTTCTTCCCTGCCTTCCCATATGCCTGGAAGACCCCCCCCCCTCCTTTCCCACCATGGTACATCAAGTACCTTCCCTTTCTTTCCGAAAGCTGAGAATCCATCTGTTCGGCAAAGCGCTCCATCTGTAACGACGACAAGTCCAGTGATGTGCTGCCAATATTTCAACAAAGGGCTCCTCTAAACCCAGCCCCCTGAGTCTGCAGTACAGCCCACGTCCCCGGGGTGGGGATGCTCGCAGACGGGAGGCGTGCGGGGCTGGCGGGATCTATTCATTTGGTTTTCCCATTTCAACAAAATGCTTTCCCATATCCAAGGAAAGAGGCAGCAGCACTTGGCAAATGTGTTTCTGTTACGTGCCTCCTACCAGAAATAGTCAGACTTGGGTTCTGGAAAGAAAAAATATCCACTTTGTTGGGAGAGTTGTGGAGTGTCCACCTGGAAAAAATGCAAGGGATGAAGATGGTAAGGATGGATTATGATCCCTTTCAGGGACCACTGGGGACTGTATCTATGTCAAGCAAATTAGGGAAGGGCCCCAGTTACAAAGAAGGAAATGATGTTAGGTTTTCCAGCCAGCACAATGACAGCGAAGGGCCAAGCTTTGCGAACAGGACTGGTAAGTCTGGGGACAAATTTCCAGAAGAGAAATGTACAAGTGCTTTTGCCACTCACACTTCTGTATCAGGTCTGAACGCATATCATACACTGTATGAATGTATATATGTATCTATGTATATACACACACGCATACATATATGTGTATTAGACATGAGTTGCTTTTACAAACTTTGGCTGCTGCTTATACTTCACACACTATTCAGTCTCAGGCATTTTAAACACCCAGGCTTGATAGTTTTCCATATATGATTTAAACAGAAGTCGATGCACGCAGGCCTGGGTGTTTTGGATGTGCTTTGGATCGCCTACTTCTTCTGTCACTGTTTATCAGCTGCACAGCGTTAGCTTTACAGCAAGTTGCAATCCCATCAGAAAGGCTGGCTCTTAAATTATGTTAAGCTCCCAAAGTTTTCAAAGGTGATACTCTAACACATTATTTGTGATCACACTCAGCAATTTTTAAAATCTTGATAAAAACAGGAGAACTCTTGGCATTCGAACACATAACCTATACTATTTCAACTCTTTCATCTTTATGTGCTTTTAAAATTGTACATAGGAAAATAAAAGCTTGGACTCAACAATTCAGCATATCCTTCATGAAAGCAGCTTGCATTAAGCAGCAGGTACTTCAAAGAACAAAAAGCACATTTAAAGCAAATTAATTTTGTTCTTTTTGAACAATAAAGAACACAAGATTCACATCAGTGGTTGCTATCACATAGTTTAGCTTGATAGCACTAATTTATAATACATGTGCAAATTACCACACTGAATAATCTCTATTTACATGTCAGAAAGCAATTTAAAAAAATATTTTCTGTTTTTGTCTACTTTAGCTGCCATGTAGACAGCAAAGTGTCAAGCCTCTCACCTAGAAACGCAGGCAGTGCTAATATATCTGTCCTATAACGAGTTCTTTCGGAGAGAAATACCGATCCTTATCTAGCAAAGCACAGCAGCACATTTTGGAGCTCACCGATGTACAGCAAAACACTTTGGAGCATGTTTACGTTTAAAGCATTTGTTGAATAGGCAGAGATTAAGCATGTGTCTGGTCACTCTGTTGAGCTGGATCCTGTCTTAGGCTCCCACAAGGCAATCCAAAATGCTCTGTATCGTCACAGAGCTGTCCTGCACAGCCACCAAGCTGGCTCGAGCGCCCTGGCTGCTCTACAAGGGAGGTCTAAAAAAGGTGCTCTGTGAAAGATAACAAATGGCAACTAGAGACACATCCAAACATCACTAGGAACTTTCCCTCCAAGCCAGGCAAAACAAAGGCCTTTGAAACAGACAGGGCTGGTATGGCCCGGGAAGGCTGGAACACTGCTGACCCAAGACACAGGCACACACAGCTTCAAAAATCCTATCAGCTAAACTGATAAGGCAGGACACCCTGGATGGAACATAAGCATCACTATTTCCTTTTTGCAGACAATAAAATGAAGCACAGACAGAGGAAGTTACCTGCTGAAGACCTGCTAAATCAAAGCTGTGACAGAAATTTGAAATAAATTCAGATCTCTGAATTCTAGTCTGAAACCCTAACCACCTGACCTTCTGGTTTAGAAATAAGCATACAAAGCAAGATTAAAGTAATTTATATGTCCATCATGTTATCCAGGAAAGGAAGTTAAAACATTTTGCAAAGAATTGTCCAAGTTACTTATCACAATGGAGGTGAGACGAAACAGCAAAGGTGCTGCAGGGTGCTTGTCAATCACGGGAGTATTTTCCTCTTCCAAATAGGTGTTAGTTAATTTCCTTCTCATTTCTTTCTGTTTTCTTCAAAATCTTTTAAAACCCCATTAATGTATCCAGCCTGGATTCACTTAATTTTCTTGACCTTTAAGACTTTTAAGTCTTCTCCCTACCCTTTACTCCTAAAGTGATTGCATGGCACAGAAAACCATCTGGTTTTCCCAAGCTAAATCCTTTGTAATCTGAGCAGTGCTCATCTCTTGAAAGCAGGCAAGCAAGAATGCAACCTTGTATACAAAAAGTCAGCCCGCCTTTCCTTTTGGAAAGAAAAGCTTCTTCCCTCACTAGTACATGAGTGAGCAGGAGCACAAAGCCACCTTTCAAGGCAGAGGGGTTGTCTTGGGCTGTAACAGTTGCAGTAAGTTTGCAGGTGGAATGGTTTACATCATGCCATGACTCTGAAACATTCTGCATTTTTTGGTCTTGTGAGGAGACATCTGTCATCTACTCAAAGCTGGAAGTTGTACTACTGGATACCAGCTGAGTTGTGGTTCCTCTAGCACTCAAGCCTCAACTCTCCTCTTCTAGTTGCATATCCAATTGTGTCACTTTTCAGCCTCAGTGTGCCGTGTCTCCACTAAATCTCCTTGTGGTTCTCCTCTCCATGGGTGCTACAACCCTCCACGGGAAAGAAACTCGATGATCTAGGCATGAGTTTCTGCTGGGGCCCCACTGAGATATCTCTCTTTGAAACACCAAGGAGGGAAACAACCTCCAAATGAATGAGTATCATTTAGTATCTTGTACTAAAACCCTGCGGGGATCATGCTGCTATGATCCTTTAAGCTGACCACAAGCCTGCAAACTGAGAACCTAATTGCTGCTGATAGGCGCGAGCCGGTAACACTTGAAATATTCTCAGTGTGAGCTCTGCCAACAAGAGAGTGACGAACTTTTTCTCTCCTCCTTTCCTCTCTCTGTGAAAAGACCTGTTTCCCAAAGGACGGATCTGTTTCCAAAAGCACACATTAGCGCTGAAGCTGGACGCCAACACTGCATGCAATTAAAAGTGCTGGCTGCAGCACAACTTCATCTTTGGCACACACCTGAAGGACCCATCAGTCTCTCTCTCTCTCTCTCTCTCTTTTTATTATTTAAAAACAGTCCTTGAATATCCTGTCACTCCAATGCAGTAGCTTTCAGTCAAGACTATACAAACTGTCTCCTCATAAGCACATGTGTGTGTCCGCTCTTGCAGATAACAAACAGGCCAATCAACATACTGGCCAGCAAGCACTGTATATTTACACTCAACATTCAACTTGCTGGGCACCTCATTTTAAACAAACTTTCTTTAAATATTTTCTTCAGGTTCCCTCAAACTTTCTTACCACTTCAACTCTGTTCATAGCTGCTTCTTCACAAGGCAATTTTGTTGCTCAGTTAACTTTCACATTAATCAGGTGAATGTCTCTCCCCAGTATGTCTAACAATTGCTCATCAGGTCTCCAACACTGCTGAAAAATAATTAAAAACCTGTTTTCAATAAACAAGCTATAAAGTCATTAAGGACAAAATACTGTGTAAGAAATGTATTGGAAACCCAGGGATAGAAAATTCTGATCTGGCATAGGCTGGGCAGAATTAGTTGAATACCAAATTAATTGCTAGTAGCATCAGGCAAATAGCAAAAAGAAAGATATAAATATTCACTTCATATTAACAATGAATTTATTGTGGCTGAACACAAGCTCCTTTTATGTTTGCTTCCTACAAATAGTCATGCAAAGCAAATGTGAAGCTTGTACACTCTGCGATTTGCTTCCAGAATAGGAGGTATAATTGATATGGGATTTACACAGCTTGACAAAGCAAGGGAAGCTGGGCTCCCAAAATCCTTTGGAGCCAGCACACAAAGGTAATTAAACAAACCGGTAAAGGAACTGGCTCTCTGCACCTTCCTTAGCTAGCACCATGCACACGGATACCTAATTACAGTTTGTCAGCAACTGAGGTGATGAGAGCAATCTGCCATCAGGCACTTCAAAGAAAAAATAAACTAGAGATAATACTTCCATAGGAAGAACAAGAGACTGAATTTGTCAAGTAAATGATTCACTTTGCTTTAATTGTGATGTGTAGAGTGAAATGGCACAGTGATATCTCAGTGACCAGATAAAATATGTCACCTTCTCCTCTCCTGGTGAACCATGCAGCATTGAGCAGATGTGTTGACATCCCCTGCCTGCATTAAAGGAGAACAACTGGAGAAGGTGTAAAACCCAGTCCGTGAATAAAACAGGTTTAAATCAGCCCCAAGTCAATCACCCTACCTTCAAGTCAGTCACTGACAGCAGAGGCAACATAGAAATAATGAGCATTTACATTTTACAATTCTCCATGTGTTTAGTTAAGGTAGCGGTGGTTAATCTACTGCTACACTTAATAAGATACTGTTAAATTATACTTAAGTATAATCTTATATCTTGCTAGCACAATTATAATCTCTAACTCTCCATCTAACATCAATCACTAATTTGCTCTCTGGCAACGTAATTTCTTCTTATAAAGCATTCATCTCTAACAAGCCAAGGTGTGCGAAGTGTTACCAACCCTGCAGAGATGAGCTGGCAGGGTGAAACTCTGGTCCAAGAATGAACCACCCACCTCCTGAAAGCCATGGTGTTGTAACCCAGAAGGAACTCCATGACATGCAAGAGAAGACATACAAATATATGATACACATATAGTCTCAGAAGGGTATTACTAAAGACTAGTAGTGGAACTACTAGTGGTAGTAGTGAACAAGCTGTGGAAATGATTTAACTATTGAAAAGCAATGACTGGACTGTGCACAGATGATTATCAGATCCACGGGGCTAGCAAATAGAAAAAGGGGGGAAAAAACCACCCCCACCACAGCTGGAAAAACAAAACAAACCAAACAAACAAACCACCAACAACAAAAACAAAACCCACTACCTCTGGAAAGGACGTTTCTAGTAAAATGTTGGGAAGAAAAGGGAAAGCGGGAGTTTCCTGGCAAGGAAGCCATGGATAGAAGTGATATTTTTACCTTGATTCTGTGTGTTAGTGATCTTTCTACATGACTATAAGGCTTAGCTCTACGTTGTTCTCTGCTTACTCGACACACCAGGCAGCAGGAATTTCATTGCTGCACAGCAAGACTTCTAGTGCTGCTGGAGCTTCTTGTATGCTCTCTGTCCTGTGCATCAAATTAGACCTTTTCTTTTTTCTCAGTATTGTTTTGTATCTGCTCTTCACATGTAAAGATTCTCCCTGTGGACTTTTGGATAATCCTAGCCTCCGAGGAAGGCACACATATATACATGGTTTGTTAAACAGTCATTGTATATGCTTATATGCAAACAAAAGCAGGTGTGCCTGCATCTCATCTGAAGTTTGCTATTCAATAATGTGGGGAGGTAAGATGGGGGTGTTGGGAGGGTGTTGGGGACAAAACGCTTTCAAAGGGGACCTAAATCCACTGCTTTTGCAAATTCCTCACGTCATAATTCTGAATAAGTACCAACCTTCATCAGTCATAACTTGCAGGTTGTTATGGACATTGCAATTCTATGCAATGATTACAGAGACATTAAGGCATATAGGTACCAAATATAATGGACATTTCTAAACAAAATAATTAGTTGCCAATTTTTGCTTAACGAGCAGGTAGATGAAAAGCTACTGAAAATTAAAAATGATTTAAAGTAGTCCTTGGTAAACTGCGTGTGTAAAACATCAACACTTTTGTCATGAAAATGCTTCAGAAATGCTTCATGGAAGAAGACAAATTGTTCCAGTCTCAAAAATTACAATCTTGGCTGCTTACAGTTAAGCTACACAAAACATTTTGTTTAGCTAAGCCAAAGCTTTATTCCTCAAAAGCTTTATTCCATAGCCAAGAAAGCCAATGCTCAGAAAGAAAGTAATAGTGAAACTTAGCCAGTCTGGTCACAATTATTTCATTGTCCTTTATAAGCTCAGAATGATCTGTATATGGTTCTGATAAACAGCTCTGCTGGCTAAGTAAATAATACTGATGAATCCCATTTGGCCTTTATTGTGCATGTGTCTTGCAAGAAACACGAGTTTTCACAGGATTATTTTTTTTCTGTCTCCCCAGGAAGGCGCAACTGTGCAAGACCTGTCCCAAATAAATAAATAAAAAAATTACTAGTTATAAAAACAGATGTCCCAGTAGTAATTGCAGGATGATGCAGCAAGCAGAAATAACCATGTGAAGTATTCATGGTAAACTATTCTTCTGTGCTAGTTTCTACTCTATTTTTCAGAGAAGGGCACAAACATTTATTCAGATGGCTGTAGCCTTAGAAAAGACATAGGCTTTCTTTCAGCTTTCCTTTCCTTTCCTTGGTCAGGCATGTCCTATTTCCAGACTTTTACTACAGGTCATACCTACTACAGTCCATATAAAAACCACAGTGTTCATAATCCATTTGTACATACTCCATATTCCACTTTTTGTTGTAATATGCTATAAAACATGTTATATGTTGGATAAAAAGTTCTTCTCCTACACCATATGAAATTCTGAAGTTTATTTCACCAACCTAAATTGGTCCAAAGATAGCGATCAAAATCTTAAACATTTTCTTGAACTGCAAAGAAGGTTTCCATTCATTAGGTATTTCATATCAATGTTGTTTTAAAAGTTTGTAAATTGTCTAGCTTAAAGTTTAAAAAGATTTCAAAAGGAAATGTATACCTTTTTAATTAGAAAAAGTAAAACTGGGATATTTTACTAAAAACAGTTAAAACATTGTTATATTTCAAACAGTATTGGTTTTGATTGTCAGCTTTTGACAAAATAATTGTAAAAAGTCTTAACTTTAAGAGATTTTCAAAGAAAATTTTCTGTGGCTAAGGTATTGAAAAAGCATGTTTTGCAAAACACGTCTGCATGAAGATACAGATTAATAGAAGAAGCAAGAAGATATGCGTATATTTATATGGGAAAGCAGATCCATCTGTGGCCATAATAATATTTATTAGACTTGGGCTTATTTTCAGTGTGAATGCAGGCATGTTTTAATATTCCAAACAACCACAGAATGCTTCTTCTTGCTTTGCTCATAAAAAAAAAAATATATAATAAATAAATAAATAAAAGAGAGAGAAAAGAAGAAGAAAACACCACATATATGTATTATGCATGGATACAGATACATATTTTCTACCTGATATTATAAACTAAATGTGTAAAATGCATAGATGCAGAGAAAAGTACGTGATATTGCAGTTTACCAAACCCTTTCTTTAACAACCTTTCCATTTCTCATTTGTGTAAGCAAATGACAGCAAACCCAGCAGTTTCTGAATACATACAGAACAGTTCAAATATGCTTGAGACTTAGAAAACTGCAAAGTATATAAAATGAACAGCATTTATAGAAGCACAGAAGCACAGAATGAAGGCACCTCTGGCAGTCATCTGATACAATCCCTTGTTCAAAGCTTGGTCAGCTTAGACCTGGTTGCCTATATCTATGGGATTTTGAATACTTCCAAGAACAGAGTTCACAGTATCGTTGTGCAATCTGCTCCACTACCTGATCACCTCACTGTAATTTGCTTTTCCCTAATATCGAGACGGGATTTCCCACGTTGCAAGATGTGTCCATTCCCTTCCCTCTTTCATCATTTCTCCTTCCAAGAAATGTCTGGTTTCATCTTCCTATACCCCGATTAGACAGCTGAAGATATCATTTAGATCTTCCCTTAGACATGTTTTCCTAAGGCAAAACGGATGCTCAGCTGTCTCAGTTTCTTCTTCTATGTCATGTGCTCCATCAACACTCAAGAAATCTGAAAAATGCCTACTATAAAGGCACAACACAAACATACAGTCGCTGTCCAAACCCCAGCCAAGACGGCTGGCAGATTATCATCTATTTCAAAGGACTTTTGATCAAATCCTTATTTTACATGTGCACTTGAATGAATAATGAGGATGGCAGGAGGAGGGGAAAGATTAATTATGTCACAGAGCCATTTAGTTTGAATGGTTTTTTTTTTCTGTTTAAAGTTTTTTCATCAAAATTCATAACTGGACCTTAAGCATCTTAGTTCTTGTTGTACCAGAGGTTGCACACTGCTGGCTTCAGAGAGAAGTTTCTGAATGTCCTGACACATAATTTGGTTTAAAATGAACTGGTACATTATACCTACCCGTTCTACAGCAGGAGTGGAAATCTTCAGATTTAATTTGCTAAGTCTTTTGTTCTTTCCTGGTTGTGGCACCCAGTGACCAAAGTACACTGTGTACAAATAGCACTGTGAGAAAGTACATTACCACATTGCTGGCAAAACACTGATTATCGAATTCTTATTAAAGTTCTAACATTTAGATGGCTTAACTTCCAGCTTTCAGCACTGGAATTCATCTATCTCTCTGTGTACCTTTATACTTTGGACATTTCATGATTCCCCTTGAGAATATAGGGAAAAGGAAGCTGTCCATACATTCCTCAGATACAGAAATTGATTCACTTTCCCAACAGAAGCATGAACTAATAGGATGGTGAAATTGTGAATCACATATTCTGTGGCTTTAAGGTAAGCTGATAAAGTCATAAAATGAAGCTCCCCGGAGAGACCAAAACCCAGCAGGGTATATTAGAACACATTTTCTGAATAGTTTCTTATTTTCTGTCCAACACAATATATGTTTTGAGTAAAACTTAGAATAATATGATCACTTCTGTCATCATCACTTAGTGATTTGACCATTTTTGTTTGTTTGTTTGTTTTTTAAAGTCAACCACCAAATAGGGAATTTACAAGCATCTCTTCAGAAACAACACAAAGCCTTCCACAAACTCCACGTTTCATTGTTTTCGTTCCCTAGAAGCAGGAAGTGCACTAGCTATTAGATATGAAGTGGCTCGAAGTCATTAGTATTACCCTTTTTCAAGAACCCTTTTTTCCCCAGCATTTTAAGGGCAGTCAGCCAGCAACATTTGCTGCGTGACAGACATCTGCAAGAAATGCGAGCGCATACAAAATCCCAGCTTTCTGACAACTCCAGCTAAATTACTACCTTTAGGTTTCAATATAAGCTTGCTGCTGTATGCAGCAGAGAAAGCACAGAGACAATCCTCTCTCCTAGACATCCTAGAAGACATAACTAAAACAAGCTACTGCTGAAGAAGGAAGTTCTCTTCTGCTGACTTCTGTATTTCTTTTACTAATTATTCCTTGAGTTTTCCACACCTTCTGCAATACTGTGATGGAGAGCACATTTGACTAGTAAAAGGATCTGAAGGTCTCCTGTAAAAAGGAGGGGGTTCTTCTGTAGATAATTTTCATACACACAGGTAGAATGAGGGATAAAAGTGCATTTATTTGACTTTTAGAACATAAAAGGTCTGGCACTTGAGACATGGAATATTACAATGTAAAAAGGTTTGTTGAGCTCTCTAGCACTCTTTCTGGATGATGTGAATGAGATCATCCGGATCAAAAGGGATATATGACCTTGAAAGTATAGAAGAAAAATCTTACTATGATTTCTCAGGAAAAGGGCTTCCAGTCAAAGCAAAAGGTCTCAGAAGGCTGAGAAAGACCCTGTGTGTATACAGAAAGTACAGGCTGGCACAAAGAGAGCATGCCATGGTAAGGCACAGCAGGGAGTGCACCAGGAAAGATTGCTTATGAGAGAGAACACAAACCAGAACCTTGGCACTAGATGACAAGATAAAACAAGAACACAGAAATAAATTTGTAATTTAACAGTGAAGAGATTAGAGCAGAAGGTTTCCAAACAAATGAGGTCGCCCACACCAGAGGTGTGGAGGGAAGATCCTGTGATCTGTGGGAGTTCAGCTGAAAGATGGAGTGGGAGGAGGAGAAACCCCAAATGCTATGTAAGAATGATGGGAAAGGGAGGACACGGCCGTAAAAGCAAAGGGAGGAGAAAGGGTCAATGAGACTGGAGTAAAATGAAAGTGAGGTGCTTCTGAATGTTGTTATGGTTATTATATAAATTACATAAATTATTCACCACTCATAGAGCCATTTCAAGAACAACTGCATTTTTTGAATCAATATAAAACTGCCAAGGTGCTCCACAAACACCAGCTTGGCTAATGTACCCGCCCTGCAATGCTTACCATCAAACCCAGCTTGGCAAATCTCATCCATTCAGCCATAAATAATAACTGCCCAAGCCTCTGCCAGATCGGCACTATTTCCAAACTTCAGCTATATTTACACACCCACAGTTAGCAGCTGACAAGTCATATATGAGGAAAATTGCCTCCCTCTAAAAAAGAGCTCCTGTCAGAGCTGCTGTGTTCCACATGGAAATAATTCAAAGGAGTTGTCACAGAAGAGCAGCTATACTCAGAATAGTTACCATGACAGACATTTTTACTCAACAGACCTATTTGAGTACTTTTGCAGTACTTTTGTTCTGCTGCTGAGTTAAGTACCAGAGATGTTTTCTTTCTTTCTTTAAAACTCATCATAGCTCCATAAGGCGAGCAGAAAAAAAAAGGCTGACAGAACCAGAATGGAGTCCATAGGTCTACCACGAACCAAACTTTCCTGAGATCCAGGCAACATCATTAAGGTAGACTTCCAAATATAGGCAGGTGAGCATTGCCCAGGGACAGCCCCTGCCTACTTTACTGATAAGCACTATCAATGCCTAAAAAGATGGAGATGGGCTGCTTTAACCTGACTAGTCTCATCTGCACCTTGGTGCTGCAAAGCAGGTGGAGGAGGGTAGACATCTCCTTGCATTTCAATAGCTGCCACCTTCACACCCAATTTTGGCAGCAACTGCAGCTTCTCCTCTAGGAGGTCTCTCTACATTTCCTCTTTCTAAATCTTTTTTCCTCTTTTTGGAGGACCAAGAATGTTGAGGAGGCATCATTGGAAATGAATTGGGAGGAGATGCCTGTTACAAGCAAGATGAATATAAGATACTGGATGGTCTTTCAGTTCCAGGAGATGTGAGCTCAGAGATGCATATCCCACAGACAGAGGATGTGGAAGGAAAGGGGTTCCCTAGGGCGGAGAGAGGAAAAGCCTCAAGCCCCCACTAATAGCCCGCTACTGCCTCCTCCACTTTTCCCCTAGTCCTGCAGCCTCTCCAAAGCTTCTCTCCCCCTTTCCCCTGCCACTCTTAGACACCGTGCTCTTTCCTTCCTCAACCCAGAGCTTATCTCTCAGCAGGATAGGGCATCTGGAGCCCCTGCAGTTGCTTCCAACCCCTCTTTCCCTCCTCTGCATCTGGAGGCCACCCTGCTACCACAGAGCCCCAAGATCTCTCTACAGGGACAGGAAACCTTGCACCAGTCCCTCACTACATGACAGTGGAGGACATTTGAGCAGCACACCTGTCCCTCATGTGGGTGGCACATCTCTTCAGGTGGGCCAAGAGGCACAAGGAGGAGAAAACAGGACGTACCCTCTGCTATCAGTTTGCAGGCCTTTACAGTGATGCAGCATTGGGCGTGGGAGATATTAAAATACAATCACACTGCCCCAAATGGCACTTGGTATTTTCATTTTTTCAATGTTAATCCTGAATGGAAATCTTTATAGTTTTGCTTTGAAGGTAATTTCAGTAACTGCTTTATTCCCTAATCTAAGAGAAGGGAATACAATAAATGTCACAGTAGTTTTAGTTACTTACAAAAACATTTGTAAAGATTTTAATATCATCCACTATATTTGAGCACTATCGCCCTAAGTAAGTGAATCCATAAAGAACAGGTTTTATTATAAGGTAATATTAACCTCAGTGAA
This sequence comes from Anser cygnoides, assembly GCF_040182565.1. Lineage (NCBI taxonomy): Eukaryota > Metazoa > Chordata > Aves > Anseriformes > Anatidae > Anser > Anser cygnoides. Next base: position 180,870,857 of record NC_089873.1, read on the forward strand.
ATCATCAGTATTCCTGAATCACCTTTGGTTTGGTTAATGGAGATACTTCTTCCAGATAAACCTAAGATAAAAAGATGATGTGTAGCACTGAAGACACTGCATGAATTTGGAATAGTTCAAGATTTTTGGATGCATTGAAAGCATTACAATGAAATGACAATATAAAACTTCCTTACATGCCAAATATGTTGTCTGGTTTTGTTTGGTTCACATAACCCCAAAAACTCAAGTAACCATTTTTCTCACAGCAGCACCTAACAATTGCAGATAGTCAGCACAAATAACTGATATTACACCCATACATAACTTGCGTTATCACAGTTCATTTGGGAACATGTTGTGAGGCAACAACAACTTTCCACTGTGTCTTGCAAGTTCTTTGTCTGTGAGGAAGCATCACATGAAAACTTCCCATTACCAGACCTGAAAGAGATTGTAATGTCTGCACTGTAAACAAGAGTGACATACAAAGCCTGCCACACCATCTTTTGGACTGAACTGTGCCACAAGTTATCACGGCTGCAAAACAGGCTGGATGTAGTTGAAAAGAAAACATGAACAGAAATACTGCTTTGCTGAACAGCATGCCCAGTAATGCTCTCAGCTCTAACACATGCTGCCAAAATCCATAGGATGTGCAAAATTCCCACCCCACCATGACCAGCACCACTAGCCAGAGGAGTTCTTGTCAATGCATTGCACCTGACTCTGCCAGCAGGATCTATCTTCCACACTTTTATTAAGCTGTCTGCAAATTTAGCATCTCCTTAGCCCCATCTGACTATAGCAACAAAGTAGGTTTCTTTTTCCCTCTTTTATATATATATATATATATATATTTTTTAAGACTCAGAGCCATTACTCAAGAGGCTGGAGGACTCCCAGCTCATCTGCTTGTTATATAGGCAGTCAGGGTGTCAGGAGAGAGTGGAGACTGATTAACTTATTTATTTATTCTAGGCTGGCACCCCTTCTTCTGCAAACTATCCAGTGCCTGCCTTGGCTCACGCTCACAGCTTTCCTAAACAGTGATAGAATGATATGGACATAATCTTTGTCATGTTTTCATCACTGTCCAAAATGTTCTCAAGAGCACCAGTGAATATTGTCCAACATAATCAGACATTGAGTAATGTGAAACTAAAATAAGACAGAGGGACCAAACGATAGCCAAGGCTCCCCTCCACAAACAGAGCCAGCCACAGAACTGAACCAGATGTATTAAATGCTCCCACAACCATCACTTTAACTAAGTCCACCCCCTCCTACCCAAGAGCTCTGGTAAGGTATCTTGCTCTCCTCATGCTCTCCTCAAATGCTTAGCTGCCTTGCTAATTTTCTTCATCACCTTCAAATGACAGCTAATAATGAGAAGTAAGCATGCCCACAGCTTGTGGACAGGAATGGCTTTTATCTATCAGGAGGAGGAGCACCACTTTTTTTTAATCTATTTGGTGCTCTAAAATATGCACTTTCCTGGCTGTCTTGTTCTGACCACTCTACTCTCAGCCAAGAAATAAACCAATAAAAACTCCTTGCAGGCTGCAATTAAAAAAAAAAAAAAAAAACCACCAAAAAAAAAAACCACACAGCATTGCTATTACCTAGTCTCTGTTAAGCTTTGAACACAGGCATGTCTGTGCTATAGCAGAGAAGCTTGGTCTGGGGATTTTGGAGGGCAATAAAAATGTCACGCCTTGCCTTATTGGACACCCAGCTGATTTAGTTCTTCTTAAGCACCTCCTGTTCATCCACTGAAAAGATCCATTACATAGTACAGTCTTAACCAAGATAGTTCTCCTCATTTCAGTGCAAGCATGTTGACAAAACCTGAATACGACAGGATAGAGATTGATGAAAGACAAGACCCAGTTGCACGTGGATGAGGAATGAGCCATATATCCAAGCTCATACCCATCACTAGATGAGCAGTGATGAGACAGGAGATGTCAGTGTCCCTCAGGCCAGTGCTTCAACCTCTGCACACATGTGCTTGTCTTTTTTTCAGAGGGCAGACATGGAACTACTGGCTTCATCCTGTTGTTGACCATTCTTTGTAGAGCAATATTGAAAAAAAAATATGTATATACGACTAATCAACAAATTTCTGTTTCTGAAACCTTTATCATACTTTTTGTTGTTGTTGTTCTTGCTTCTTCATCTTCCCTCCATGCCACTACTTTTGTAACCGTGATTACTGCAGCACTTAATGTATTTGTATGGCTGCCCTATAAGTAAGTGACCTACATTTTCTGTAAATTAGAAAACAGCAAGCAAGCAAATAGCTGCATGCGGTTATTATTTCATACCTCTAGACAAGTTTTTGCCTTTATTATCTGCACAACAGCTCTGTTGGAACTTTTTGATATTCATTTTAAGTCTAGCAAGTGTTATAAAGAAGCTGAGACAAGTTCCCTGTCATTTAGACATTACGTCAGCTTGCCCTCTCCAGGAAGGATAAAATATTTATTATGATTAATACAGAAGGCATTACAGATAGAGCATTTCGTGAACATCAGAATAGATTAAAATTTAAAATAATAACGTACCTAATAGCTTTTTCTACTTTGGGATCTTGAGGGCTGTACTGAGGGTCTTTTGCCATGTTAGAAATGACATTAAAATATATTCTTATAGAATTTGCATATAGGCCTAGTCTGAAATGCAAGTGAAAGGCTCACTAAATTCAGATTATGGTCTTTTTAAACTCACCACAGGCAGGAAATTTTTATGCCGCTTTTCGTATCAGCACACACTGCCCGGGTAACCTGGAACCTTGCTTTCATTTTATTGATATAATGAGAAGCAATAACCCCTTGGCAATGATCAGCAGTCATTTTAGTCCTCCTCAATCAATGCCAACTGAACTTTTTGTGGAAAAGCTAAAAGTGTGAACTGGCGCCATGAGCAGCCTCGCTGGGACTTTCTTCCCCCATGTCTTGTCAGCTGTATTTGTGCTCATCCCTTCCCTCACTCCCTGCATGCATTACACTGCCCAGACCCATCAGCTTGACTTCTGACCTGGGTCCTGCTCTGCTGGCCTGGCTGGGGCACCATGGAACTTGCAGGGGACACCATCCCTGCATGCTCTGCTTCCCCATGGAGCAGCGCTGGCACAGGGATATGTGGAGATGTCCAAATTTCTGTGACGTCTTGGAAAGGCTCTGCTACTCACCTCTTTTTTCACACCTTGGTGAAGGCCAGCACTTAATCAGACTAACATTTTATGGATGCCAGAACTAAAAAAAAAAAATATGAAATCATAGAATCACAGAATGGCTTGGGTTGGAAGGCATCTTCAAGATCATTTAATTCCAACCCTCTACCATGGGCAGGGACACCTCCCACCAGACCAGGTTGCCCAAAGCCCCATTCAGCCTGGCCTTGAACAACTCCAAGGATGGGGCATCCACAGCTTCTCTGGGAAGCCTGTGCCATTGCCTCACCACCCCCTGAATACATAATTTCTTTCTTCCTTATATCCAATTTAAATCTACCTTCTTTCAGTTTAAAACTACTACCCCTTGTCCTATTCTTTCTTATACGCCCCCCTTTATATATTGAAAGACTGCAATAGGTGTCCCTGGAGCCTTCTCCAGGCTGAACAACCCCAACTCTCAGCCTTTCTTCATAGGAGAGTATCTCTGGAATTAAGCAGTTTTGCATTCTGATCAAAATCCAGTGAAATCTTTGATCTGCTAGGGGCTGACTGAGCCATAGAGCCAGGATGTGTCCATGGCCCTCAGGCTAGAGAGATGTTTCATTGAAAGAAATGGTGAAGTCTTTCCAACCTGTTCTGGTGTGACAAAAGGAGGAAACCAGAAACTGTGTAATTTTGGAAAAGACTATCTGGCTAAGTAAGGTTGTGCAGAATAAATAGGGTAATATCTGTTCCAGACCACAAATGCACTGAGGAAAATGCTGATGAGGGATTCCTTAAGCATCTGTTTATACTGTGTTTGGGAGAAATCTGAATTACCATGGAAAACTTCAATTTCAATAGCATGTGCTGGAGGCTCTGTGCTGCCTTGAAATAACAACAAAATTCTACATAAGGACACTTTTTGAGCTCAGTAAGAATTGCATTTAGCTTGCAGGAATTTTATATTACATCTTATCTTGGAAGATAACATAAAATTTACCACAGAATTAAAAATTAGCAGTTGCTTCTTTATGAATGACACCATTTGCTCATTATGTTTCTTATTCGCAAACAGGATAAAATGAAAACAAATATACCTGGTGCCTTAAAAGGACTCATTTTGCAATCCTGAGAACAATAAGGAGCAAATTCAGCTTGTAGAAGCAGTTTATTTGGGAAAAAGATGAAAGCTGGGACCTGTTCAAGAACATTTTTCTTGGACTAAAAAACATTAACAATGAGAAAAAGAAAAACTTGTCTTAATTGTCACATAGGCTTACTGAAGTTAAAACAGCTATAAAAATAAACTAGAGCAGGAGACAAAGGGAAATGGATTGCAATTAATACACATTAGATGATTATGAAGAAAACATTAGAAGAAAGGGGGGAGAAATCAATATTCTGCAGAGTAAAATATTATAGTAACTTTTTGAGTACGGCTGACAGAAGAAGAATCTCTGCAATGACTTTGGTCTTTTGCTGGAAATAAATGATAGAACTGCCAATAAAGATGCAAGAACACTATTAACGTTCAATAAATAGATCTGTTCTGCCTTTGAGGGTAAGAAGTTCTCCTGAAGTTTACTCTTCTACATCAAGTACGTACCTTGCCAAATGTACTTCCTTATTCTACTTTTGTGCTGGTCTGTTTGGATTTTCAAGTATTGCTTTGCTTGACAGCATTTCCTTCTTTATTGTCCTGTGCAGTGTGTGCTGTGTTTCTGTAGACTGAGTTTTTCTTCTCTGTGTTACCATTGTGTTCACTAAGTGAGGTTGAAGTCACTCCACAGAGAAGCCATGTTAGTCAGTGGCACTCTTAGGAGATGCCTTAAATCCCTCCATTGTTGCCCTTGACCTACCTACTCCTGACATGCTACGCAGGTGCAGTTTGCTTAGCGTCTTTGATGTTTTAATTCATGCTCAGCTATGACAAATACTTTCTTTGCTGTCAGTAGCTTGGAAACATATTAAACAGCAGCTGTATCAGCAGTTTTCGACAAAAAGCTGGCTTAGGACGTTTTGAACCACCAGAATTGATTTTCAATTAATCTCAGAATACCAGAGAAATTCTAGAGCACTGGAAGAAAGTTGAAACTAAGTCAATTCTTATAAAAGGCAAAGAGGATGACCAAAGTCTACACAGGTCTATCAGCCCATCATCAATCCCGAACAAAAAAGCATAGTGCTAGCTATCAGATTTAATACCATAAAACTATTGGTAATCTCGGCCAGATAAGTTTCACTGATGACAGGAATTTCCTGAACAGGACCACAGAATTGCTAATGGATTTGGTCTAAGAAAAATCATCCTGGAACTTGATTTAATTTGAAAAAACAGAGAACACAACCATCAGATATGCCAATTTTTATTATTTTTTTAATACAGTCTTATCCTTAGTAATTTCTTTGTAGGATTTTTTTCATCATTACAGTGCCCTCAACTTATATTTAAGTAGACTACAAAAATGAAGTAAATAATAATAAAGAACAGACAACAAAGTTATAGACATGAATTGGACTCGATGATCGCTGTGGGTTCCTTCCAACTCCGGATACTCTATTCTATTCTGTGAATTAAGAAGAACAATCACATAGTAAAAAAATACATATATATCCCATCTGAGGTACTAAAATGTCTTCTAGAACAGTATATTTTCACTTTTTAAAAATAGATCCTTAGTACATCTTTGGTTTGCCTTTTTTTTTTTTTTCAGATTAACAAGTACTATCGAAAAAATGCATGAAAAAAAATATTTTTCACTCAACCTTACTTCTTCATGAAGTCCAGAGATTTTAGGTGTAAGGGACAAAAAGAACATTTTGTGGACTTCTTTTATGCATTTGTTGTACACATTTGTCGTGGATTCATCTATTGAGCTACGAACATATCAAAGTAATGAAGGCAAGCAAAAATGGCAAACTCTCAAAGAGTATGTTCTGGGGAAAATTTGGTTACATAGTGTCATTTTTTGTTTGGGGTTTTTAAACAAAAGGCAAAACTTAATCGCTTGCAAGAATGCAAGCTTCACAACAAAAAATACTTCATGGATTGTTACTCATTATAATAAACTTTTGCAACATATGTCTATATTAAGAGAGACCATAACACAGAAAAGTAATGTACATGATGAGTTATGTTTCTGCTTTCCATGTTTCAGAATGCTGAAGATTATTCACTTTCTCAGCTGAAATCATCAGACTTATTTATCAGTCATTCAAAAAGGTGACTCTCACAGTGTTCAAAGGCAGTGTTTTGGAAGCATTATTTGTCTGTAAGAGTCACAGAACGCTAAGCAGATTTACAGCCTTGTACATAAGTTATCCTTGCTAATCTTTGCTTAAGAGTAAGTTGAGTCCGATACGACAGCTAAGGGTCTTTCAGTATTGTATTGAGTTACGCTTCTTTGCTCATAGTGTTATTTTTTTTTCTGGTAAATGATCAATCTCAATTTAGGTATTGGGGGAAAAAGAAAGATGAAAGAGGATGGAGAGAAGAAGGCCCTAATCTTCTCTCGATCCTCTGTAAAGCACAGCCATCTCCTGACATATCGATGTGCTCTGTGTTTAACTGGGCTGCAGAGAAGTTCAATATATTTACAGTTTATACACTTCAGAGAACTGCCCCATAACTGTGAAAGTCATTGAAAATTCAGGTTACTTATGATCAAATATTTTACATTCTTTAATTATTCTTCAAAAGTCCACTCCTTGCAGAAAGGAAATATGAAGCATCAAATTCTACCTGGCTGTCACTGAATGTGTATAATTTGTAGGAACAGGAAATATGTTCAGCACTGACTGGTTTATAAACTTATAAACTTTATATAGTCAGCTTCTCTATCAGGTGAAGAAGCTCAGACCTCTATTCTAAGCAATTCATTCATTCATAAAAATAAATAAATAAATACACGGTGTACCATTTTTAAAAGAATCCTGCTCTGTGTAGAAGGAAATAAAATAAGCTGAATGACCTCCCTATTCATAGCAGCTCTGACAAAAGTTAGAGGCCACAAAAGAAGCTTTCACACCCAGAGCATACCTGAGCTCTCTTTGGGCAGTAAAAATGCAACACTCAAAGCCAAAAGTCCTCCCCAGTAACAATTTCCAGGACTGAGTTGTCCAGATCTTGGACCTGCTAGCAAGAACCTGCTCATCTTTTTCACTGTAGTAGCATGTAAGGGAAGAGAGGCAATCTCTAAAATAGCTAGAGCACCATATTTTCAGATCTCTGTGAATCGTGTTCAGCCCTGGATTATACCCAGATACAAGCTGGAGGGCTGTGCAGAGCATGGGAATCCAACAGCGAGCTTTGTCAACTGGTAGTTTATAAGACTACCAGTCCCATCTCTGTCCGATGGGAAGAAGCGACTCCCACAGGCCATTCCCTCCTACGTTCATATATTGACTGCTCTGGGCAAACACCAGGAGGAAAAGTCTTACTGACACCAGTACTACAGGACAAATCTTGAAGCCCCTGTCTTTGAAACTGGTATAAAAATACCATTTGGGGCAATTATATACCACTGGAAACTTAGTCTTCACAGTACAACCATCACATATTCAGCCGAAACCCAACAGCCATCAGTGGACCTGTCAAACTCCTGTCCCATCAGCTAACGGGTGACACTCTGTGAAGAGAGACCTTGAAATCAGAGCCGCTGTACATCTCAGCTGGCTGATAACTGATCTATATGAGATAGCATGACAAAATGTGAACAATAGTGCTTGACATCCCACATGTTATCACATGCCGGCTATGTTTGGATGGTAGAGCAGAATGACATGAAAAGAAATTATGCGGAGCATACTTTTCTTTCTGTGTGAGGCAAGTGACATTGTTTTGGCAGCTCAGTCTGACACAGTAAGTACAGTATCATATGTATTTTCTAATTTGAAGAGATACGCCAAACTGACAGAGAAAACTATTGGCTTCTTTTATTTCTGTTGGAGTCGCATGTATTTAAATGCAAAGTACACATAATTTGTGTGCGTTCACTTATAAATGATCTCATACACTGAACTCCAGACTATCACACTTGTTTCTTCAAAGGTATAAGACTTCATTCCCTCCACCTACATTTTCTCATCAGATTTAAAATAAACAAGTAAAGCAAGAATGTGTATGATTATGGTTTCTCGTAAGAGTAACAATTGGTAAACACAGAGCTATTTCCAGATCAACAACTGATAGCACTTTGCAGCCTCTCAATCAAGAGAAACAAGTGGCTAAATCACAGACATTGCAAAGTCTCATTTGCCAGTGATCAATAGCCCTGGGATATGGCTTATGCACAGAAAAAGCTTTGCTTCCCTCTCCATTACGTGCTTGCCTACTCTAGCAATTAGACAACAGAAAACAGTGGAGGGGGAAGAGGAAAGAGTCTTATTTATCCAAAGGAAAAAAAAAAAAAAAGTTTAGTTTTCCTTGGCAGAGTTTAATTCTTTGATTCTTCTTTTTTTCTCCTCCATTTCTCAGATTTTAATTGCTGAACTGTGTGAGTTTTTTGTTGTTGTTTTCCCATCTTTTTCCACTTTTTTTACAGCTCCAAATTCAGCCTGAGAAAAATCTAGATGATTTCCACCCAAATGGCTATTTTCCTATTGAAACATATTCAGATCCCAGATTGCTTTTATTCACAACCTTTTGTTTCACATTTTTCTCTCTGTGTTTTCCTGAGGAGTCCCTATTCCCCTTTGCACCACATAGGGAATGAATGCTTCAAGAGAAATACCATCACCAGGGCTTCTTCTCAGCTGTTGCTGTCAACATGTAGACTGTGTGCCACCACCAAGTGTGCGGTGATCATGGCCCCATCCTCTTTGTCCACAGAAACCACTGCCACTTTATCCCGTTGCCACACACCTGCCTTTTTACGTACACAATCTTACGTCCCAACAACACACTAACTACATTGCAATAGATGAGCTGTGCATGCGTTAACTCAGGAAGTCATTTGGTAAAATTAGCATTTAGAAGCAGGCACCAGTAGTTATTTCACACATTATTAACTTATATTACAATTCAAATAAGCTTACAGCTGGCAAAAAAAAAAGTCTCTTCTGTAAAGTGATCTCAAACATAATAGGCTTAATCAGAGATAAATTAAATTAGTCAGTCATGCATACTACAGCATATTAGCACTGAGTAGTTATTAAATACATTTTCTGTTATCAGTTGTGCAGGCAATATTGTAGGCAAACAAAATGTATGAGAAACCAGTAAATAAACTTTATGTTTGGGAGGCTGCATGTTTGACATTTCAAAGTTTTTATCAAAATGTTACATGATCTTTACTACTATAACCGGCACCAGGTTAAGTCCCCATAAACGATTCGACTTCACTCCCAGGCAATTAGCCAAAAGCAGAGCAGACAGAACTAATGAATACCTAGACAGCAGATGTTCAGCGTGGTTTTGTGTTTTGGAGGGGATTTCTTCCACGGCAATTTTCAGAAAGAAAAGAGCATGCACGAATGAGTCATAGCTGGTACACAATTGATAAAGAGCAGACAGGCAACATTTCTATTTGTTATAAAATTAATCTTTGTGTTTAGGGCTTTTCAAAACTTATTTTCTCCTTCGCTTCCACTACTACAGTTTGAAAAGGTCTTGCAATTGTGTGCAAATATTGAAAAGCATTGCTCTTGCCTTGCTGTTATCATAACTTCCTTTTGTATTGCCGTTATGGCAGCTTTCAGTTATCACCTTCATCTTCAGCTAAAAATTTGTGTGAAAAATAAAGCAAACCCACTCACACTTGCTTTACGAGAGGAATCATTACTTTTGTGACAGGATCCTAAAACCATACCTTGTTTTTCATCAATCTTTCAGAAACCTATCAGTACAGTACCTGGGAACATCATAACTTACTGAGCCTGACCAAAAAGACTTGGGAGCACATCTGACATTCTCTTACACTCTGCACATTTAAAACTCAATGTAAGGTGACAAGAACATTAAGCTGCCCACAGAGCAAAATGTGAAACTAATCAGTATCTGTTCTGAGCCACAGGTACAATAATTGGAAAATTAAAGCGCCCGTGAATTGCTAGGGCTGGCTGCATCAAAAAGCAACACCTTGAAATGATTAATGAAGACAAATGTATGCACCTATTTCTATTGACAACAGCTTCAGACAAATGCAGACTAAAAGAATAACACTATAGTTCTCATTTATTTTCCTCTGAAGCTCGCCCCCTTCCACGGATCTCCCGTTAGGAAACCTGTAAGCAATCACTAGTTACAAAGAGTTCTAATTGGAAGCTCCTTTAACTCAGAGATGTGGAAAAAATAGATCCTCTCTTGCACCTATTATAAGCACAACCTGTGTCAACCGTGTTAAAGAAGACATCAGTTACCACAGTGGTATTTTGACATCAGGCCCTTCAACCAAAAACGCTAAGGTGACCTGTAAAAGTCAAGTGACTCAACTAATATGTGACGGCAGTGCTCAACAGACCTCTTAAGAAAGTCATTCACAGCAGTATGGTTTCAAAATGTACCTTTCTTCTCTAGTGCTCCCACGACATCCATCAGTGACATGGGCAGTTCACTTGCTCAAGCAGGCTGTCCTAACGTGCACTGTCATGGATGGGGCTGCAGCAGTGGCCCTGAACCATACAAGGGGGAAGCTCAGGAGATGGAGTGGGATTAAACAAACTCTCTTAAAGAGTAAATGGTACATGTATATAATCAATGTCAATTAAGTCCCAAGCAGAAAAGATGAAACAATATCTATTTTTAAAGGGAACTTACTGTACTGTGAGAGGATCCTGACTTCCAAGGCAGGCAAAGCTTTCACAGTATCTATTATGTCAAAGTATGTCAGATGCTTGGGTATCACATTGGAAAGAAAATGAGCACTACAGGCAAGGAGTATCAGTGGGGGTTGGAGAAAAAGAAAGGCTTCACCATTCTGAAGGCAATCTAAAATACAAATGAAAAGTCCTGTATTCAGAGCTTGCCATGACTATGCAATTACACGTATATTCAGAAGGTAGGGAAAGCAACTAACCACCGTGCCTTTATTGTCCACAAATACATGCAGTCATGCTATCCATGAAGCTGTGTCAACTTCTGTACTCTCTCCCCACATGCTTTCCACTGCCTTTTCTTAGGAAGGTTGTGCTCAATCTGTTTGAAGTCAGGCAAGACTTTTAACAAAAGCAGTAAGAATGGTTTGCAGCAGACAGAATTTCTTCACATTTGTTTATTTCTGTTTCCATTAGGAGTACTGTTTTGGATAAAAATGCACTTCTGATGATGCAGCTGTCTGAAAGCAGGATGTTCTCACACACTGCATTTTCTACCCTTTTCAGTTACATACAATGGAAAAATACAAAGGATTATTAAAAAAAAAATCATACACATATTTAAAGTACAGTTGTGAAAGAGAGATTATAACAAAGAAATGTCTCTGTGCTCATTTAGAATTTATAATTCTGGGTAATAAAGGTGGCAGAGATGGGAAGTGTAGTTTAACATCTAAAGCATAGGAAACCTGCCTTTATTCTGTAGTTCTACAAAAAAATTCTTGCATGACCTTGGAAAATTCCTGACAAAAAACAGACTAACTTCCTTCTGGTTTTGGATGCCATCATATACAGGGAGGGGGGAAGCTTGAGCAACTGTGAGAAACTTTGCACAGGACTTCCAGAGATGCTGAGACCAGAATTTAGGAGGGTTTGGTGGATTGAAAACTGGCTGAATGGCCAGGCCAGAGGGTTACGAACAGCAGCACAAAGCCCAGCTGAAGGCCAGTCACTAGTGGTGTAGCCCAGGGGTTGATAATGGCACTAGTGCTGTTCAACATCTTCATTAATGACCTAGATGATGGAACAGAGGGCACCCTCAGCAAACTTGTAGAGGATGCAAATCTGGGAGGAGGGGGTGATACACCAAATGCTTGTAATGCCATTCAGAGGAACCTCAGTAGAATGGGCCAACAAATAGGCCAACAGGAAACTCATGGAGTTCGACAAAGAAAACTGTCAACAGATGAATACCTCAAGTCCTGCCCCTGGAGATGAATAACCTCAGACACCAGTGCATATAGCAGAATGACTGTCTGGAAAGCAGCTCTGCAGCAAAAGACCTGGGGCACCTGGGGGACAGGTTGACCATGAGCCAATCATGTCCCTTTGAAACAAAGGCCAACAGCCTCCTGGGCTGCATAAGGCAGAGGATCACCAGCAGGCTGAGGGAGGTGATCCCCCTCCTCTGCTCAGCACTAGTGAGACACACCTGGAATGCTGGATCTGGCATTTGTTGTCCCAAAATCAGACTGACATGGACAAGTAGAGTCCAGAAAAATGTCATAAAGGTGATGAAGGGACAGAAACGTCTTTGGTAAGAGGAGAGGTTGAGAGAGCTGGGACTATTCTGCCTGAAGAAAAGAAGGTTCAAGGGGATCTTATCCAGGTGAATAAGTACCTATAAGTACCTGATGGGGGAGAATAAAAAAGACTGAACCACACTCTTGACAGCGGTGCTCAGTGACAGGACAAGACACAGAAGGCACAAACTGAAATACAGCAAATTCCCCTTAAACTTGAGAAAGAATTTTTTTTTTTTTTTTTTTCTTTTTACTGCAAGTGTGGTCAAGCACCGGGCACTTGACCAGAGAGGCTGTGGTATTTCCATCCTTGAAGATATTCAACATTCAATGGGACATGGGCAACCTGCTGTAGCTAACCCTACTCTCAACAAGGGGTTGGACCAGATGCTATCCAAAATGCCTGCCAGCCTCACCATTTCTGTGATTCTGTGAGGTTCTGCAACCAGGCAGAATTTCTGGAAATAAGGTCCAAAGGACTTCAGATTGTATACTGTCACTTAGCAGACTTGAGTGTCCCTGTTATTCTACAAGAGATTACACTGTTCCAACATATATACATCCTCTCCCCACCTTTCGTGCCTGTTATTACCTTGGCTACACCTTTTCTTTGAAGGGAACTAAAAATGGCAGAGGGTCCCCCATCCTTTGTAAGATATCAGTCCTGTGGTCTGCAAGAAGTGTGAAAGAAGCCCTGTCCCCTCTTTTCCTTGCAGGATTGAGGTAGTTGGAGAGGGACTATAGTGCTTTTTTCTTTACATGGTAGGAAAAGAGTCTAGCTTCCTCCTTTGCCTGGACTGTTGGAGAGCAGGGAAATTTTTGAATTTTATTGCTTACCTGGACCTCTTCTGACTGGGAATAGGAAGGAGAAGCCATAAGGCTTTCACCTCTGCCCAGTCTGAAAAATTAAAGTAGTGATCAGGGAGCAGCTGAATTTCTCATGGATTTTGTGCAATTATGCAGCACAGTACATATGTGAAAAACAGAAAAGACTGAGTTGGGGAAAAAAGGAGAAAAAAAGTGACAGAAGAGGGGTAAAAAAAAAGGATATAGTTATGACAGGCATGGAGGGAACAACACAGAAAAAACACACTCAAAGGTACAACATGCACTTGACATCTGTTCCTCTTAAAGAAAACTATAAAGAAAAGAAAAATTGGTTGGCTTTCATAACACTCTTTTTAGAGCATTCTCATCCCAAAGAGTTAGGTATCCTGAGGTACAATTTCATAAGGCCTGTCAAAAGTGCCAGAGTCACAAATCCATGATAAACAAAGTTTGAACTACATATATATATATATATATATTTTTTTTCCATTTTAAAGCTCTGCAAAAATGGGCACTTTCACAAGTACAGAGTCACAACCTCCCAGCCATCATTGCCACTTGTTTTTTATTAAGTAGCACATGAATAAAAATCTCATCAGAGAAAAGGAAAAAGTTGTCCCTCAAAACTGATCCTGAAGCTCACATCCTTGGAGCTCTGATATTTTGCACTCAAAGTGCAAAAACAAGCAATAGATTATAAAGCTCTGAATACTCATTTGATATTCTCTTCTTCTGTTATTCTGTGGTACTCCCTCTGCCCTCTTTGCTTCCATAGTCATAGGATAAGACTTACAGGAAGAGATTCTTCTCCCACACAGATACTGCAATCTAGATAGTCTGTTTTCCATTATTCAGTTTGAATCCTGTCACCTCTCTCCATTCATACTCACTGAAATTTAAATTTCTTAACATTCATTTCCCAAATGTAACTTCCTCATTATTCAGAAGCATATTACTGACTTCATTTTGCACATGTTCTGTTTCTCCTATCCTAGCTAAAGCCTCTTTTAAAGAATATCTTCCCTTCTTAAATTTTTCCTTTACCCTAGAGGAGTACTTCATGTTATTAACTATGATATATTTTTCAAAATCACCTGAAACACTCCTCAAAACCTCACGTTCCACATTTCCTATTTTATGTCTGACATGCCTCTACTTTTAGATTCAGAAATTATAGAGTACCCCAGGGCTCTGATAAGAAGCATTCAGTGAAATGTATGAATGCTGCAGGATAAAAAATCCACTGTATAAACAGTGCCGGGACAGTTCATCAAAACTATAATACTCATAGAGTCTCTTAGCATAAACAGCAAGTAAATTACCCTATGCACATGGGTTTTATTGTCTGCTTGCAATGACTCTATCTTATTTTCACTATTAATAAAAAATATGGATTTGGAGAGGCATAAAGTGGGTTTAATGAAGAATTTTTTAAACTCTAATAAAATGATGGATCTACTAAGCAAATGCATTGATTTTGAATGCAGTGAAATAATGAACACCACTACAAAGCCCATGAACACATAGGCAGGCAAAGGTAATGTCAGTATTTCCCTCCACAAGCCCTGTTTTTCACTGGTTTCAGAATTTGGCCTGCAAACTCTCACTGTAGACCACATTTGGCACAGAACACTTCAGCCTGGGAGTATTTTGTTGCCACAGATGATTTTTGAAAACAAATACAAGCCATTTTTGTGTGGTTAACAGTGCAAAAGACATTTTGCAACTTTGATAGTGGCCTTCAAAACAATGGTTTTGATTCTTAAAAAATACGAAACTTGGCAAGTGATAAATCCACAGAATTGCAAAATCTAATCACTTGGAGCATTCTGAAGGGAAACTTGGTTAAAAATAAATAAAGAGTTTGACTTAGCCACTTTATATGTGGTGTTTTTTGTTTTTTTTTTTTTTCACAATAGTTACAGTTCTTTTTATATGTGAGGACTTTAAAAGTTATCCCAGTTCTCCAAAGGAAATTTAAAGCATGTTTTAGCACTCCTCTTAGCATACAGTCATTTAGCCTTACAGTGGTTGTAAATGTGCTTTGAAGTGATGACACCGGAGAAAAATGACCCTCACTATCTCAGACCATCACTTGGCTAATCTGCATTGCCAAACTCAGTTTCATTGTGGTTTTAGTATTGTTATAAGAAATAGACATTTTAACGTCTATGTTCAGATACGCCCTTGCTGTTCAACCATGACTTCACGAGTTGTCTCATGTAAAATGCAAAAAAAAAAAAAAAATAGTGTTTTGCAAAAAAATCCCAGCTCTGAGTAATCAAATGGGACCTGAAAAGCGGGTGGACATTTCTCTACCTGCATCCTAACAAGTGTCAAAGGCCTGGCAAACAAAATAAGCCATTATTTATACTCCAGCTACCCTGCTGATTTCAAAACCTGTAGTCTCTCTGACAGCTGTGCAGACTTTCTGGCTTCAGCATATTTGCATAGGTGAAAATGATTAAAATGTAATAAGCAACTCTGTTGCTGCTGCAGAAAGGGCAAAAAAAAAAAAAGTTTCCTCTCTTTGTTGCATTCCTTCTATGCACTCAATAATAACAGAAAGCCTGAACTTACTGTAGACATTGAAGTGAGTGGATGTGAGTCTACCAAAACAGGGAAAGGACATCTTGTAAGACATGCCATTTTACCTGTCAGAGTATAAAACACAAATAGGAATCCAAACCTCTAGCTCCTGCACAAAAAAAAAGAAAAAAAAAAAAAAGTAGGTGGATTCCATGTCACTGCTGATAACTGCTGTTTTTTTTTTTTTTTTTTTTTTTTTCTGCCTGCCTCTGTGGCACAGGCAGCAGAAGGGGAAATGTGCATATATGCCATTTACTCAATCCCCATCCTACCAATAATAACATATAACCATCTCCTCTGCCCGTGCAAGCTAAAATGCCAGGTTCTATGTTGGGACTAATCAGGTATAAGTGCACAGTCCCTCTTCTGTCACTCTTTACTTCAAGGACCTCAGAGAATTATTGTTGAACTACCAAGAAATAATTCAATATTGCAAGGAATTAAACCTCTACAAATTAGACCTACCAGAGCTCATCTGTCTGTGAGGCCTGAACTCCGGAGCATTTTGTAAGGACACCTTTTAAGAGAGTATAGTCATTCTCCTGTGATGGAGAGAGCCTGCAGCTATGGAAAGAGTATCCAGATGCAGCTGTGCTTGCATTTAAGTGGATGGGAGTGTGCCAAACAGCTTGTCATCAATGGGAAAATGTGATATCAGAGAGTTCTAGCAGCTTGGCAGCCCCACATCCACCACCAGACACCTGCAATATATCTGTGTAACCTTCTGACTCTATAGCACAGTGGATGGATGGATGGATGGATGGATGGATGGATGGATGGATGGATGGATGGATGGATGGATGGATGGATGGATGGAGGAGAGCTTTGTAAGACTCTGGGATGCCTCTGGTGGCTAGGGCAGATACACGTGGTGCATCTGGAAGATGGACAAAAGGTGTTAGCAGCTCCAAGCAGATTTTCTGGTGACTAGTCATGGTGTATTTAGTCAATGCCTTTAAGAATTTGAATTGTTAAGACTACTGGAAAAGGGTTTTCTCGGTACAGAAATGGGGTACCTGAGAAATATTTCTGAAGAGCTAGTGGGCATGCCCTTTGGAAAATGTGGGCTTCTGAGAGGGTGGCTGTGGCTGCCTGCTTTTCAGTGTCACATGAAGGATTATTCTTTCTGGTGAGGTTGGGCTGGATTAGGTGGTTTGTTCAGGGTTGGCAGGAGTGTTTTAGCAACCAGTGCCAAGACTGGAATAAATTGGAGCACAGCTATACTGAAATGAATTAAAATGCCCAGATATTCAGGAGCTCCAACAGCCTTCTGGGGTTTGTGTTATCACAAAAAAAATACTTCAGTAACATTTTTTTCTGAGCATTAGGAAAAACAGCTTTCTTAATGTATGTAAAATAACAGCATTTAAATGTACATTCTATCTCTAGGCTGTATTGAGCTTTATTTAATACTTTTATTTAAACAGAAAGGGCTCATTATGAAATGTTTTATTTTACTGTGACAAGTGGTAGAAACATGCAAAGAATCACATGCAATGCATGGAATAACAGAGATCTCCACTTAAACAGACATATCAAGACTTTACAATGTTTTGAGACTACAGCTATTTCTTTGGTTACTGTGTCTCTGTGTCTTTTTTTTTTTAATTAGTTTATATTTACATAGTGCTTATACCATTAATGTGTGTTTTGGTGCAGGACATTCACAGATGCATTCATTAGTAGGAATAATTGATTTATATTTATGGACTAGTGAGTCAGTAGTCTGATCTTTAAAGGGGTGCCCATTACTTGCAACTCTCATAAACCTCAGTGTTGACCTGTGGAAATTAAAGACCTGCAGAAGGCAGGGAGGAGTGCTTGGGGCAGTTGGTTTTGGTGTTCAAATATCCATATGAACTGCAGAATGAGAATAGACAACTCAAAATTCTTAATACAGCACAGTGCCAAAACCAATGAGACAGATACATTTTTCTGGTGAGTTTACTTTGCAGTCATTTAAAAGGAACAGTAAAAAAAGTAGAAAGAAATTAATGATTGAAGGCAAGTTATGTTGCAAATGTGCTTTTCCTTAGAAAGCTGTCATTGTATATAGAGGTAAAATAAATGCCTGCAAGTAAAGAAAATACATACCTGTATTTTTAAATATTATACTTATGTTTTATTATGTCCTATTTTTCAAATTATCTACCATAAAACTATTATTTATTCCTCTATTATGAGTACCAAGCTACACTGCAAAAACAGGACTTATGGCTATACAAAGACATCTTATTTCATGTACACAGGAAGAAATATGTCTTCTTAATACTTCTTGGGGATGCAGTCCAAGTGTGTGGTCATCACACTTTAAATCACAGGCTAAAATGAAGCTGTATGTAAAACATTTCATTTTCTATTATTATTTCTTAAAATATTTGTCAGTAGCATTTTTTTCCTTTTTTTTTTCCCCACTTTTGATTTTCTGCCACTTGTGGCAGTGCACTGCTTTGTTTTCAGTTAGTTTTTAAAGTAAATAAATAAGGAAATAAGTAAAAGAAAACTCACCCTAGAAGCAGTGATTTGCTAGGGAGAGACAGAGTATACCCAAGAGAATCAAACCACAGAACATACGCCTTCTCCACAATGAATCTCCAGATCCTAGGCAATTGCAATTACAGTACCCTTCCACAGCAGGAACCCCTGTTGTTATTGATAACTTTTATAGTTATTGTCATGTTGAGAGGCTCCCAGAAGGTCTGATATTGTAAAACCGAGCCAGGCTGGATTGAAAATGTAAGCAAATAAAAGCCTGATATTTCTGTCTCACCTTAGAAACAACTTCCAACATCAAGATGTGAAGAACACCAGAAAGCAAGTTATGGCAGAGGGCTGGGTAAACTGCTAAAAGACCTACCATCTGAAAGTACAGATTCTATTCTTGTATCTTGAACCTCAGTGAAAGGAAACTACACATAAAATATTCTATTCAAAACATTCTAGTGGTACATATAAAGTAAAACTGTATTTGTGGCTTAGAACTTCACTAACCATGAAGGTTGAAGTTTTCCATGTTACGTGCCTGCCTCAGGCTGTTCTCCATGGTCTGTTCTCTGTCAATCTTCCCTGTTCCCAGAAGACCAAAAATTTAAACCAACTTGTGCTAATTCATCTAAACAATTGGGTTGTTTCTCAGGACAAGGTTGATGGAGATTTTATTTTTTTTATGTATGTTTTCTTTTGTTAAAATGTTCCACTGTCTCCAGAAGGACAAGCATACTGAGCAGGGTCAAGCAAGGCTGTATTTGCTATGTTTGTGAGAGTCTATTCAAATTTGTCTGCATAGAGCTGAGGTCTGAGAACTGTTCTTTGCATATCCTCAGCACAGAATTCACACGTGAGACTTCTGGTAACACCAAATTCTTTTCTCTGATGTCTGCACCTGAGTGTGCTGCAGCCCATGAAGCTGCAGTCCTCCAACTGCATGATCATGTACCAAACTAAACTTGCTTCTAGACCTCTCCTATTATCACGAATTCTTCTTTGACCATGAATTATTTTTTTTCGTTTGTGCCAACTCTTCTCTGCACTAATGTCCAATCACCATAGGAGAAAAGGAAGCCCTAGGTAGGATTAATGCGTCCTAGCTTTTGCTGCCTAAAACAGGAGACATTCAGATCTGGAATAAACCCTTTGCAGTCAATGGAGAGAAGGGGTTCTTCCTGTGGAATACTTGATCTCAGATGCTAATCTTAGATCTACCTGATCTCAGCTGTTTATTTTATGATGGCAGGAGTTGTCCCTAAAAATGCTAATTTCTCTTCAAAGAATACAGAGGAAGCTCAGAAAGGCTAGCTGAAATATGAGTGTCAATGTTTTAGGTGACTCTAGTAGAGCAGAGTAAGCCTACATATCCTGTCTAAGTGCAAAGAAAGAAATAGCAGATGGAAGAGAGACTAAGGTGAATCTAAGATGTAAGGACAGTCCAGACTCAGAAAGGAAAAAAAAAAAAAAAGGAAATGTTTGAGTGGCAGAACCAACATTTTGAAAGATATAAAAATCACCCAAGTCTGTAAGTAGTAGTTATTTATCTCTCTCCAGAGCCTTGAACTGATCTTAGACAGCTTGAGTTCTCACATTCCTCTGTTTTTACAAAATACCTCTGAAACTCACAAGGAAAATGACTGTCTTAGTCCTTCTTTAATGTCTGGTGTCCATGAAGGGCAGACAGCTTATTATTACCATCAGCTTCTTGACTAACTCAAATAGGAGAGATATGAACTGTGAATCTAGACATTTCAGTTTATGGTTAGCCTGTGAGGACAGTTTGTAAAATGCCTTTTCTTAGTTTGTATGTTAAAAGAAGATACCTTAAAAGAATCTTAAGTCAAGCTCCCAGGAGGTAAGCAATATCCGAATATAGGCATTTTTTACTAGATCCCCTATAATTATGATATAGATTATGCATGGGACTGTATGTTAATGTCTGCTGCATTCAGCAGTCCAGTACAGGTTACTTTTATTGACTAGGTTTACTCTGCAAAGTGAAGATGACTTTATTTCCAGCAGGACCCAAAGTTAGTTACTTGCAGAAGACCAATAGTATTTCAGTAATAAGGGGCTGAACCACAACAAAAACAATTTATATAAAGGCAGTGAGGGAGAGACATTTTTTTCTGCATTTGGCAATTAGAAGTTCTCTCTGGGGTGTTGCATGAAGTCATTTTGAGTTTGGGGTGACATGGCAGGAGCATAGCTGTAGACTGAAATAATCAAATATTGTGTTTTGAACATATAAAAAGCTATGAGAATGTGCTGTACTCTAAAGTACCAAAAATATCTTGAAAAATCAATATCACAGCCTGGACACCAAAAGTAGGTCAATGTATTTGGTAAAGCCCAACTGGGACAGATCTGTGCTGGGAATTTCAGTGTTTCAGCCCTCCTGTTAACCTCAGAGGTGGTTAATTTCCAGATGACTGAAACTGGTTTAACCTCTGTTAACCAAGCTTCTATTTCCCATCTGCAAAAGACAGATAAAATCTTGTCTTTGTTCCACTCTTTTTCTGCCTTGTCTGATCTGACTGATTTTTACGTTTTTTTAAACCAGGAACTTTTTATCTGAGCAGCACTTAACACCTCTCCTATTTCTTAATATGCCTTGCTAATCAATATCTGTAAGGCAATATGAGTGTGGTTCATCTCGCAGAACGCTGGACATTTGCAAAGCTGATATTTACATTTGAGGCACTTGTCTGAGGCTCTTTTTACAGAGACAAGAGAGAAATAAGTGGGTTTTGGCAGTCAATTCATCTGACCTATTTTAGATAGCTCTCCTGATATGAGACAGACAGCATCTGAGACATGCCCATTTTTCTCCTCTAGCTATGCAGAGGACTTTGGGCAAGTACCTCCATCACAGACATCTGCATTGGAGAGGTCCAAATGTGGGCAAAATGAAACCTACCCATTGCTTGCCCTTATAAATAGAGAGACCAGATTCACTGCGATTAAATAGTTTTACACAGAGGTAAATTTATCTCAGGATTTTTAACATTTTCATACACCTTAAAATGTTCTGCTCCTTTTTCCCTGTTGTCCTTATCTTAGACAGATTTAGGATATTGAACATGCACAGATAAGCCTTCATGACTACCTACTTTGACAGATACATAGATAAGAATGTACTGTTAAAGAGATTTAGCAAGATTGAGGTATTTAGGAATGGCTTTTAAGGTGCTTCAAAAGTGGTTTACTACCACAAAGGCATCATTAAAGTATTTATTATTTTTTCTACTTCTTATGAGGTAAAGGGGAAGAAGAAAGAAAGGAAGAAAGGAAGAAAGAAAGGGGAAATAAATACAAAAACTCAACATTAATTTAATGCCAAAAGTAAGAAATAAAGCATGGGAGTATTGCCACAAAATTCCCAGTGTAATGATTACTAATACACACCAATAATTTCTATAATTGTATTTTCTTTTTCTACTCTAATTTCTTTTTTTTTCTTCTTAAATGCAGTCCCTTGAACTTTTCATTATTTTTTTTGGTATATCATGAAAAGGATTATGTAACCTAGAGAATGAACTGTTAAGAAATATTTAATTTTTTCTCTCCAGTTTTCTAATTGAGTAATTGAACTGTCACTGAAATGATTAGAATCATATAATCACAGAATCATTTACATTAGAAAAGACCTTCAAGATCTTCAAGTCCAACTTTCAACCTGACCTACTGAGTCCCATGACTAAACGGTGTCCCTCAGTGCCACAAACTGGGGTCCTTTCACTTATTCAGAAAGATTATCTTGAGGAGTTTTTAAGTAACATCTTTAAAGAAACAATGCATTTTCAGTACTTAGAAAAGGCAGGTAAGCCTTTTTTTATCACTTGAGTTTTTAACAAAGAAAACAAAACAAATACATGACCGTATTTTATAAAAGCCTACTTGTGAGACAGAGCTTGAAAAGAAAAATATTGTTTTCTTTTAGTAAGAACCAAAAAGTTCTGATTTTGCAGTAATGTAATTTAATAAAATTTAATAAAACATCCAAGGACACAAAAACGCTCAATATTCCCAGAATTTCACTTTACCCTCTGTATGAGAAAGGTCTCTCACTTCTTTGTTCAGTCACCAGTTATCTGCTGAGAGAGAAAGCAGGTGAGCCTCTTCAGGCCAAATTTACAAAGCATTTCTTCATACACCATTTCGTGCATTTTACTTTTTACTGAGCCTTATAAGTTCAAACAGAAAACACCATACAATGCAAAACAAAGAAGAGATGTTCCTTTTTTTCTGCTGAACAGCATCCTGATAGCTTCTCCTGCAGCAGAACTGCTCTAAACTTTCTGATACTGTATCTTCCATTTTAGTCCACAGCGAATCAGCTACTCAGCAGATGAATCGGGTACTAAAGACAATCACATGCCCATCAATCACTTGTGAACACTGAGGGTCTTAATTTTCTAAAGGAAACCCCAACAGACTGCAGAAAACAGCTTTCTTCAGTTTGCTGTTATTTTTAAATTCTGATAGAAGTATTTAACTTGCATTCACTCTTACTTCTGTGCAAGACATGCATATTTGAAGCAGTAATTTCAAGTAACTGATATGCTATTACATGTATATAAATTGTTACAAATTTGCAGATGTGGGTTTTCTAATCTAACCACTGTCAATGTCTTAACTACAAAAGACTGAGTGAGAATCTGTAAAATATTTTGTAATAAAAGCTGAAATCCTTCAAAAATGTAAAAATGTTAGTCCCCTGGGTGAAAAAAATAAATCTTACTCAGTACCATAAGGTTTCATTGTGCTAATTTATGACTATGCAAACATGATGCACATACATAAAAGATGCTCAAAGGGAGAATCTTCTGTTATCCCTGAACACAATTTCAGGGACAGGGAAAGGAAGCTGTATGTGGGATGCAACTGTATGGTCAAGTTTTTCGTATTTTATGTGAGACTAATCTAAACAATCACACGTGATGCAAAAGTCACAATTATTTTTACAGGTTTCCAGGAGTTGTATACTGATGCACATATAAGGGAACATGAGAGAAACACATAGAATTAATTTCTTTCACCATGAAAGTAGAGCAAAATCTTGTATTTTATTCAATAATGGAAGGATGTTATTAATTTTTATATTTTTTTTCTGTAAGGTTGCAGAAAAAAAGGTACATAGCAGACAGTACACAAAAGTTTTATGAATACTCTTATTTACACTGTGCTTAAAAAGAAACAATGTCTGTGGCTGCTTTATAGTTTCTTTGTTTGCAGACTAAATTTATCTGGTTTACAGGTTCTTTCTGAAAAATAGCTGAAGCATAAAACTCATCCCAGAAATGTGTTCAGTAGTTGCCCTTTTGCTGACAAATATCTGGACAGGCTACAACAGTTGAAGAGGACTGCAGTTCTTTGAAAGAGCAGTGGAAAAGCTGGGAGGCAAGAATTAAAATATGGGAAAATTAATCTCCATAACACAGCTGATAGTAAAAGATAGTTATTTGTGCAGTGGCTGCAGTTCCTAAAGACCTGCTTTGTGAACTCCTGGGTTGCTGTGCTGAAGCTCTCTGTATGAAGCCTGGGATGAGCACTGACCACTGCAGTGGTGTCCTTACTGCTCTCATGTTTCTAAACAGCTGGTGCTCAGTGCTGGACCGATGAACCCATCCACACAAAGTCTTAATGTCATCCAGCTCCAGTGTAGTGCAGGATTGGACTACGAGGCCACAGAAGCTGTATGTGCCCAGTGTGGGTCAAAGAACTTCATCTGCTTTGCAAACAAGCCAGTCTTCTGCATGTCTGTGTGTATATATATACCCACACAGATACAGATACATGAGAGCTTCTAACTTCCCAGCAGTAAATCCTTGCTAAAAACACTATTTAAATGGTGTGTGCACTGCAATTGTGCCCCACTTCACTCCTCTCTTTGATGCAATAACACAGTAATAGGTAAATGGAGCAAATCTACTTCAACACTTTGTTACTGAGAAGCATGTTTCTGGGAGAAGCTACATAAGCAGCCTGGATCCTTATCAAACTTTCTCCTTGATGCTGGGATCATACCAGCCCACTCATAGCATACTTGGAATCACTAAGAAAGCCTCCTTGTATATGTTTCCAGTCGAATATTTACGTGTGTATTAACGAAGGTTTGGGACATTGCAAAACATCCAGGTGGCTGGAAAGCCTAAGAACAGAAATCAAAAACACATCATGACAGACATATTTTCATGAAAGACTTGACATAAGGAGAAAAAGAGCAACACAGGTTTGGAAAAGGATAAATATAAAATGTCATAACTCATCTTTGCATTTAGGTGAGCCATCAAATCTCTTGCTTTCGTTCTCCCCTATGAAGCCATAAGGGACAGATGACAACGTCAGGGTTGCTGCCTTGTAAAAATGATATTGAGGTTTTTGCCCTTGATGAGGCTCTGGTGTATAATGTTTGTGTAAGAGGGCAGACATATACATCCCCATAACCATGAAAGCTGCATCAAGATAAGTGAGGTGCATTTCAGTAACTCTCTAGCCTACCATCGAACAGTCTAAAAGGCCTAAAGTTGCCTAAAATGTCTTTAGGGATTTCAGGAGTAAAGCCAAGACAATCGAATTGCCTAGGCCACTCTCAATCATCTTTGAAAGGTCATGGAGAATAGAGGATGTGCTTGAGGACTGGAAGAAAGCCAATGTCACTCCATTCTTCACAAAGGGCAAGAAAGAGGACCCAGGAAACTACAGGCCAGTCAGCCTCACCCCCATCCCTGGAAAGGTGATGGAACAGCTCATCCTGGAGGTCATCTCCAAGGACGTAGAGAATAAGAAGGTGATCAGGAGTAGTCAGCATGGATTCATGGAAATAAATCATGCTTAACCAATCTGATAGCCTTCTCTGATGGGATGACTGGCTGGGTGGATGAGGGAAGAGCAGTGGATGTTGCCTACCTTGATTTCAGCAAGGCTTTCAACACTGTAGCACAGCAAGTTCCAGCTGAATATGAGGAAAACCTTCTTTACTGTGACGGTGAGAGAGCACTGGGACAGGTTGCCCAGAGAGGCTGTGGAGTCTCCTTCTCTGGAAATATTCAAAACCCACCTGGATGTGATCCTGTGCAACATGCTCTAGGTGACCTTGCTTGTCAGGGGGTTTGGACTAGGTGACCTCCAGAGGTCCCTTCCAACCTCAACCATTCTCTGATCTGTTCTTTGCAATGGATGGCACTCAGGACTGGGGGCTGTGCTGCTGCATTCCAGGATGCCCACGGGGATGTTCTTGCTACAAAGTGACCCTTGGCAACAATGGGCATGAGCTCTTCTCTCAGTCCTTTGGCAATTTTTCAGTGGGTTCTGACAGGGAGTCTCAATTAATAAAATCGTGTTTCACCAGTAAGGCTGATTAAATATCTCTATTTACAAATTCTACTGCAATTGTTTTCCCCTCCCAATAGTCTCCAGTTTTTGGTCTCAAAAGTCTTTTTACCTTTTCTATTGATCTATTGATCTCTCTTCTTCTTGAAGAATGCCCTCATTCTCCCCCATTAATGCATTCTGGGTTTAAAAACTTTTGTGTCTCTTGTAGGGGTGGTAGCATGTACCATGTTTTCGCTAGGTCATCATCCCAGGACAATCCAAGAATTTTTATAGTTGTGTCTTGAAAAAGGATTCCTCTCCTTGCCTGGACCTAGAAAGCTTCTTCAAGTGTCTGGGATGGATGTGATCGACTTATGGGATGGATGGGATGGATGTGATCACCTTAACAGGTGAGGGAGAAGCAGCACAAATGGGTGCTGTACATTCTTTTATTTTGTTTCCTTATCTCATAGCAAGAAAACACAATTTAGACAGTATTAATGTCATTATCTTCTCTGGGTTTCAACTGAACATTTATTCCACAACTTGGGAAATGCCAATAAACCTTCCTTACTTTCCCATTTCTCAGGGATAGAAGGGTTCATATTCAGCACACCAAGTTCTGCATCGTCGTCATTTATCTCCCAGCTAAGTCCAAGGCAAAGGGACTAATAAGATTTCTGGAATTATGCTTAATTTAGTGGACGATACCCGTTAGTTGTTCTCAGACACATTCGCTGTATACATATACTTGACTCTAGATCCATGCATATTCAAAATTGAGCTCAACAGCTCTGCAACAAGGTGAGGTTTGCTTGGTCTCCATGTCTCAGTAATGGAGTCAGAAACCATAACATATTTCCAAATTCTTTGATTCTCCACTTCTTGGCCAGTAAACCTTGAAATCCTACCATAGCTCATGGCACCATGGCCACAAGCCACGACAGAACTGATGTTCTCTGCAGACCAAGATCATTGCTTTCCCTTGTTCTTACAGCTAATCAAATCCCACACATTCCAGGTGAAATATTTCCAGTTCATCACACTGGCATTTTCCACATTGGCTGAAAAACTTCTGCCTGTTTCTGGTATTAGATAGTAATAGTGTGATACTGATATTCCTGCTCACGTTCTTTTCGGTTGTTCCTTCAACCTGTCTTGGTTGTGCAATGGCCAATGCATTGGCATACACTGCTGAGAATGATTTTGTCTTTGTAAACAGAACATGCAGAACTACTCTATTGACAGGTGAAAAGGAATAGAGAGCTTGCATTTAGCTATGTTGACTCTGCTGTGCTAACACAAATAAAATACAAGGGAAAAAAAAAAAAACCTTTACTTTTATCGCTAGCATTTGAAGATAGCGTACTGAATACACTCTGGGATTAGATCTCCCGAGTCAAATAGTGCTGTATTTACCAACACTTTTCAGAGAAGAATGGCATTTTAAGTGATGCTTAGCAACACGCATCCTCCATTCTATTCTGTCTATTAGTTTTAACACTTTTCATGTTTACCTTTCGTTTTGAGTGCAAAATACACAGGAGAAAAAAAAAATCATTCATAGTTGGAATGCCAGCATGTTCAGATGGCACTAGGCACAGAGAGCCCTTCTGTAATTCTGATGTTGCATTCAAAGTCTGTCTGGATCTCCCCACAACTAACAAAAAAACGAAGCTTCCCCACCCCACGGTTATCAGCCATCTTTACATGGATGTGCATTTCCCTACAGTTAGCTTATGCTTTATTGAGAAATAGATGGCTGTAGGACAGCAGGATTGGCAACCAGCTTTCAAAGACCGGGATGAACTACAGTTTATGAGATGTTGTACATCCACATATCCCACAGAAATAGAGAGTTGAGCTGATCAAAACCTGTTAGGACTGAGTTTGTACTCACTGGACTTAAGTAACCCAAAAAGGAATATGAGGATTAATCTTGCAAAAAGATAACCATACTCAGCTAATGCACTTGTCCTTAAAAATGGAGGGAGTTCTGCACCTCAAAATGTATTATTAGCATAAAATAAAATAGAGCCATTAGTAGATAACATAAACTTTGAGCCACTGCTTATTATTCTGGAGCTCTGTTATGGGGTGTGGATGGCCAAAACTCTGATCACACCCTATTTTCACCTAGAAATCTTCTGATTTAAATGTAGGCGCTGAATATTTATGTTAGCATCAGAGATTAGATGCATAATGAAAAGGAATCAGGGAGATAGAACAAACGAAAGCCTTCTTCTGTGTTCAGAGTCTGGCAGAAACCACCATGGCTCTAAATAGTAAAATCAAAAATTTTCCTACACTTCACTTTCAAATATTTTCATGTTTATTCCTTACCGTGTAACTGGACTTGTGCTATTACAAACCATTACTGGGACTGGTATGTGATTCTTCTGTACGTTTTAATGCAATTTCTACCAGTAACTTACAAACTGAAAAATCAACTACTTTCATCAGGATTAAACCATGAAATCAGAGTTCACACATAATACTTAACCTAAATAAAGAATTCATGGGAAACAGAATCTTGCTATCATAATATTTATTGGAAAGGTATACAGGAAGAAAAAATCCATACATGCTTCTCAGGAAAGCATAATTTCCCAGTGGATACCACTCTATTTGACTTGAATCTAAATTAACACTGTGGATTCTAATAGCACTTGGCAAGCTGCAGACACATCATTTTTTAACTTAGGCTTACGTTTGAATTACCTGGAACTCAAATTTCCAATGTGACCTTTTCAGGGTTTTGTTTAGGAACAAAAAGAGTTCTCACTAGAGAGAGCAAATACCTTTTAGAGAACAAGATATATTGTTGAGGGTGGAGGCTAAAACAGTACGGTGCTGCTGCTAGTCTAGAATTAGGCAAAACAATGAGTATGCATGTAAGCTTTGTTACCTTCAGCTGACAAAAGGGAATATCATTTTTTTACATTTAAAACTGAATTTCTGATCTTTTGTACTGTGCTTTCAAGTACGTATTTATTCACCCCTATGCCTGAAAGTTCTAAAATGCAGGAAGGTGTTTTTTGTTGTTATTATTTTTTTTCTGCCTACAATAATGGGCAAGCTGAAGATGTATATGCCAAACAGAATGCTTTTATTTCTGTGTTCAATTTTGCAAGGAATTCTGCACCAAAGGATTTAATCAATGAGAGCTGGGGTAGTTCTCACTTCTCAAAACAGATGCTGAAGCCTTTAATGACCATCTAAAATTCCAGCATATTAAGATCTCCGATCACCAGAATTTTTCTTTTCCCCCTTGGTTTGCTGAAAATCTGACTTGCAAAGTGTAATATCCTGTTCTGCTGTGTAACCACATCTATACTAGAGCTATAGACTGCTCTTGTTCCTCATTTCCTTTATCCTCTGGTAAGCTGCACAGACTGACTCTAAAATTGCCTTTTCATTGCCAAATTCAGAAGTATACAACAGGAAATTTCAACTGCATATTTGCATAGAAAAATGTGGAAAGCATGGGAGAGCCAAATACAGCATTGAGTCTTTTTTGTAGTGTGGCTAAAGCCACAAGTGGAAAAGAGAAACACTAAAACTGATATGGTTATCTAATTGCTAAATATTTACTTAATGCAATCATCTTTTACTGAGGAAGAAATAGAAGAAGATGAATAAGAAAAGTTTAAATATTTACAACAAAGTGTAGTATTATTTACTATAGATGTGGTTTAGCACTAATTTTGGGGAAGGCTACTAAATCAGATAAAGATCAGTTTATATTATTTGAACTGGTCTTGCCCTAATGTTCCACAAAAGCACATTTCAAAATATACCACAAAATTAAACAGCTCTTCCTCTGAGTTAGCTCTTTTATTTTCGTTCTTCTTCTGCCTGTTTTATTTGTGGGTAAAATTCTTGAGTGAGTGGTCCATAGTCCAACTTGTGTCATTCTGACCCACATGTCGGTTTAATAAATTCTTTCTCCTGTTTTATCAGAAGAGGCATGCCAAAAGGGCAGAAAGAATCACAATATTCAGATCATTCCCCCCACTGCCTGTGAACCTGAAAACTGCTCTACACTGAGATGGATCTACCAGGAACTGCAATGGGAACAGTGCACTTTTATCTCTGGAAACCTGAAGGAGTCTGGTTAGAAACCCATAGAATCACAGAATCATTTAGAAACATGGTTTAGTGATGGGACTTGGAAGGTCAGGTTGGTGGGAAGGTCTTTTCAACATAAATGATTCTGTGATTCTAAATGATGACCCATCTTGCCATGTACAAGCATCTCTTAAGTACTTCCAGGAATGGGTACTCCACCACTTCCCTGGGCAGCCCATTCATGCAGGGAATTTAAAATAAATAAATAAATAAATAAATAAATAAATAAATAAAAAGTCCTCAGAAAGCAGCTCAGTGAGCCTTAGGGTTTTGAAAGTAGTTTTCCAATCTATGGAAGCTTTTGCCTTGGAAGGAAGAATTTGGGTAGGTGTGTGCTATTCATTATACAAGGTACATGGTTTGGAAAATGAACAAGAGCTACCAGCATGTGCTCAGAGTTGCTGCAGGAACTGGTGAACACAGCAATTAGTAGTGGATGCCTACAAAACATCACTTTTGTCCCGTTTAATGGATCTAATTTATATGAAGTGTATTCAAAACATCACTTAAGGTTATTACCACATCTCTGAAATCATTTCATTCAACCGAATAACTGAAACGTTTTATGTACCTTTTATTAATGCATAAACATGATTAACTTGCACTTTACCCATCTGAAATATTAAAACGTTAAAAGGAGCATAAAAACAGAAAATTACTGGACATTTCCTGGTTGTTGCTGAGTGAGATAGGCAGGTGGAATGAACCATGACCAATCTGTGCCCCTTCCCTTCAATACTAATGCCTCTAATGAAATCTGATGTCAAGCAGAAACTCTCATCAAAAAGGCCTGATCATTTGCCATCAGTCCCTTAGAACAACATAACAATCTGAAAATTGAATAGGAAAGAAGTGTTTTGTTAAAGATTGTCCCAGCAAAGTGACTGCCTTTATTATTTATATCCCACTTATATGTCTAATGTTGCATCTGCTTTTGGTTGACTACAGTCAGGTTAAATTTAGATCTAACATGAGGTACATACTGTGCTATACAGTCAACTGCAGCTGAGATTCCGTGCAGAGTAGTTTGAAATATATTATTTCTACAAAGATGTAGTGTGAAGGCAATGTTACAATGTTCTTCAGCTGAATTTTCTCTTTCCCTTCCCAAAAATATTTTCCAACACTGTGGTAACATGAATTGTACTAATCCTCCCTGGGCCAGAACAGAGCGCTTGAAGAATGAACAGTATGAACTCCGGAATTCTGATCCAGATCATTAAAAAAAATAAAAATAAAAATAAATAAATAAATAAATAAAATCTGGCTTTCCTGAAAAGCTTAACTGGGTAAGGAAAGAGAAAGGATGCAGCAGGAGAGAGGGGAAAGTATGGGTAAAGAAAAAAAATCTTTTAAACAATTTAATAAAAAAGAGTAAATTAAATTTGATATTAGTATTGATAGGGCCATGATATGGCTAAGAGCAAGTCTTCACTATGTCCCATCCGCAGTGTCTCGTATTATATTGTTTCATTTTCCGTAGGCTTTTAACTGGCCCCTTGTCTAACTGCATGTAAATGCTACTTAATTTACCATTGCTTCAATTCTTACACATTTTTCAGTACGCTGTATACTCATAACTATAAGCAAATTGCTCCTCAGCAGATCATACAGTTTTGCTATTTCTTCATGCAAATTCTTTTTTAATAATTACAGAAGTACGTTTAAATGATGTATGCTGATCTATGGTACTAGAACTGTTCAGATAGGATACACTCCAATCCTTTTGTATTGCTAAAAAGACAAACTTCAGTTTGATGACAGAAAACGTCAACTGGTGCACCATGGGAATCTAGGAGCTGAAGTAAAAGCTTCCTTGGAAGAAAAGGAAAGTCACTAAAGTCTAAAAACATACAAACTCATTTAGAGACTTTTGTATCTCCAAATTCACATCTGAGGTTTTACTGATTTGTTGGTTCTTAGCCTTTCTCTTCTCTAAAGAATTGGGTAGTATCCAGCCAAGAGTCTTTGTCTTTCTAGGTTCGTTGCTGCAGAAAACCGGCAGCAGTTGCTTTCAGGTTGAGTAACACTCCTCTGGACCTGTCTTCTTAAAAAAAAAAAATAGGAAAAACATTGATATTTAATCGTGGGAGAGTGTCTACTGCATAGTGCTTGTGTTCTGAACACTGCTTGCTCAGAAGGCACTGTGGGCTCCTGGAGGCTAATGGTCAGCAGAAACAGCCAGTCTGCAAATGGATTTGGAAGCCCAGTTCTCTCCAGACTGCTCCTGTACGTCTGTGCCAGGAACCACTAAAGCAGTGCACAAATCCTGCCCCACACTAGCAGGTGATAGGGATGGTGTGCTTGAAGTCTCAACAACTCCATTAATATCTACAGAATAAGCATAGTGGGGGACTGTTTGTACAGCCAGAGAGATTTGGGGAGATTATGTCTCGTGCCCACTGACAGCATGGCTGTGTTCCTGTTGCAGCGCACATCCCCTGAATTCTGTCCAAGCATTGCCGCATTGTCTTTACAGCACAGACTTTGGTTTAAAAGTCATCTTCTGGCACTCAATTTGCAGAATAGCTGGCTGTTTGGCACCCTCTGCACCAGATGTTATCTTGCAAACAAAATGCACAAATGCTTATTCCATTCTCACAATAAAATAATAATCAGAATTAGCTCCTAATTCTGTGATTCAAAGCTAATAGCATTTAGGATTTATAAATATGTAACAGACGCATGTTAATTCTGTAACTGTGCTAAAAAATGGCACGTAACTCAAGGAATGAAGCAAAATGTGTCATAAATAAGCCTAACAATACGGATTTAACTTATTAGCAGTTTTGGCAGAATGACTGCAAAGAAGATTGTGGTTGTGAAGCACGTAGGTCATTTGACAAAGGAGAGACTGTTACTCAATACAGTAACAATACTAGTTTCATTTTAAGTATTCAAAAAATATCTGTCTGAAATATCCTCCATATTAGAATGTTTATCTCTAATCTCAAGGTAGATTTCAAGTCATTAGTTAAAAGAATTTAAAAGACCAGACATCAAGGTGCACTGTATCATAGACCCTGCTATATTCATTAGGATAGATACAGGAAAGAAGAAAATTTTAGAACCGTCTAGGAGGTTAGAGATGAAAATGGGAATGAACAGCATCATTGGTAACTGGATAAATGGGTAGAATGAACTGTTCCTGCACACTAAGAGTGAGGACTATGAGTGCTTTTCCTTCACAGTAATCAGAAGTTTTATGAAAGAGCGAGGAGTTCTCAGACCCCAGTTAGATAGAAGGACGACTAGGGCACTTCATTTTCCTTTTTTTATTTTTTTATTTTATTTTTATTCCTTCACTGTGGCTATTTCTATTCTAAGTGTGATAGATGTGAAAAACTAGGTTTCAAAAGAAGAGGTTAAATTAATAATAAAACATTACATACCATCAATATGTATTTATCCTACTCTGTGTATCTAAAGTTGAATAAAGAGCCTGAAGATTTTTGGTTGAGCAGACTGAAGTAATGAAAACAATTTCCTAAAATAAAATATAAGCATTGTCAAGAGTTCTTAAATAGAAGTCCAGCAAGATTAGTATCCATCTCAAAAAGACTAGAAAATTGGTTTCTTCAGATCCCCAATCAAATGTTTCAATAAGAGAAATTTTGCGTATTGAAACATAAAAACCGACGGCTGAGAAATGTGATAATCCTGCAAGGTGAAAAGATTTTATATCTTAATCACTGCTGTCACCAAAAGATTAACAAGATAATTTATATTAACTACATCAACTTGTTCATCACTCCTCAATGCTGCACTCATTCAGGACCAATCCCCGCTTTTCTTTTCCACTAAATCAAAAGTCAAAAATCAGTTATTGACTATAGCAGTTTTCAAGGATATACCATTCTCTCAAACTTATGTGCCTCCTTACTTCTGGCAACTTCTCTTTCATTGAAAAAGAATAATACAAAGCAGATACTGAAACTTCCCTCTTCTGTGAACTTCTTTGTGTGTATTAAAATTTATAGAAGAACAACAGGAAGCAGCCATTTTTTTTAGTTGTTGTTTTTCTTTGTTTAAAGAAAGACTCGAAGTACCAATCACAGAAGAGGGGTGGTAAGAAATGGTGCAAACAAGAAGAGGTACAAGGAAAATATATCCCTACTCAGTGACATTGATCTAATATCTTGATGACAAAACTGCAAAATATGTGCTGTTAAAAAGAAGTAGCTTTTTTAACATCCTTGTTCCTACTGTTAGTTACTAAACTGTTTAGGGGAAGGAGGTAGGAGGGAAGAATTTCCTTGTGTACCTTGTATTCTCAGCTACTTCAAAGGCTCATGGGGTCCACTGATGTTTAGCACAAACCATAATAACTATCATGTTGGTCTAATGTGAGCCAGAAGATGAATGCTATCACACAATAGGACATAGGGAACCAAAAGCACACTTTTCGGTTAGATATTCTCTTCTGTGCTGTGCTCTGAGGATCACATCCAAGCTGTTGAAGGTATCTCTCCGAAATTAACCACTAAAAGTCATCTGCCATATGCTCTGATAATGGAATTAGAATTTATTGGTCTAATTGCCAGAGAACTGGAAATGTATGAAAATAAAGTAATTCCCAGATGATGGGCCAACGGACAAATAGAGTGTAAGAGGAACATTCAGAAAAGATAATGCCATAACAGCCGTTAATAACCAATACATATTTTATTCATCTACACTCACTTTGGGAGGGTTTAGGGAAGTTCTCATGGTGGAAATTTTCAACTGCCACACACAAAGGATCTGCTTATAAATGATATGCCATTAAAAGGTATTATAAAACAAATAGGCTGAAAGATCAGTAAATGGAAGGTGGTATTCAACCATGAGTTCAAAAGGCAATGAAAGTAATGTAGCACAACTATTAATTGCAGCATGTAAGTCTTAGCTAAAGACAGCGCTGTTACCAGAGGACTGAGCTGTGTAAAACGTAAGGCCATTTTTTTAAATGATTTGACAAAGAATCTTGGGAACAATGTACCACAGATCCCAATGTCCAAAGGTGACAAATAATAATGACTATTATAAAGAATTGACTTAGTGGGAACATGAACAGAGTCAACACAGCTTCTGTAAAGACCAAGTCATACCTTACAGTCACACTGGCAGTCCTTGAAAGACCTAATATGCATACAGATAAGGCAAATTTGGCTAATATAATCAGGATTTTCAGCAAAATCTCTCATTCAATAAAATTTAAACACCCATAGGATAAGAGGTAAGTCCTCAAATGTATACAAGTTTGATTTAAGGAAAGGAAAGAGAAGGTATATATCAATTTTCAGGGAAGACGGGTCACTAATAGTATTTGGAGGGGAGTGGTATGGGGACCCCACATGTTGAACATATTAGTGAAGCTGAAAGGCAGTAGTTACCAGTATGGTAATAAACCTGATGATGACACTAATTTGCTCTGGATAGTAAAAATGAAAGCAACTGGAGAAGTACTGCAACAGGACTTGACTCTATGTCAAAACCAGGAAGAAACAAAGACCAGCATGAACAGATCTGTACGCTGAAGCAGTTGTTACTGAAGATCACACATGACCTGCATTTCAGGACTGGTTTTATTATTATTATTATTAAACTTCAACTAGCTTTAGTCTGCTTCCATGGATTGAATGCCAGTCTGTGTACAGGGCACTGAAATTGCATTTCTGGAGCTTATCTTTTGGTTCAATTTTGTCTGAAAGGAGTCCAGTCTGTGGGCTCTTAGAACCTCTTCAGTGTGAACAAATGCACAGTAAGTGGAGATGACCAGGAGATTTGCTTCAAAAGCACTCTCTTGCTCCTACACTCCTGATATACGAGCACTCATGAGGCTCAAGGGCCAAGCAATAGAATAGCAGGTGAAAATGAAAATAGATAAATTTAGGTTGCTGGACATGTGGAAAAAGCCAACAATCATGACTTTACACAAAAGGTGGTGAAGTCTGGGTAGACTTCATTCTATCAGACTTCAAATTATCAGTTACAAATGAAATCTGAGTCACAATAGTCACTCCTATGAACAGCTCAGTTCAGTGCTCATGAAAGTAAATTAAATTACCAGGAAAAGAAAAGAAAACAAATAGAAATATCATTCTCTCACTGTAAAAAAAAAAAAAAATCCATAATCTCCTGCTTTCTCCACCCTAAAAGGATTTTACCATGCAGATTTGACCATCCACAAGGTAAAATTGAATAAAACAAGAGGAGGGTGGCAAGTAACCACATGGAGCAGCTTCAAGGCAAAATATGACCATGCACAGTCGGCTTTTCAGCCTGGGAAGTAACTGAGGATGGGATGTGAGAGACATTTGCATAACTGTTAGGGGAATGTAGAAGCTGGAAGAGAACGACTAGTTCAGTGTATCTCTCAGATGGAGAACTGGGGCACACCACATGAAACCAGCATGTGGTAGATTCAGAGCTAGCAAAAAGATGAGCTTCTTCATACAACACGTAGTCAAATTGTAAGTCCTTGCCACAGGAAGCTGTACCTACTAAAAGTTTACATATGCTGAAAAGCTGACTGCACCACTTCATAGGAATGATAACCTGTCAAGGGTTATCACCTCTGGCTCAGCTAGCCTTTGAGCAAGGAATTGCTGCAATACAAGGTATTTTTTGGAAAGTAACCACACCTTCCTGCTCTTTCCTAGTCATTAATTTCAGAGCTGAACACAGACTATTGGGTTAGACTGCCTTTTGTTCTACTCAGTATGGCTGATCTTATATTAGTCGATGGGACTAGCCTGCTAAATAAAAATTTGAAGTTGGCTCTGGAACAGAAAAAAAAAAAAAGAGTTTGACTCAACAGAAATTTTATTTCTTTTTATTTACTCCAGAACATGATATTGGACACTTAAAGTTATAACCCAAGCTTGTGCTAGGAAAAGAGTTCACACGTCACAGTCCTACATGAAGATGATGGAGAACTGTAAATGTCACAGAAGTCTAAAGCTGTCTTTCAGCATTCAGAATTGCATTTTTTCAATGTATTTATTCCTTTCAAATGAATTTCCTAGCAAATGATCATGCTTTTAGAATGCTAAGATCAATTTGATTAAAATTTCTTATACATGATGGAAAAAGAAATATGTCAGTAAAGCATGTCAGTTATTAATGACACACTCTACATTATGGTAAACTGAACTCTCTCAGTAGGTTGGAGGATTTGATTGTAGTGTTTTGAGCCTGTCTTAAAGAATTGCATACTTTGCCTTTTGGACAATATTTATTATACCTTAGAGAGCACCAACAAATACTTTCACAAAAGCAATAATTTAATAGTATTTACTCTTTTTTTTTTTTTCCTTTACAAAGCCTTTTGGGAAGAGTTGGGAAGGCTTCCCTTTTTGGAGTCTTCCCCTACTCACTTCTTTCAAAGGTGATTTTTGGGTACAATTTGCAAAAGTCTCACTTTTCCCTCATTCCTTGAAAGCCACACAGTAATTACCCTAATTTAAAATTACCCAGTTTTATAATGTGCTCATTTAGAGCTTCAAATAAAATATTGATATTTGGTGCCAGGGATGAGTTATTATAAAAAACATTTGGTCCCTGTATTTTGCAAACTGCGATTTTTTCGGATTTGTAATGGAGTCAAAAAGACAGCATATGTTGGCTGGGTGTCACTAATGATAATAACTATTGCTCCCAGCTGTTTTTTTTCTTTAAATACAGGACACAGCTGAAATAAAATCTGCATCTGCCACTATTTGGCTTCCCTACATTTGATCATATATGTCCTGATTAACTGTGAGCACAATTACTTCATTCAACAAGTCCCATACAAAAAGAAGTAAAACATAATTAAAAAATGATCATAGTGTCTGGATGAAAGTGGTCATTTCTAGTACAGCAGGGTCTCTTGGCTTTTTTTGCACTTTCTTTAACCATTACTACTGACTAAAATTCTATTTTCATAGAGTTGTTATGAACAAGCAGTTAATAAGACAGCTGTCTATGGCTTCATCAGCTCCATGCAAACTAAGCCATTATTTGGAAGTGATGACATAACTGACAAGGAAAAGGTGATTAATCCATCATATAAATTAGAAGTCTTTAGACTGTGAGCATAAATGCGCATTATTCATTTGATCCAATTATTCCATAGATTACTACAACAGATAATTTATATATATACATATATATATATTTTCCCCTGAATCTGGAAATTAAAGCTTCACATCAAAAATAAATTAATATAAGAAGAAAAGAAAGGAAAAACAAATCACAAGGGTGTTGGATTATGAGAAGTTCCGTACATGAACATAAAGTAGCATTATGGCTGCCACACAACACTAGGCCTCAGCAGCATTGCCTGCTATGTAGAATATTCATACCATCAAACAGGTGAAATTAGCAATTAGTTGAGCTTACATCTTGCTTAGTCATAAGTACAGACAAGACCAAGTCCAGCTCTTTGCTACACTCAGCCTTGCCAGCTCCTGAGGACAGACAGGTTTTATATCTACCTTGGGGATACCAGGGGTGCCCAGCGCCAGGCCAGGGGCAGTGGGCACCAAGGGGCAGGCAGGAGGCTCCCTCTGAGCACCAGGCAGCACTTGTGTGCTGGGCGGGCGGCTGAGCACTGGCCCAGGCTGCCCAGAGAGGCTGTGGGGTCTCCTCCTGGGAGAGCGGCACAAGGCGCCTGGACGGGGTCCTGGGCACCCTGCGCTGGGGGGCCCTGCTGGAGCAGGGCTTGGGGCTGGGGGCCTCCAGAGCTCCCTGACAGCCTCAGCCGTGTTGTGGTTCTGTGATACCACAACCTCTCACTCAGTCGATACCCTGTCCATACTTGAGTTTTGAGAGTACTACTGGGATACATATGCTGTTGCAGCAGCCATTTTGGGACCCAAAGATGCCTTGTCCCCAGTGATGTCCTTTCCTTACTCTCTGAGACACTCCTTGGCACAGACACTGCAGGAGAATGCACCTTCACTTTTCATTGTTGCCTGCATAAGAAAATTACCATTATTTTACCTTCAGCATTCCTCATGCCATCGACTAGGTGAAAGAAAGACAATCTGGGTCCGAAGAAATCCTGGCAATGACACCACATCAGTGATCTAATTGCTTTCCACCCAAAAGGAAGAGCTGAGGCATGGTCATATGTCTATACTCAGCCTACAAGTAAGAGTATATCACTGCTCTCTGGCCAAGGAGCAGCCCGCTGTTCTTAACTACAAAGGCAGTCATCACGGCATGAATGTTTTAGATAGTGGTAAATTAAATGCGGGTTGGTTTAGATATGGCAGATGCAGTCACATGCAGTCAGGTTGTAACTGAGGGTTTGGGAGCCTGGGCTGTCCAAGCCTTGGAAATGTGTGGTGCTGTACCTGTAACACATACATAGACACAGGTATAATGACAGCTGCATGTTAAGTGCTTGGACACCTGCTGCAGCCCTCACATTACAGCACACATACAACCCTCACATATATAACACTTATACAGAAGTGCTACTCCTCATTGACATGACCTGATGTACTCTTCAGAGAGACAGACTTCCACCCTAAACTTTGCAAAAACCTGACATATTCCATCAAACTGGAAATCCTGTATCATCCATGCTCCTTTACCAGGATTACACTTTTCTATGAGACAACAAAAAGAGGCCCCCGAAGAAAGTAAACTAGAAGTCTTAATTCACCACCTTGGAACGGCAAATCCTGTACTTATTTTGAGGCTGGAAACAATATCTCAGGCACAGTCAAAAGTGAAGCATGAAAAATGAAAGAACTCTTTGAACACAGACGTTGCCCCAGCTTTTACTAACCATCCAGTTGCAGCGAATTTACTGTTAATACACATGAGTTCTTAAATATACTTGCTATTTAAATTTCACAAAAAACGGATTTGGAGTTTTGTTCACATCAAAAGAGTTATAACAAAGAAACAGGAGACTGAATTTATGATTAGGAAAAGCAGACACATTCATTTTCTTTTCCAAGCAAAGCACCATAAGAAAACCACACTCCGGCTGCTGAAGTTATTCAGTGATGGAGAGTTTAGATTAGCATGCAAACAAGAAAATGTTTGACTACATAAAAGATAACCTGAGTACCAGGACTATATTTTATGCAGAAACTAGTTATAAAACTGCTGCATAAATGATCCCCATAGGGATAATTTAAGGAAAATAATCTGAGATATTTACGTACCTGACAAACATTTGAGACTATGGGAGATTTTGCTGTTTATATGCCCATCATCTAAGCCCATAGAGCATGGCTGGCATATCCAAGGTCACGATGACCATGGCAGCTAGCCTTGGCACTGGGAGCAGCCCGTCTATGTGAGAAAGGCTAATCAGCCCAGGTGGAATATCACACTACAACAGACAGCCTCATAGCACCAGGAGTCATGTGTTCACACTGCTCAGGTGTTACTGCAGTCTGCCATATAGACAAATCCTAGGGTGCGAAAGCTAGCAGGACAGCTGAGCTCCAGACTGTGTTTATTAACATTTCATCTGAGCAACAGTCTACAAGCCCACTGCAAAATGTTCACAGCCCAAAGGCTGCATCTCCCTCACCTCTTCATTTAGAGCCTTCCCAAAATAGTGCTTCAACCTCATCAGCCTCCCTCCTTGCCTCCTATTGCACATCTCCCCTCTGAAATACCATGTCCTACCTTGCTCCTGCGTCCTTAGCCTGCAGCTCCTGCAGGCACTGTGGAATACAGAGCAGAGCTTTAAGCTGCTACTTCAAGTCAGAAGCACCGCACATATCAGAGCATCATACGTTGATCCTGTGCCTGTGTATTTTATTTTCTTACTTTGTAGTGCCAGCAAGATGCTTCTCTTGCATTTTAGACAACAGCACTAACACTGGATAACCAGCAAGAGAGTCACATTGCAAAAGCTTATGAGCCACATGCATTTTGCAAGCTGGAGTTTGGCCATTGTCATCATAAAATGAAAATGGACCAGGTGCAGAAAAGGGCTGCAAAAATCAGTTTGGTGAGAGCTTTTCTTTTTTTTTTTTTTTTTCTTTTTCTTTAGGGGAGATTAGAGGGGCTTAGATTGTTTAGTCTAGCAAAATGAAGAGGAACAGCTGAGCAGGAAGGTAAGGCAGGATATGTTTGCTCTCTATTAATTATTAATTAATACTCTATTAATTATTAATAAAGAACTATTCAAGATAAAAGGTAATGGTGTCACAAAACAAATGGATAAAGGTTGTTCATGAATATATTTAGGCTAGGAACGCAAATAAAGTTCTTAACCATTAATTGGGTTTGGAAACAGCTTTCCAATGGGAAAAGTGGAAGAAAAAGGCCTCAAAGATTTCTATGATGAAGCCTGTATGAAGAGACTATATGTTCCTGAACTCCATACACCAAGAGGTGATTCAATTCTTATTTCCCAAATCTGATCTCCTTGTTAAAGTGAGATGCTAAGACCTAGTTTTTAACATCTTTTCCCAAATCTGGAGCAAAGGTGAAGTCAGAGTGTTTCCTTTTCTAAATGCAGGGAGGAAAATAGAGAATTTTGTTAACTGTTTGTTATTTATGTTTAATATGATAAAGTCCACTTTAAGTATGACCTTGAGTAAGACCTCTAAGTGGTCATCTCACCTGTTTTAAGATGGCTATGGTATTTCATGGCTACCACCCTGACCTGAGTTTGAACCAGTAGGCCCTAAAACTTATTTTTAATATCTGCAACAGCACAGTTCTCCTAAAATGCACTTCAAATACATGGATCCATCACCAGAAGCATAAAAAGAGATAGGTGATTGCAACGGCAGTGGATGATGCTCCAAATGCAGTTTTCACGAAGAAATTGTTTAAAACTGAACTGTAGTACTGCACTGACAAGCTTGTCTGTTGAATAATATTGTGGTCAATGCTTTGTCATAAATACACAACTGATATCTAGAATACAGAAGTGACATTTAATTTTTACACAAAAACTATGCTCATCACAAAATGTTCTTTCCTGATACAAGTCATCCAACATGAAAACAAGGATTTATTTTGAATGTTGGGTCAAATGGACTGGCATATATCATGACATTAAAATACAGTTTTGCTGTGCTCTGTTGGAATAGTCTTCTTGTGTATTTAATTTCTTCATGAGAAAGGGAAGTCAAAGATATTTGGACTAGAAGGGGAAAATACACCAGAAAGAACAAAAAGAAAAGTTTTCACTAATAATTTTACAGCAGAATGCTAAGAAAATAAACGTGTGTATAGACACACAGGAAAAGGACTGTGATAGTTTGAGAACGTAGGGATTCTTTCATGACTGAAACTTGGACTTAATCCCATTTAAAAAAAAAAAAAGAAAAAAAATAAAAGAAAATATTTCTGTCTAATAGCAGTTTCATAAACCTCTTAGAAGTTTTAGTACAGTTCCCAGTGAGAAAAGAATCCACAGAATGAGCCAATATGTGGCATTTATGTGACAGCATTATCAAAAGGCTCATATACTCATTCAGTCTTGCAACTGCAGCTTCTCCAACCTCAGCAAATGTTTCTTTCAAAACAAGGTTGAGGTGCACCATTTCACAGAAAGGAATAATTTGCCCCCACCCCTCTTCAGTTGCATTTGCTTTCTGGTTCAGCAGGTGGCTACAAATTATACATCAAATTTAAATGTGACACAGAAGCTCCATGAACAAACCTGAGCTTCCTAGCCTACCCACACAGATCCCTTGCTTTTCAGTTGTTATGAGTTAAATTCTGTTCAATCATCCCGCTTCCAAGTTAGTAGTGTAGCCAAAAGAATTTCCACATTTTTTCCCAGCCAAAATAGGTTCTTCCATATTTTCTTTGGTCTACAGGCATATAAAAGTAGCCACCAGCTGGGATAAGCAAGATACTAGCCTCCTCTGGGAAACCAGATCTGTGAGTCTCTCTGCCTCTTGACACTGTGCCTGGTGTCCAGAAATTTCAATAGCTGTAACTGGAAGTTTAATGGAATAACACGGACGAGCATGATTTGTTTTTCCAACAAAAAAAGAATCATTAAAAAAATAAATGATAGAAAATGCACAAACTATTCCAGTTTCACAGTTTTCAGGAGAGATTTTTTTTTTGTTTACATTCGTTCTGTGTATAGGTCCAATACGAGCATTACCCACTATAAATAAGGAAAAACTAACACTTGCTTCTAAAGCAGCATTGCCATACTGGGATTTCTGACTGAAAAAGATGATGGGTGTACAAAATGAATGCAGCAAGTTCCTAAACTCTGCTTACAAACCTGCTCCCTGCAGAAGCCACAGATATATATTGAGATGGACAGATTCAGCAGGCAGGATAGAAACCCAGCAGTCTGTAGAGCCTTCATATATTATATGAATTTTATTTACATAGACAGTCCAGTGAAGCACGTTATACTACATGTCTTAACCATTTCAATACTTGCCTCTGTTGAAATTTGCTTCCTTGCTACACAGAACTGGGTTAGGAAGGATTTTTCATCTAGTAAAGGAAATTGATGTAATTACAACAGCCCTACTCCAATAGCAGGGGATGCACAACTGATTGCTGGGGCCATCGACTGATTTTGTTTGTTTGTTTTAATTATAGTCCTTCGGATGCCTGATTGTGATTTAACGTCAAGGTACTCAGAAATTAATGGGATGATCATGTGCTACCCTCGCTTATATAGTTGTCAGCACTGGGAATGAATTGAGAAACAGAAGAGAAAAGAGAAGACTGGGCAGTTGTAGTGAGATAAACAGAGCAGGTCCTGATCCAGCTTGTCAGATCAGGATCTAAGCACAAATGAAAAGAACTATTTAGCCACCCGACAGATATTTCAGAGAAAGTATATAAAAAATACTGCTCTCCCTTATTTATAAACCATAAGTTAAACTAAAATACTGTATCCTGAAGAGTTTCCAGTCAGGATCAAATGTAATTGCATACTGGCTAGTGTTTGTTTTTAAACGACTGAAATATCAAAGTAATTTCAGGAACTCTGCTGGAAAATGGGATTTGTAATGAAAAATATCTGCTGACCCATAGAAAAATGAAAGTACGGTTTGTGTTCCCATTTTTTTTATGGTGCTTGACAAATTGACACACAATTGTTAATTATGGGCACTGACTACCCCATGATTATGCATGAAATATTCCAGCTGATTGGAGCATAAGTCCGATAGCATTTGCAGGAAATTAAGTAGCATTCTTACAGATACTGAAGGCTACACATTTTGAATCATGATATAATTAAATTTCTGATGCAGATATTCAAAATGTTCCTAATTTTTATTTAGCATTTAACCATATCACAACCTAAGAGGGTTCTCTGGAGAAATGTTTTGAATGCAGACTTTCACAGCCATTGTTTGACACAAATCTGTAGATTACTGAAAGTCTTTCAAAAGAGTGTAATTTCTGATATTTATTTATG
The DNA here is from genome assembly GCF_040182565.1 of Anser cygnoides. Taxonomy (NCBI): domain Eukaryota; kingdom Metazoa; phylum Chordata; class Aves; order Anseriformes; family Anatidae; genus Anser; species Anser cygnoides. Next base: position 180,915,045 of record NC_089873.1, read on the forward strand.
GAGGATTTTTTTTGATTTTCCATCTAAAATGAAGAAAACAGAAAAGTCAGTTTCACTTTGGAAGTATCAAAAAATGTGAGAACACCAATTTGGGTTGAACCCAATTATACATCAAAAAATACAATTTTTATTACAACATTAAAAGAAAGGTGTCTGTTGTAATGAAAATCCAAAATGGAAAGAAACAGTGTGAATTTGCCAGAGATTTATTTCCCCCACATGAGATCTCCTTTGTGTCGAATAATAGGAACACATACTATATTTTTACACTTTAATCTTAAGCCAAGCATTGGACTAGATGATCTGGGAGGTCTTTTCCAACCTTAATGATTCTATGATTCTGTATTACGAATCTATATAACTTTCTCAGCTCTGAAAGGTCCCAGTTGCTCCTTCAGCTTTAGCATGCAAATCTGAACATGCAATTTGAAGGGTGAACCAGACTTTACAAGGCACACAAAATAATGCCCTGGGAAGTCAATGCCTTGGAAAGTTATTTGACATTCCCAACTTCTCTACCTCTTTACTCAAGATACTAGAACAACAGCATATGCTCATTCCAAAAGTCTGCTGGTCAAATTTGGTAGCGATCACCAAACCCTTTAGGTATAAGAAGTACGAATGAGGATCACTGTCCCTCCAGAAATGTGCAGACCAGCTAGTTTGCCTAGTATTCCTCAGCCCTGAGAAATAAATGACTCATCTGACAAAGCGTTTCCAAGAGAACAAATACAGATAAGCTGCTCAACACAGTCAAGAGCCTTATATTCAGTGCAGTAGATGTTTCTAGTTCAGGCTGAAGATATAATTCAACAGTGTTAAGATAAACTCTCTCACAGACACAAACATTTTAATATTCAACTGCAGATGATGCTCCTTGTGGATCCTGAACTCCCTCTGCCTTGAGACAACTGCAAGTGATGCTTACCAGGTTCCCACTGCATTGCAGCAAGCATTGCCTACAACAGTGATCAACTATAGACCCAACAGCCTGATCCTGCCAAAGCAAGGAGATTGTCAGTGTGTACTGAGAGATGCCAGGAAGCGGCGAGCTTGTTAGAATTACTGGAAATGCTCCAAACTAAGCCATATATGTACAAATGTACCTCTGCTGTAGACTTATATCCTTCCATGGAGGTTTCATCGCAGTCTCAATATCGACAGTGTTTCACTACTCTGCATCACATCCTCAGGTGTTTGGCACCCCCAAACATGACTGGGTTTTCAAAAGAGTTCAGTTCCTTCGTTGTTGCATTTTTCAAATGAAAGTAGCATCTTTCAACACCATGGCACTCCCCACAGCTTCCTCATCAATATTTATAGAGAGGATTTCTGGATAGCTTAACCTTCTCTGCCGCATCCTTTTGAAACCCCTGGGTGCGCACTCAGAGCTCAGGGTGGAATCCAAACCTTTCTGAAAAATGGCTCCTGCTGTGACCTCCAGGCATATTTGAAAACAGTCAGGTAATCAGATATCTCCCCGCTGAAGCTAGTGAAAGCACGGCTGTCTATTTCAGTGGAGGTAAGATACAGAAAGTAATGAGTGTTTGGGATGAAAAGAAATAAATTCTGTTTTCCAAAGAGTTTGGTTTTAGCAGATGATTGTGGTATTTTAACCCTTAGCTGCAACCACTTTTGACATATAGTGTAAAGCATTAGATATGTTATAGAGAAGACTTAAGGGGATCTTACCTAGGTCTACAAAATCCCTACAAGGAGGGGGCAAAGAGGCCGCAGCCAGGCTCTTTTCAGGGGTGCCCAGCGCCAGGCCAGGGGCAGTGGGCACCGAGGGGCAGGCAGGAGGCTCCCTCTGAGCACCAGGCAGCACTTGTGTGCTGGGCGGGCGGCTGAGCACTGGCCCAGGCTGCCCAGAGAGGCTGTGGGGTCTCCTCCTGGGAGATTATCATAGGGTGCCTGGGCATGGTCCTGGGCATCCTGCACTGGGGGACCCTGCTGGAGCAGAATACCTTTCATGTCTGATGGTGGTTTGGCAGGGAAAGGGGATGAGGAGGAAGAAAAGAGAGTATGTATGAAAAGTGGTTACATGTGACAAAGACGCAATCAGACACATGATTGAAGACCAACACAAAAGTTTGGTCAATAATTCAGAAAAATTACATTGTGTTAATTTTTTTTCTCTATTTGAGAACCTTGAATTACTAAAATAAGTAGGCTAATAAAAACACTTGCTCAGACTGCAGCAAAATTCAGTGTCAACTTGTGAGCACAGGACCAGCTCAGGAATAACACAGACACAGGATATGAACCAGCCCGCACGTCCACTCTGTCCTGCATCAATAGGAATTAAATTCTGTTAACATTTAATCCATTGAATTTACTTTGTTGAAGTGAGATACTTTTTTAAATCTTCAAATATTTTTAAATGTGTGTACACAGCTGAAGGAATTCTCAGCATGAAATACAAATATTTATAAACAAAAGTCATGCTGTCTCCATGTCTCAGCTCATTTTTCACTGCAATTTTTACAAACTGTGAGAAACATTTTATGTATTTGTAGCAAACTCAGAGACTTTTTTTTTTTCCTGCAACCTTTTCAACATAACTTCATTCTCTCTCATCCTACAGGTCTGGATTAAAACAAAATCTATCATTCCTCCATCTGCTCCAAGAATAAAGAAAAAAAATGTCAAAAATCCATTAGTCCTTAGCCCATTTCCAGGGATACATTTCTGTGATTCCTATTTAATATGAGTGGTTTCATGATTTGGAGTTTGCAGACCTCTTCTACCCCCAGCTAACTACAGAGTTTTTCAGTGCTAGCCTGCATGGCAGACCCTCAGGGCCTGAAGCCAAGGAGAAGATCCCTTTTTAGACAACCCCTCCTCTCATGTAGACATGAGAGAAATAATTGCTATGTGTGCAGAGGAAATCTCAGCAAATTGAAAGTGAAATAGATGAAGCACAGGGAAAAAAAAAAAAACTTTAGAGATGAGAATTCCACTTTTCTGTCCAACCTCAAGGGTAAAATATCTCTTAATAAGTTTCTTTTTACCTTTTAATTGGTTTCGTCCTAAAGTTAACTACATCCAGCAACACCTCAGCATCTCAAATATTCATTTCCTCCCCTTGCTGCCCACCCTGTCTCAAACATACATCACTGTGGGATGCACATGGTCTTTGGTCCATCATGGGAAGCAGTATTTACAGAAGACCCTGTGGCTTTCCACCATGAAAATGTCTATAGCACTACATACAGAGGAATTACGACCACTATAAGGAAAAGGAAAACAAACAAACAAACAGGATATGAGGAACATCTGTTTATATGAACACCCTTAGAATCCGCAGTCAGGGTATGAGAACACCTAATACACAACAGACGAAAGAGTAGATGCTCAGAGAGCAGATGAAGAAATGAGACTTGAAAGGTAACATTTTAAAATAAATTGTTTCTTCTTAGATCTGAATTAAACCCAGATGATCACTTCAAGTTAATATCGCAACATTGTGGAAAAAATGATTCATGCTTTTATTGCCATAATATTATCATTTACAAAAACTACAAATGAATGGTAAATCGGATTTTGTGTACATCCTGAACAAGCCAATTAGTACACAGACTATCTCCTGCAATCACTCTCTAGCCAATTGCTTCCCATAATTTTTTTCATAAAAATTGTCTGTACTCATGCTTCTTAATGAAGCAGGTAACTAGTTTTGCATTTCAGTAATTTAGTTCCTTCAGCTAGAAAAGTTTACACATTTCAGATCATCCAATCTTCTACTGATTGACTTCCATGCAAATCGAAATATAAATTTTACTAAACCATATTTAGTGCCAGGAGAATAGACACTTAATATGCACATGACATTTAGACATGAGTGAAAAGTATAACACTGTTTACAGATGGTATCAATAAAACTCTCTTGCTTTTACCTTTAAAACTGCCGTAAAGCATGATCACTTGTGAGCATATGCGCTGACTAGGATGGCTACACCCCTAATAGAAACTGTCAGAATAACCAACTTCCTCCACACATTTGTCCAAAAGAAGAGAAATACATTTGTTTTGACTGGTTTGCTAATATTTTGCAGTCTGCTTCCCATTCCCCAGATCTTCAAAAAAATAATCCTGTGGCTGGAGCTGTTTTTGAAATAGTAAATTCTAAAAGGATTCTGTAGAAGTCTCATTGAAAATACATTTTGATTTTTGTAAATTAATTTACCCCAGAGGTCACTAAATCCCATTCAGAAAGGAGACTGAAGCCAGTACCACATGTCCAATTAAAAGAGCAAGACCAACATGCTTTGAGTATCTGGATGTATGTGATTAAAGTTCATAAGAAATTCAGCAGTCACATTTGTTTATTTATGTTTTCACATGTCAAATTCTGAAAAACAAACAGCACTGCAGAAATCGTGATCTGTTCACAGATAAATGACAAAGAAATGGGGCCAGCCTAATAAATTATTTGTTCACTGCATATAATTCACCCTATTCTACTGTGTCCTCAAGCGAATATCCCATTGCTTTCAGTCCATGGAACAGCTGTTGAACTGCCTCCTGGCTGTTTGCAGGAAGTTTCTTTGAATGAGGAGCAAGAATTAAGAACAAATTTCAAAACAACTGGAAAAAAAAATAAAAGTACTCTGTTCTTTAAAGGATCCTGGACTCATTTTAATAAACTACAATAAATCACTTTTTCTTTGCATGGCAAATTTTCAATTTATGAAGTGCCCCATTTAGTATTATTATTAAAATAGACTTCATGCCTTTTAATTGGTTTCCTTATCAGTCCCAGAAAAACATTTTTTTAATAAACTGGGAATGTACTAACGTACGTTGCTAGTTTCAAACCCATACTTTGCAGCGTAGAAGTCAGATGTAATTTGGCTTCTTTCAGCTTTGGCAGGAAGAAGGGAGACATAAGAGAGTGAAAAATGGAAAAGAAAAAAAAAAAAGCTAAAAGAAAAGGATTCTTCTAAAATACAAACTGCCTGCAAGGGGGACAAACTGTGCCACCTTTTTCACCCAGAACAATTTCTTGGGGATTGTGGTTGTATTCCTAGAAGATGCAAGACCACAAGCAGAGCTGGGGCTTTGTGGGCAGCTCCTCAGACGAAAACACAGATGAAACCCCATTGAGGAGGAGCAGCAGAAGCAGGAGAGATGTTACATTTGCTCTCTTGTTCTCCTCTGCCTTACACCAGCTGTTCAGCAAAAGCAGCCTCTGTCCTTATGTGCTGGAGAGGGAAGCACATTTTGTGCAGACTGGGGTGCTTTTGGGCAGGGATAATGGTTTGCTCTTTGTAATTGAGTCAAATTCACCTGCTTTCCTGCCATGTTCTGCCATGGAGGTAAATGCAGCCCTCCATTGGCCAGATAGCACTGGTTTTCCTCCCCAGCCATGAATCTATTTTGGAGACTGGGAGCTCTGTATTCACTAGCTCTGGTTGTGTACCCTCAATCACACACCTGCCCTCAGCATTTAGTGGAAAAACTGGTCAGTTTTTTATCCACGCGGTTACAGGCTTTGCTAAGTGTTGCCTCCTGTTACTCAAGCCTGTCAGCAGGATCTGTGCCTGCCTTCACGTCCAGGCTCTATGCAATCAGCTGTATAATGGCCAATCCCTGCTTTGAAAGTCTCACTGATTGAGGTATTATCTGGGTCCAAGCCTCCAGGATTTTGCTGGGAGAGGGGACAGCAGTGGGGAGCAGAGCTTGCTGTATGCGATTTGTAAAAGCCACTACAAGAACCGGAGCACAGCAGTGCGTCCTGGCTCCAAGCAAGCAGTGAGCCCTGAGTGTGTCTGGTGTGTAGGAGCTGCAAATCTGGACTCTTAGGACATCCCCTGTATTGCCCAGCCATGATGATAAATGGCTTTTTCTGCAGCAATTATCATTGACCTTTTCATTCATTCAAAAAATAGCATAAAAGTATGACAGATTTCTGAATACACAGGAAGGGTCCCACTCTGCCAGCCTTATTCCCTGCATGCCAAGATTTTAATGTGCCTGCATGGAACTAGATGGCCCTTGTTAAGATAGTTAGAGGGGCTTTGTTAACATAGTTACAGTTTTACTCATTAATTTCAACTCTGTTTGGAAAATAAGGAGTACAGGCTTTGTGTACTGAACCAGGTGAAGACCAGAGTTCCCCAGATATTTAGGAAATCTGTGATGCTTCTACATATCCTACAAGATCACAAGAACACCTAAAAACCCAGGTTCATTATAAATGAGAAGTTTCTGAGCTCTATACCGTTCAGTATAATTTATTGTATTTTGCTGGATCATGAGAGTGGGCACAAGAGATAAGGACTCTGGATTCTGGCAGTTTTCTGAGGTTTGCAGTTTTTTTCATGATGCTTGGCTTTTATTGCTTATACTTTTTTTCCTTCAGTTTGGAAAATGGCCCTCAGCTAGGGACACACTGTCACCTTTATTCAGAGTGTCTGCGGTGGGCTCATGTTTTTTCTAAAGAGGCTGGCTTTTCTGAGAAGTCAAATTTCTACCCTTAGAGTGATACCTGAAAGAGAGGTAGGAAAAAGGAGGAAGAGGTGTGAAAAACTATTTCTGTTTCTCAGAGGGGATCCACATCTTATTCTTACTCCATCCCTGGCTCCTCTACGCTAAGTAAAGGTGCCAGGGTAATGCAGCAAGGAGCAGGCACAGAGCTGCCCTGAAGGGGGCTATGGAGAAGACTCACATAGTGCTGGTGTTCAAGGTGCAGACAGACAGACCAACCATGCCAAGCCCTGCCAGAGGACAGGCAATGCACTGGTGCAATTTCAAAGACATTTCAGGGCTTGGTTCCAGCAAACACCACTTCACCCCCTAGAATGACTCAGAACTGAGGCAGTACATAGTCTCCCAAATGGACTGAGTGATGTGCTCTACCTAAAAGCTTCAAACACTATTTCCATCCTTTCCTGTTAATAATAATAATAATAATAATAATAATACCAACCAAAATATCAAAAGCAATACAATAAACATTCATTTTGCCAAGAGTAGCAGAGCAAATAAATGACTTATTCCAGTCACCCAAATGTGTGCATGTGCAGGCCAAGTACATATGCTTGCTTTTCATAGAATCATAGAACGATTCTAGCTTGCTCAAACTTGAAGCTAAATGGAATGGCACAGGACAAGGCTAACAGAATGAAATTTAATTTTTCCCTGACATGTAAAACTGCCAGAGTTTTCAAGACAAATAATCCCAGTTGGTGACATCTGACTCTCATATTTGGAATGATATATAGCAAAGAATTCATCAGACTTCGTCCTGCATTTGGTTTGGGATTTTTTTTTTCCTGTTAAGACTTAGGGTAAAACCAAATGCTGCTGAGTCTTAGCTTTAAAAAATGAAAATGTCAAGGTTGGAAGTGAAGTCCAAGTCTATTGCCAAGGTTTCAGAGCTGCAGGGTAAAGAAGAAATGTAAAAAGAAATGTAGAAACAATAGCTTGAAGTAGAAGCCCCTAGCACCTTCCCCCTGAAAGACTACCCCAGAAAAGCTGGGGGTGGGCTGGGGTGGGGTGTCTCCTTGCTGTCAAAGCAGAAAGCCCTGCACTGGCTACATGTGAATCTTGTTATAATCCATTTATGTATCACCTGAAATTGCCCAGGTCAGGGATTAGAAATAGCTTTAACGGTGTATTTCTTACAGGACAAACACTCTGCTAAGTATTAATGAGAAAATCTGTTTGATGGCTATTTGGTTGCCTCTATCTGTTTTTTTACTGACATGTACCTGTATCACAGAAACATATTGTGGCTAAAGAACTGAACAGCCAAGGGATGCAGTTACCCTCTCCTATTACACAGAATGGCCCTACACAAGATTTTAACGTGTTGCTGAGCAGAAACACAGGCTGCATCACCTGCAGTGGACTGAATCACGCAGCTTAACAAACTCTCCGTTACCAGGACTTCTCTGTCAGCAACATGAAATCAGGGAAACTGGTTCATCCAAGGCACTAGCCTTAAAACCAGGTGACATCTGCGATCACACCCACCACTGCAAACATCTTCTCCCTAAGTCACCAACAAATGTTACTAGCGTCACATCAGATTAATTCAAGTTTAAATGTCAAGGGCAATGTTCTCACACTGCTGCATCCCTCTGCTCCCACTGATTTTGTCTACTTGCTCATTCTGAAAGGTATTAGAGCACAAGTTTTATTAAGGTTCCATAGAAACTGTAGTTAAAGTAGCAAGGTTAAATCAAAGTTTTCGGACTTCTGTGAAATATAATTCATGGCAGATGTAATAAAGAATTTCTAAACGAGCAGGCTGGTGATTTTTTCCTATGAGTAATCCACTGTTTTACATTTCTAAAGTTTCTACCTTCATAAAAGTCCTCATGTTCAGCAAGTGTGTCACATATGTGCAAAAGAATGTAAACCAGACTCATTCTTATTCCGCTGCAAATAAAAACAAGTATTAACCCCGTGGCTGTATTTATGACCTGCTGCAAGGTAGCACTTGCTCCTTAACAGGTGCAGCTTTTTCCCTCTTACAGGAGGATCATGAAGCTCTGCTTTTCAGCTGGCATGGTGGTTAAAGCTCAGCCCTGCGCACCTTGAAGTCACTTGATTTCAAGTCACTTGCAGAACTCCCTCTTCACATTTGAGCAGGTTTGTGCCTCCTCGCAAAGCGCTGTGCCACTCATACAAAAAAGCAAGGAGTGGGCCTCAGGCAAAGGTGTGTGACAAATTTTAATGAGATAAGTGACTTGGAAAGAATACTTGGAGCTAAATTAGAGCGAGCATCTACTGGGAAAGAGTGACTGTGTTATACTGTATGGTTTCCCCCCACCTCCCAGTCTCATGTCCTGGAGGACTGTGATCAGTTTTTCCACCTTTGGCAAGGATTTTAGTTGATCTTATTGTTTGCCTTGGGGAGATGAGGTTGTTTGGGTTTTGCTCTTTAATTTCCTGCACGCAGTTCTTCAACAGGACAAATTCTGTTTTATTCTAGGTTTTGAGAACATCCCTCATTTCTTTCAGTTTTCTTCAGTATTTACCAGTGACTTCAGTAACAAGAGAAAGAAAAGAAAGGTGGAGCAAACCAAATGAGAAACTGCTAAACCATAGACAGCGGAAACTCCAACTATTCACGTACACACAGGCCAAAGGGCCCAAAGGAAAAAATAAAAACATAAAATAGAATGGAACAATTTCTTAGAGCTTTAGAATCTCTTCCCCCCAAAGAGTTATAGCTAGAGAACACAAACAAGGAGAAATGAAATCCAGTGGTGTCAACATCTGAACTCTAATAGCCCATTTGAGCATAGCTAGCCCATGTCAAAGCCCTGCTGCTGATGATGGCTGAGCTGTCTGGAGTAAGCCTGCTTCAGGCTGACCCACCTGAGGTACGCTCAGAGGCCTGCCTGCCCTGTGGATGTACACAGGATTTTGCAGATTCCTTCCAATTATCATCTCTCAGGAGCACCTCTCACTCTCAGGCATGCTTTTAAATTCTTATCTGGGCTCTCATCACCTCATGTCTCAATTACTGTGACATCCTTTTCCTGGCCACTGACAAACTCAGTCTTGTCCTGATGGTGTATTGATCCACGATGCCGCTGCAGACATCATTCCCTCATCTCACACTCTGCTGTCTTTTTGTTCTTCTTCAAGCTTCTTTTCCCTGTTATACCAAACAAGCAAACGGTCTTCACTTTCAAGGACTCTTCCACCTTACTGCTCATTTTATTCAGATCAAAAGGTCAACTCGCACACCCAAATAGGCCATAGTCCCTGCCGCCACTGATCGCTTGCCAGCTTTTCAATGAGGTGTCTGTGTAGTGTCTCTGAGCCTCATCTCCGCATTTGTGAGAAAGTCTCTGTAAAATTGCAATACCACTTTGTTGCAGCCCCTCAATGCTCTCTTCAGAAGTACCTGCTCATCAAATAAAAGTCTTGCCAATAGTTATGCTGCAGGTGGGCTCCTGTGGCTGTTTGTGGCATCTTTCTGCTAAGGGTAATTTTACAAAGAAGGAGATGCCATGACATCAGAAACTTCCAGAAACACGGCACGAAGTTCTGCCCAAAGCAACCAAGTACAAGTTGAGGTATTCCATCCCACAAATTTTAGTCTAATATGAGCTCCTTGTAAGGTCTTTCAGGTGGATACCTACTTTCCCTTCTCTATGCAGCACCTACCAGCATAATTTCCTTGTCTGTGACTGACACCCTACAGTAATGCAGCAGAAAACCTCCAACAGTTGCCATACACACACACAAAAAAAAAATAATAAAGAAACTAATCATCCATAGATGAGCAAAGCATAGTGTCATAGATGAAAAATGGGAAGGAGACAGGATAAAGGAATCTTGTTTAATCACTAGTTTCCATCTTGGAACAAAAACAGTTTACAGTTCTTTGAGATTTCCTCCTCTCATAGCATTCCAAAAATATATTACAGAACAGGAAAGCGTGTGTATGATGAGGACTGTAAGATAATGAAAGCTTCACATAACTTACATTTATCATCTGAGAGGTTTGTGAGAAGCTTTAGAGAGACCTAAACTAAGGTAACACAATAAAAACAGAAATGTCAGTGCTAGTAAATGCCAAGTAATACACACTGGAGGACACAGTGGAAGTGCCAGCATATGTTACATGGCTCAGCATTAAGTGGGTCAATTTTCAGACCAAGAAAAGTGATTTTTCCCCTCCGTACAGCCCTCATGAGACCATATCTAGAATGACATGCACAGCTTTGTGCCTCCCAGTACAAGACACTTGGAAACTGGAGTGAGCTCAGTGGAGACCATGACCTCATGTACATGACACACAAGTGGTTGAAGGAGATGGACTGGAGCAAGAATGAAGCCAGACCCTCCTCTTGGGGTGTGCAGTGGAAGGACAAGAGTCAGCAATCAAAAGATGTGCCACTGGAAATTCCAACCGGACACACAAAATAATTTCTTTCTAATGAGAGTCATGCAGCAGTGGCACAAGGGCCCAGAGAAGCTGCAGTATTGACATACTTAGAAAGTTTCAAAATTCAGTGGGACACAGTCCTAGGGGACCTCAACTAACTTAGATGCTAGCCCTTCCACTTCAATTATTCCATGAGATTTTGCACTTGGAAAATCATTTAGTACCTCTACAGGCAGGTCAATATAAACCTCCGGTCTCTCAGAATTAAGATGAAAAGATTCAAAAAAGCTTTAGATAGATATGTCTTACTGGAGGAAGTCCAAAGGGCCACAAAGATGACGAAAGAACTGGAGCATCATTGGTATGAGGAGAGGCTGAAAGAAGTGGGACTGTTCTACTTGGACAAGAGAAAGCTCAGGGGATCTTATCCATGTGGATAAATACCTGAGGCAGGTAAAGAAAATGGAGCCAGACTCTTCTCAGTGGTACCCAGGAACAGGGCAAGAGGCAGTGAGCACAGACTGAAATACAGGGAATTCTATCTCAACATAAAAACAAACAAAAAACAACAAAACCTACACATTTTTACTGTTAGGGTCGTTGAACACTGGCATGGTTGCCTATAGAAGCTGTGGCATCTCCGTCCTTGGAGATATTCAAAACCTGATGGGACGCAGCCCTGAGCAACCTGCTCTGGTTAAGCCTGCTTTGAGGAGGAGGGCTGGATCAGATGTCCCCAGAGGTGCTTACCTTCAACCTTCCTGTGATTTTTATATATTAGACAACATGACTGTGAAGATTCTATGTTTATAACAAATTTTGAAATAGGAATATATAAAACCTCCTGTTTCCTGTGTCTAGCATGAACTCTTACAGGAAATTTCTTAGTTCCTTTTTGACTTGCTTCCCCCCTTTTCCCAGCCACTTTTATGGTCAAGAGAGAACTAAAGGACCCCCAAATTATGTGTCAGTTCCTGTGATCCTACAAAAATTCCTTCGTTTTTCCCCTCTCCAGAAAGTAGTGTGAGGTTCAGCCTGGGAAGGCTGACATCTGGACTCCAGAGAGATTTCCCATCAGCAGGATTCCCAGAGATGTGGACAACATAATAACAGAGAAACTTTCACAGTCCACTTCTTCCCTTCATAGCCACGTAGCTTCCTGCCTCCCCCTTGCTGCTGCAGCAAGTGTTCACACAGAAAAACAGCATTTGGAGAGGAATGTAAGTTTAAGTAAACATATAGCTGCAAATTCAAGGTCAGGAGAGTGTTCGCAGCCACCTCTCCATCCTCTCCCACAAAGTGCTTCATGCACCAGGAAAAATCAGGGCAAGATTGCACATGCCTGAGTGAGTAGATTATGATAGGAAATGCTGGCTTATCTTCTGCTTTACAGCAACACACATTACAAATTGTCTGGCAGCTACTCACTCATTCACTCTCTCTGTAAATAACTATTCAATAAAATCTGATAGAGCCGTGCAAGGCACCAAAGCCTCTCTGTGATTTCCTCCATGCAACCGCCAGGCTGGAAAATCAGTGAGTCTCAAGGGCAAACTGCACGTGTAGGTGGGGAAAGGAGAGGCTGGTGGGTCCTCCTGAAGAACTGCTGTTTCGGTCAAGTAAATTTGTCTCCTAGCTTGATGTACATGCTTCGTTATTATTATTATGTTCCCTTAGGTGACTGGTTTGTCTGCGTTGCTGACACAGAGACCAGGTCTGCATCTCCAGGAATGAGACAGGAATGACAAGAGGTCAGGGCTGCACAGCAGGAAGGATGTGTGGCTTTCTCTCCCCAAACCTTGGCTCCACTCCAGACCTGCCAGAGCATCTCTCCCAATCTCTGGGAATGCTGGCGCCCCAGAGACTGTGAGAGAAACCCGTGCCTGTTTGCTGCTCTCAGACAGAGCAGTCATTTGTCCCAAAGCCCAGAGCCTTGGGCAATCTCTGGTGTATTTGGTTGTATTAGAGAATGTGTTAATTATGGTAATAATACAACTAATATGGCTTAGAGAAGCGAGTCTCAAATGGTGCTTACGATTTCCTGCTTTTCCTTTGTATGCTGCCTAAACAAGCGGTTGATTAGAAATCAGCAGAAATTTAGGTATTTATGTATTTAATTTTTGTTAAGTGGCCATTTACATTTCATGTGTCTGCAATTTTTTCTCTCTTGCACAGATCAATTTTCTCTACCTGGAAAAGGGGAATAAGGTAATTTGACACCTGCAATTTTCTGTGTTTACTGCAGCTTTTCAGATTGTGTCATAATTATACATATTTTCTAATTATGAAATCAAAATTTGGAAGAAGGCCTCTTATGATAGGGTAGAAAAACAACTGGATGTCCTAAGTTGTCTTTCTGTCACTCTTAGAAACAATAATAGAGTTGTTCCCTCCGTCCTAAATCACTGTTCTGTGCTGTTGACCTGAAGGTGACATCTACTGTCTTTTCTGCCCATGAACCTCACCTTCAAGAAACAATTTTTTTGTCAAATTTTTTCTCACTTTTCCACTCTCATCTACTTTCCGACATAGCCAGAGGAGGAGACAGAAGACAGTTATTACAGTTATTGCAGCGAGAAAGCAATTGTGTCTGTAGTCACTGGGAGCAAACACAAAGCCCCACTGCACTCGACAAAGCAAGATTAAGAACAGATCTCGTCCTGGAAAATTAAGCATTGCCATCATGATCTCTTATGCTTCCTTGTCTGAGTGAGGGACTTGGAAAGCATGCTCTTGACACAATGTTTCTTGGTGGTTGAAAGGGTAAGGACTGACAAGGAACTACAGTAGTTTAGAATTAATGTCCACGCAGTGCCAGGGTGTGAAGAGATGCTAAGAATGAGAAAAAGAGCAATTCAGACTCTCAGGAAAGGATAACTCCCTCAGCAGAACAATATATTTCTTAACCACTGACATCCATTGACCTCCTTCCTTTTAGCCTATAAATCTTGCCAACTATCCTGACCCATAGAGACCTTTAATGGAAATACAGTAATTTAATTCAGACGTAATCCATTCTTTAATGATAGAGCATGCAGAAAAAGCTTACATGGGCTTCCCTGTACATGTAATTAGTAGATCAGAAGAATAAAACAATTAATTTCTCTCTGACCAGTTCAAGGAGATAAATGTTTGTTTAATCCAAATTAAAATGTTCCTTTTCTTTTTTTTTTTTAATTTTGTTCGTTCTTCCAGCCCAAACAATGGCACGTGATTACAGCTGAGCAAGAACCAGTATTCATATCCCACAAATGCTAATTAAAAGAGAAACAAAAGAAATTGCAGTGGGGCGAAATTACTGATTTCAGTTTTTGAAGACTTCTGTGAGGAAACAGTAACAACTACCCTTGCCACAATAGCAGCAGGTAGTCTGGAGCTTTGGGAACTCAAGGAAAACCATGGGAAAATAAGCATTGAAGTCTGCAACCTGCCATTTGCCATCACACATCTCCAGTGAACCCCTCAGCACAAATCAGCCAGAGTTGCCGGTACAGGCATTTACTTGCAGGTTGTGAGCAGAAAAGTCCATCCTGGATTAGACAGATCTTTTCACAGTGGAAATTGTATGGCAGCTGCTGTGTTTTCCTGTCTTCTTTTCTTTTCCTCTGAGGAGAACATCTTTTTCTACCAAATGCAGAGATGAACGCAACTCCATACTGGCCAAGAGGACCAGGCAGCTGTGATTACATGGCACAGTTCAAGACCTTTCCCTTCACTGGACAGTGCTGATTGGGATGCAGAGAGAGTGTCCTTCTGGAGCCTGGTGAATGTATGTTACAACTGATGACAACGAGGATTTTCTCTGATGAGAAACTCATTCCCGCACACTGCCCAGTTCTAAAAGTGACCTCTAAACGCTAAGAGATAAAACAGTGTCTTTGGGAGCTACAGTCTCTTCACCTCACATGAATCTTAAATTTGTTCTTCTTGCAGGAAAAAGAAAAGATTAAAAAAAAAAAATCCATATTGGTAATTTAAAGTATCATGTCAGGAATCTGTGCCACACATTCCTGGGATTTTGGAATTGGTGCGAATGACAGGGAAGGGGTGAGACTGAAACTGATTTTAAAGGCAGTGCATTGTTTAAAAAACATTAGCACGAAGCAAGTGTGAATGCAAAACAGCTCAGACCAAGCTGCACATGGAAAGAGAAATGCAAAGAAATATCTTCTAGCCATTTTGAGCAGCAGTTGACAGGTAAGATTTCCTGTAAAAGGGATGACAACATTGACCTTTAGAAAATTATCACCAGATAGCAGAGAAAAGCTTTCCTCTGTTTTTCCTGGGGGACGATGAGCTGCACACAGACAGGATGCCAAAACAAGACAAAAAGCTGGAGGTATTTTTAAGTGTGCTGGGGAGCTACATACACCCTGAGATGATCAGCTCTGAAATAAAGCTCTAGGAACACAGAAGTAACACACTCATGAAATGTACTGATTATTACAAACACCAGCACTCTCTGCAGAGCCCTGCCTACAGATAGGGCTCCATTAATTCATGTTAATGGAGTCGCCTCTCTCCAAAGGTGATTTTCGGGCAGACTGACAAATTAAAGTGGAGATTTGTCCCCTGACACCAGAAACCTTTAGCTGCATGCACACACAAAAAGCAGGAGAGAAGCATCCTAAAATTACAACCAGTAGCAACCTCTTGTAACAATAAGCAGGCAGGCATATGGATTTCAGGAGAAATTATATTAATTACTTGTACATATTCTACTTTACAGATGAATTAATGTTTCCCTTTTATGCTTTCTGTAGCTCTAGCAATCCTCATGGCCATTAAAACACAGACACTAAACATCACCCAAACATCCCACGTCAGCAGAGAATGACAAAGTCTCATCTCAGGCAGGGATGGCACAAAGGACTTCTGACATCTGACTACCTGACTACTGAAAGGAAAGAAGTTCTGAAAAGTATTCTCATTTATCTGCTTTGCCCCTTTTCTTTGTAGGTATCTTTTAACGAGTAAGAATTCTTTTTTTTTTTTTTTTTTTCTCCTCTTTTTGACGAGAGGCTTGTCTAAACCTGCCCTTTACAGAAGCATGGCAGAAACTAGTAGCTATGTGCGCTGGTACCAGTGACCCCTTGTGGAAGCAGATTATCTTCTCTTGGTTCATAAATCTACTTGTCAACCCTACCTGGAGAGCAGACAACTCATCAGTATGGATTACTGAAACCACTTGCTGGAGAAATAAAGCTACAGCAAGATAGATTAAAAAATAAAACAAAGATCCCCCTTGGGATGTGACAATTCCTTTACCCCAGGCATAGAAAAAAATACAACCTTGAAATGGGGAAAAGTGATCTGCAGAACCAGATGCTGAGAAGAGATATGCAGGAAAATGGCAAAGGAGCTTCAGCGACAATGCTTGATCCAATCTGGTTCAGAGCACAGGTTTACTTTATGGCTCATATTTATCACAGCCAACAATGCTGAAACTGTACATTTCAAGGTTGCATCTATATTTCAATTTATAAATCCCTATGGTTAGGGGATTTTAAATTCTGCCATAAAATCTTGGCCAATGTGACCACGGGCCAAGGGCATTTTTCTCCTGTTAATGCAATAACAAAACATTTTGCTTGTGGCATTGGTGACTCATGGGTGGATTCAAAAAACAACTCAGGAAAAAAAAATTAATCAAGGAGTGGTTTCCAATGTAATCTACAAATTTGAAACTGTTTGTCCAAATGCTTGTTAGTAAAAAACAACTTTGATCCGTACTATGGTGCAGTAACTAGCAACAGAAGTTATTTAAATAGGTTAAAAGCACATTTATTGTAGCACTTTTTCCTGTTCCTGCATACCAAGTTTTTGAAATTCCAGCTCATAATGCATAGCTCTGTAGTCCTTTAATGGAGAAATTCATCTAGCCCTGCTCAGCTAGAAGGGCAATGGCCAGTTAAGGAAGCAACTCCTCAGGAAGGACAAAAGATTTATAAAGAAAAAGGATGGTCTGGCTATGCAGTCTGGGCACATCCAGCCGGCTCTTTCTGTCCATCTCAGACAGTTGTTATTTTCCCAGCAGTATATGTGCAGATACATAAAAATGAAATTTTTAGTGTATTAATTAACCAAGAATGGCTAAATATATAGCTCCAGGGCTGTATGTGCTAACTCAGCACAAATCCAATGCCTTTCATAGGCCTGTTAACTTACCTCAGCCAACATTACAGCCTGTACAACTACAGACAATCTCAAATTTCCTGACCTTTTCAGTCTGTGTGATAATGTTAACATAAACTTAAAGGAACTGTCATTTCTCTTTCTGAAAACCCTTTTTCTCTTTAGATTGCAGGATCCTGAATCACAGGGAAAAGAAGGCAGATTTCTCAATTGCCTATAAGAAAATGAAACCTGAGGCCAGCCTGATGTATGCAGGGACATCTTCTACTATATCTGAAGGGAAGCATTTAGTTCCAAGGGCTGATAAATTACAAGTTTGGGTTAATAAAATTAAAGCATTGTTTTTTACCTATATTCTTCTTCTTAAATTTCAAGAAAGGAAGGAATGAAAAGGAAGGAAGGAAGGAAGGAAGGAAGGAAGGAAGGAAGGAAGGAAGGAAGGAAGGAAGGAAGGAAGGCTTAGAAAATTAATTAATCCTCTTTAAAAGGATTCTCTTAAATAAATATTAGTAATAAATAGTTCTCCACATCTATGGCATCATTGTCCATGACTTCAGGAGCTTCCTAAAACCAACAGACTAATGCCTGCATTTAGTTTGTATGGTGGACAGTAATAATTTTTCCTCGTTTTGCAGAACTGAAATACACTGAAATGTTATGCTGCTTGCAAGGAAACATGTCAAAACCACAAATTGAAAAATGCAACTAAATGCTGCTGAGCTCCACCAACTCATGCTTACATGTTATCACTATCTCCACAAAAGTGTTAAAAACACCTACTCCTAGATGATAGTCTTAAATGATTGGTGATCATGCAGGGAGAGGAGACATAAATAGACCTCATTAGAAAAAGTTAAGGTAAGAATTAGTTGTGCATTGGTGGCCATGGTACCAGCCCAATGTGTGTTCTTGATCCAGAGCAAAAATAAACTAAAATATTTCACTGTTTCACTGAGGAATCAGCTGCCCCAAATTACTTTACTGAGTTTTACATGAACTCATTTCATTTATCAGGGGTAACGGTACACGTCATATCTTACCCTGTAAACATGTTTGTAGAAATATGTTCAGCAATGGTAATTGTTTACCACTATACCAACGTAAATGCAGTCTTGTAGGTTGTTTCTTTAAATATATATATATATTTTAAAAAAAAAAGAAGAAAAAAAAACAAATTAAACAAAAACCAATTCATTGGAACAGCTCCCTTAGCATAATTTTATCACCTTTATTCAATCCCATTTTTAAGCTATTGACCTTAAATTCAGATCAACCCCAAAATAAAAGGCCTCTGACAGAGATGTTTGTACTGCATTTCACAAAAAGGAAAGAACATATAAGCCAACAATGGCAAAACAGAGCTCAACAGGATGTCCTTGCTTTGAAAATTTCATCCCTAATGTGCATCGATGCACTTTTATCTACAGTCATCTTTTTTAAGGGATTCAATCTTAAAAAACCTTCCTCTTACAAGCATCCTGACTAGTTCATTGGAAAAGCCCGTGAATATAAAGATATCTTATGAGCAGAGGCTGGAAGATAGGGCATTTATATATTACGAGCTCGGTCTATAAGCACAGCAGTAGACGTCTGATTTACCTCAGCTCCTACACTAATACTAGCCAAATAACACAACCAGATAAGTGAGGGGAATGATACTTACACACCAGTTTATCTCAGATTTTCTCCTGCTAAGGCCTAGTCTGGACAGCTTGCCTCACATCTAGCTGTGCCTTGCACCAGGAACCACCCTGTGATGTGAACAGGACAGCTTGTGAATGGAGGCACAACACCACCCAAGCAAGGCTATCAGCAATCAGCTCCACCTGGGAGCACTGAGCGTCCTTCCTGACAGCCACCATGTCAGAGATTAGGGCCAGCGAGTAATGCATTAAAGCCAGCACCGGCAGCCCTCCGGCCAAATGTACTATGTCCTGCCTAAAAGCCTTCATGGCTGCCTAAGACCATTTAAAATAAAAGAAGTAAGCATAACAAGCACTTTTTCCTTTACAAGGGAAAGCAAGTAATCTCTCCAGGTCAATTCTGAATGACTGAGAACAATCTCATTTTACCTGAACGCATGCAGCACCTCCAGACTTCCCTGTGGTTCTCTCCCCATTACTTACAGCATATAAAAAGGGCAATTTAACTGAAGGAATTTATATTTGGGGCTTTTTTCAGCACTGTTTCCAGAAAATAGCAGATGTTGGTTAATGATCTTTAGACATTAGATCATAAACCACAGTCATTTCAAACACTGCAATCTCAGTGATTATTTGTATATCATTAAGCAAAATCCTCAGAGCAAGCTCAGTATATTTCCTTATTGTTTCATTTAAATACAAGAATATCAGATGACTTTTTATTTTGTATTTTCCAATTCACAGGATATTGACAGGTTCTTCCTTTCCTTCATTCCCTCTTTTCAGCTAAGATACATGTAAGCACAGTGTCATTACCAAGTGCAACGTTTCTTCAGATTCACACCACCTGACACAAAGCAGGTGACATCTGCCCTCACTGAGACACTGGACGAGCATTAAAACCAAATCTTACAAGCTTCCTTCTTCACAGAGCCACACTGTGCACTGGTCCCAGTGAAGTGAATGATCTCCTTTAAACTCCAGAAATAGAATCTGATTGTTCATATGAAAGCAAAGATAGATGGGTCGGAGTTAAACTGGTAAGGGTACACCTGAGGGAGGCTGGCCACACCGTGATGGCACGTCAGGCTCGCTTAGGGATGCCCACCAGCTATCCATCTTCCCACACTCGCCTGCACACAACTCTTCACAGCTGGGCTTGGGCTAGCGGGGAGCAGCACAGGCAGGCAGCGGGAAGATGCAGCAGGCTCACACAGACCCCCCCATCCAGCATGAGCAGGGAAGCAGAACTGCCTCGCAGGGTAGAAATGTCTGGTCTAACCACTGCTGGTTTACTCTATTTAGTATCATACCAGTTGTCTGTGTTTTGAAATGCATAGGATCTATGTATATGCAATGTATAGATGGAGATAGGAAATCTTACATGCCTGCATATCTATCTGTATATGTCTCTATATGGATAGATATCTGTTTTTGCTAACAGATAATAACACTATGTGCTAAATACTACAATATACCTATTAACACACATATAAAGTAAGATTCTATCTAATAACATTAACACATTCAGTTTTATCTAACTATCTGTTGGAAACATTATCTAGGCTTCTGATTCATTAGAACCACACATAAAAAAATTAATTACATAATATATGCTGAGAGATGCCTAGATACGTGACAGATAAATTAGTTTCATTTGAACACATGTAGTGTATGAAAGAAAGTAATTCAATAAACGTTGCGGCTCTCATTCTGCAAGAGCATATGTGAGTCCCAGGGAGTTCAGTAGTAATAACTCAAATTATTCATGGGCAAAAGTGTTTGCAGATCAAGGCTATATATACAATTTGGTTGTTACATTATGCTAATTTTGGATCTACTATTTCACCATAAAATCTGACAAGGCAGAGTCATTTATGAGACATAAATACAGGGAACTGAATTATAGAGAGTTCTCTACATACATAACAAGATCAATTATTAATTAACATTTGGAGATGAAGATACGTTGCCTTACAGGAATTATTTCAGGGCATCTATTGACAACACTGACCACAGAGTAGGCTCCTTTCTGTTTCTTCTGTATTGGCCTCCACGATAGAAACCCAACACCCCAGGAAGCGTTGTGCCCTGGGTAGTGTGTGCCACACAACCCAACCATTTGCAGTTTTTTGTAAAAAGGACCCCAAGGAGCCCTGCTCTCACAGCACGATATACATCACACTGCTTCCGCCACATTCACATCGGTCTTCTTTTCCCCTTTTCAAAGGTTGCTCTGATCCATTCTTCCCACAGATCCCTGGTAGGTAGCTGGAACAAGGCAAGACCACGCATCACACAGGCCTGCTTAAAGTAAGATAATATCTCATCACCTGACTGCTACTGCCATTCAGGTAGAGAATTACCTCTCTGTCCACGAGGACCTGTTTTATTGTAGTTAGTAGTGCTCTGCTGGCATTAATGGAGCCATACAGATTTACGTCTGCGAGGGCCCATCTTGTACGCTCGTGGACCTCTGCTAAGCTCTCTTAAATACTCTAAAAAAAATGGGATCTAATCTAAGCACATTATCTAGGACTCCTCAGCAGCCTCTTTTCCCCTTTGGGGACTTCCAGATGGTACTTGTTCCCCTGTAACACATCATCATGGGTTCCTCTGACTGAAATGTGGACACCTCCCTCTGAGCTGGTCACTCCTAGCACCTTTCAGTGTTAACAGAGAGAAACACTTCTGGGGTGCAATCTGATTTATTTTGCATGTCAGTTCAGAGCTGAGATGATTTCTGCCCTAGAAATGCCTATTTCTCTCCACACAGGATGACTAGCTCTCACGTGGATGACAAAAGTCATCTCACTATTGTGACAGTTTCATTAGCCGCAGTGCTTACTCTGAGCAAAATAAAACACAAGTACCAAGTGCTAACTAAAAATAAATTTCAAACAAACTAATACTTGCAAAATTAGAGATAAATATCTTAACCCAAGGCAGCATTCATACTTTCCTCCTCTGTGCTTTCTGGACAGAGTTTTGGGAGATCATGTTGTTACACAAGAGCATAGACATTTCTGAACAGAATCAAAACTTGCTCTGTATCCTGTCTTCAACAATCTTCACTAGAGCAAAAAAAAAACAGACACCAAAGCCACCCACCAAAAAAGAAAAAAAAAAAAAGAAAGAAAGAAAAAAAAAAAAAAGACGCAATTTCTGATAATTTTCAGGCAGACTTTCTGACCCCTAAATAATCAGAAATTTGCTGAAACCATAAAGCTTAATATTACTCTACTAAGTTGTTTTTATTAACTATTATAAAGCTGGAACAGTGATGTATGGAAACCTCAACCTTATCTGAATCTAGACAGTTAAGATACTGACTAAGCAACACTTTGAGGCATGGAGGTCCCCAGTCTTAAGAAGAATTTCCTTTAAATTAGCATTAAATAAATGACTCAGGTTTGCCATACCCCATTGTGAGAAACTGTGCTGAATTAGAGGAAGGGAAATAAAGACAGGATGAAGGGACACTGTTTTCTGTAATGCTGCATCCATAACCTTAAGCACCCCTTTGGAGATGCAGGTGATCTGGTCTGCAGTTGGTCAGGGCATCTCCACTTACATTTGGCTGCATTTTGGTGAACTAAACTGTGTTCCTTAAAAGCCTTGTCCCATATTCTTCATGCAGCTGTCCTTTATTCCCTTTCAGCTTTTGTGGCTACCATAGGAATAATGCACTTTTCAAGGTGGGTAATAAAAGAAAGAGGGGGTTAGGAGAGACAAAGAACACAGTGGAAAATACCAATAAAATGTAAACATAAATGCCACTAATTAATCACAGGTACAGCATATAACTCTACATAGTAATTCCCCAAAAGACAGTCCTAATCAATAATACATACATAACTCCTCCACATTTGCTAATTTGTTTTTGACCACTATAGAACCACTCCCTAATTTCCAAGTGCTGTCCAATGACTCTTTGTATTATGTAAAGCACGTGATTTGGACATGTTGACTTCTCTAATTAGTCTATAAATACTTGACTTTTACCCACTGCTTTGGTAAGTGTGATAATTGCTGGGGAAAGGCCAAAACATTTATGGTCAATCAGATGATGAGAAAAGGAATATGGCCCTTTCAGTGAGTAAAATGTAAGGCATTATGTGGCAAGGCAGAAGCTATTAGCAGGATCAATATTTCTCCTAGTACCTTAATAAATCATTATATCAAAGAACAGTTGCAGGATGAAGAAAACCTCATTCTACCAACGAGGATGCTTCCAAATCAGGAAATAAAACATCATTTAAATTACAAAGACCTAATTGGTGTACAAAGGCAAATGGCAAGCATAGAATACAGCCCTGTGATGCTAGGCATGTAAGCGTTTTGAATCATTAGTGAAGGAAGAAAAGGAGAAAGACAAAGAAACAGCTACACTAAGAGCTACACAGGCATAATTTGCAAATTGTAAATATGCATGAACCCACCACACTGTAACTGACTGATGACACCACGTTTGGTGTAGATATCACAGGTGGCTGAACCAGAGGAACACCTGGAAAACAGGATGGCCTTTGGTATCTTTACTATTGTACTGAAAAGAATCCACTTGCTGTTATTTGCAATGAGGCTTCTTTCTCCTCTTCTCTTTAGCTAGCTGTAGGGTTATAAGAATAAGCTAATATTTGTAAAAATAAGAGTAAGGGGAGGGAAATATTCTACAGGCTGTTTTGAAGCAGGGAAACATATTCTCAGCAGACACTGCATATCACTGCATACTCGATACAGCTGTAATCACACATATCTGTAAGGCTTTCTTGGCCACAAGGCAGAGAAGGAAGCTCTAAGTAGAGCTAATTGGAGTTCTGTCCAAGTAAGGAGGGACCATGATCATGTACATGTTCTACACAGTAGGTAACCCTCCCAGCATATATATATGGCTGTGAGAAGAAGATAAGGGATGGCAAATGACTTCATCTGATGTAGCCAACCTACATGTTGCTATGGAGCACAGTAGCGTTCCGCTACCATTTTCAGAAATACCGACTCACAGCACTTTTGATTTATTGTGTTACCTCTCAATCTAATAGAGAAATGATGAAACCTACAAGGGACAGAGTCACTAGAGTAATAACTTGACGAGTTCACACTAGGGGCAAAATGTAATCTACTGTTGCAACCAGTATTCTGGTTTATTCTTTGTGTGGTGACTACTATGGATTTAGTTCTTTACTGTAGAGTTATTATAGAAAAGCACATGCTTCTTGGTTGTTTAGTCACTACTCGTGATCTCTGTCACAGCCTTGGAAGCTTGTTCCTAATTTATTCAGAGGCAACAATTTCTTTGTGGATGTCAAAGTGGGTACTCTCTGGTTCTTTAGTTCATATTTCATACTCTTCTAATTTCATACAGCTGACACTTTAGAAGGTCAACTGTCATCTGGCTGGAAAGCTGACACCTCGAGAAAGTAAACAATGCCTGCAAAGGAGGGAAGAAGGAGCATCCTGTTGCTACGTGATAGCTCTTCTCCCCACTCTGAGACGGCAGAGATGCTACTCGCCTGTCAAAATTCCCTGCTAAGGCAGAATTTTGGCCATATGGCAATTGACCTTAAGTGCTGGCCATATGCGTTTCCACCATATGTCTGGATCTTTGAATTAAATGCATACACATAAATGAACAATGTCCAAATGTTTCATGCTCTGAACTCTCTATATGGATGTATTTATTTTCTCAAACTGTAATTTATTCCAAAAAGTAAAGCAGATCAGCCTCTCCATAAGTTACGCCTTGAATCAGTTTGTTGGCTGGTCCTTCTGTTGTAGAAAACACATCAATCCTGCTTTACAGAGCATAACATGCCAACTTCAGCTGTAAAGAAACCTGTAGTTTATATACTTAACTGCCTGTAGGCCTCCCAAGGGTTCTTCCTATTTTCCTGTAGAGATTATGCATTCTTCCCCTCATCTGATACCCACTAGCACATATCAACATATCTCTGCTACTATCCCTGATCTAGTTTAAAAAGAAATTGGAAATACCCTTTTTTGCCTGAATCCCAAAGTATTACTTTTGCTTGGCATATATCAGCTTTGTAGACTGTAAACCAGTTGGGGCAGGGACTACTCCTATTTACTTATGTGTTTAATGGCCTAAAGGCATTATTGACTTTATTAGTCAAATTATAAGCAGCAGATGGGATCATTGCGAGCATGACCCAAACTTTAGTGATCATGTTCAGCGTGATCACAGGGGGAAGGCTAATAGAGGAAGTGCGCCCTTTCAATTCTATTATCATAAACATCTTTTATTTCGGTACGATAAAAAGAAGCACTGACTCTTCTAACAAATAACCAAGAGCTATTGGGATGCTAGTAAATAGATTCAGCAAAGATTCAAGATTTTCTTATTCTAGTCAGCCTGAACAATTAATTAACAGCCTTCTTGTTTGTCATTAATTTCGGTTGCCATAGTAGCCTCTTTAAATGGTTTCTAACAAACAAGGAAGATTTATCTTTCTTACACTCAATCGATCAAAAACAAATGATTTCACATTCATTTTTGTTTCACTATGACAGTAAAGCACAGTGAATCATTACAATAGGGCCTTCTGAGAAGGATAAGGTGTCAGTTTAAAACCATAGACATCTTAAAAAGCAGACCCAGGGATTAAAAGGGAAGGGCCACTTGTATGCAAACAAAAATACTGGCTCCAAAAGGAATTTAAAAAAAAATGACAACAATCAATAAATAATACATATTAAAGAGGTTCTAGATTATTTTTTTTTTTACTCCAATTAATCCAATTTTGCTAGGATATAAATACTTCCACGCAGTGTTTTTTTGCTCAGAATTCACAGCTGGTGAGACATGAAGAAGGAAAAACATCGTAAAAGAATTTCCCAATGAAGAGAGTTAAAATGAATTACTTGAAACAGAGGAATTTTTCATCCACTTTAGGTTGCTTGGATCATAAAGAGAACAGCAGCCCACAAGGGAGATGGGAGGGGGAGGCGCATGCCTGTAAACTAAATGCAGAAGTTCTGGGCATCATCATGTGCTAAGGTTTTCGACATATTTAGAGAACTACAGGCTGCAACCTGCAAATTGGATCAATATCTTTCTTGCCTGATAAATTCCAAGAGAGAGATAACAGGCCCATTATTGGAAAAGATTGTTGTTGCCTTTCTTCTAGAGGACAAGGTGACAGATTCTCTTAAGGCAGTGACTGCTCTTCGCTTCTTCACAAAACCATGCTTTGAAGATCAGTCATTCCAAACATTGCTCCATCTATACTGTGTCTCTGTTGGAAGGGGGAGCAGGGAAGAGCTAGAGCATGGCAATATAGCCAGATTACTCAGACTTCCTTCATTAAGGAGCTAATAACAAACCCAGGTACAAAATGCTGTAGACATATTTGTCACCTCCCTCCATCAAGAAATAAACATGAAGGTAATGGGACTTGTGCTCCTTGTTATATAGGTCATTTCCTACAGACATACCCAAATGCCTTTGAAGATTTTCTTGTGCTATTGATACTTAAGTCATTGACTTAGCTACATATCAAAGCACATTTAGACCTTACTGGGATCAAATGATTTTGCTTTTTCCCACACTTGAAAGAGCTGAAGGGCAGTATTTGGCCATTTCCCATACTGACTAAGGAATCTGAACACCAAAGTGCTTGGGAGTTCATGCAACCATGAAAACTATGCTGCCACAAATACAGAATGACATTAAGAACATGCAAAATTCTTGATTTTTAAGTAATTTTTTTCCCACAGTTAACACATTTACTTTATTTTTGTTCAGTTTTGTGCTGACAGGACAGTTTATCTCTTGGATCAGGAGTTTATAAGCTAGAAAACAAGATAAAACGTGTAGAAATAAGGGGAGTAGGGAGCAGGAATTTGCCTCTCTAACAGCACTGCATTGAGGGATACAAGGCCTTTGATGTTGGTGGGCAGACCAGGGGCTTGTTCCTGACATATTCCCCCTTCCACCACTTCCTCTCAGCTGCCTCTGTTCAAGCATGTGCCTGGCCATGCTCCAAAATGGAGTAATTTAAAAAATAAATTAAATTAAATTAAAAAAAAAAAAGGCTTGGATCCAGTTTAGAAGGAACCTGTTAGACTACTAAGCATGGCTGAAGGGAGGGTAATCTCTGGTGGTGAGTGTGAAAATGAGAGCTTGAAGGCGATATGCTCTGAGACCAGATCTTTATAGGATTTTGATATTCGAAGGAGTATCAAAATTTTGATACTCAAAGGAGTACCAAAATGCAGTCTAAGAGCAAAAAGCAGGTATGATTTTCATTCTTAGTAGTTATTTTCAACTGAACCTGTTTCTGTCTATCTATTAAACCTCTGGCGGCAGAGCTGGGGCAGTAGCAGGGGATGTTTAAAAATTTGAAGCCACTTTCAACCTGTGACAGCACATGGGATATAAGAAGGAGCTAGGAAAGTGAGGTGAGAGTTTTAGGGGACAAGGGACATTAATGCATTAAAAGAGTCTTCTCCACTGCTTACAAAGCTGTTTGTTTCTAGGGTTCTGTTGTGACTGTGCTTTTCCTGAGCAAATGCAGGATTTTTTTGCTTAAGGTTGGAGACAACTGGAAGCCACATATATTTTCTATCAGTGCTGAGGCCAAGTTAACTGCACTGAGTCAGAGCTAATAAACACTGCCAGTCATGGCAGTCTATTAGTTTGTATTCAGCATCATGCTAGCTGTGGTACACAGCTTCTGGTTGGCTTGGAAAATGGGCCAAGATAACTCCTATCTACCAGTAGAGAGCTGTGTAGACATTACCCTTATCTGAAGGTCTATGGACTCTCACTGACCACTTGAGTCCTAGTGATCTGAGTATAAACTAATCATTTCAAACTCTGGGGGAAATTTTGCAGAAAGAAATACAGAAGGAGGACTGGAGGAGAAAGGAATGGACTCTGGACTCAGGCCATAGACTGCTGAGTTACAGCTTTCTACTGGGAGTGCCAGGCAAAAACTTTGTAGCCTGAGCATATGCCTGGAAGGCCTGAGATTGCAGATCAAAATTTTGGTTTGGTTTAGACTCCATAGTCTGAAGAACATCACTATTCATTTGGTGGTTAGACTGTCAGCAGTCCAGTGAATGGTCAGTGCATACAGTGAAATATCTTCATAGAAGCAAACAAAATACTGCCAAAAAGCACACCCGCATAGACTTAGTTTTTCTATTATAACTTAAAGACCTTAAAATTGCATGTTGCTTTGGGCAATCAAACACTGACTTTTTCCAAAGGCCTGCCTGATGGCATTGCAAGCTGTCTGCTGGCCGTATGGCTCTCAAAAGGCACTTACCAACTGAAATCTAAATACACTTGAACCTACAGAAAGAAACTACAATGAAAAACAGAGGTGGCAAAATCAAAGATGCATATACGGAGGAAGGAAGAAGACTGACCATTAGAAAATCTGGAGGCAAAGGTCTCTAGCATTGAAGGGGTATGCTCCTGGTGGGGTTATAGAAAGATCAGAGGCTCAGAATGCTCAGACTACTGTGAATGTAGAGTTTATTGGGCTCAGATAGTGCATGTGATTGATTTCACTCAGATGCGAATGACAAGAGAACCTGACAGCAACTGGTCTGCAGAACTTTGGCCAGGATTTCTCAGAGTGCTGAATAGCTCACCAAGGGGAAAAATATATATATATATGTATATATTTGACAATGATTCTAGACTTCATGGCTGAAGATGTTTTGTCTTTAACCTAGTACTCTGTAATCATCTTTCCCTTCTCCCCTTTTTTATTTACCACCCCTAAAGGCTGCATGAAGAGGGAAGAATGAAATATAAGAGCACTTTGGATGTTTTCAGTGGAGTGAAAGAAACTGAGAAAAAAATGTGATTAACTACATAAGTGAATTGGTGGCCTTCAAACATTAAAAGAAGAACATTTTGGAGAAATTAAGTTTCCACTGAGAAAACCACATGACTTGTCAATTTTATGAACAAGTTGCCATGTTTTAGATTCAGCCCTCTCCTGGATTTAACATATAACCTTTCCTTTCAAGATCTCTGGTCCCTCTGAAATTTTTTTCTTTATTCTCTTTGGTGCTAGTTCCTAGTTATTAATTAGATCAACTCAATTTTACACTGAGAATGTAAGAATAGTGACATCTGTGTGTTATCTGTCAAGTACTGCCATAACTGTCTTCAATTGCTCTTGTAAATCCAGTGCCTCTGTGGAATCCCATGTTATGAAAATTGTATGCTGTCTTTGAAAGTCCTTTCTCTAGTCTGTGTAACACTGCAGTGTACTTTTGGAAGGGAGATGTAAAAGTGGAAAACCTTCATAAGAAAAATACTAAGTGCTATAGTAAGAATACCACTATTAGCAATAGCAAGAAGAAAGAGTTGGTTTGCTTATCAATGGGAGGAAAAGCTATTTGAAAGATCAGTTGTGATCAGAAAGCCAACACAGTTAACACTGGAGACAAAAGAGTAGAAATTCAGGTAATAGTAGGGAAAATAAGATTAGAGAGCACCGAAATAAATTAAAACTTTCAGATTGTCTGGGCCTTAAGAATTTCACATGAGAATATGTATATAACTAGCTGAGGAAATCTAGAGCTGTTGGCAACTATCTTTGAGAGGGGAGGAAACAGTCAACTCAGCAAACACCAAATGGGAAATAACCAAAGAGGTTTAGTCTTGCTAAGAAGGATCTGAGGTTATCCGGTGGATCTCAGGCTTAACCAGAGCCACTGTCATGTATTCATGAATGTCAGATTAGAAATATAGAGAAGAGTGTTATCTACAAGACACATAAGGGAATTCTGCTTTATTACTTCCCTTTAGAAAGACTTCAACAACAACCTTAGGTCCTGGGTTGGAAGCCACGTTTTAAGGAGGACATGACCAATTGACACTGAGTTACTCCACAAAACATGACAAAAATTGAAGGAGAAAAATGTTGTTTAATATAAAGAAGACAAGATTTGAAGGAAACATAACAAAAGACTTTGAAAATAGTCAAGGTGGCTACAAAGAAAAGATAATAATGAGAATAAACTGTTCACTGAAGATAGGACAGAAGCAACTTGCAGGTCAAGAAATAAGAAAAACAGTTTTCTAATGGTAAGAAAAATTAGGCCTTGGAATGAATGGCCCAGAGCAGAGGTACAGTGCTGGCCATCAGTGGAGACCCTGAGAAATGGGTCGGTCATCCATAGGTCTGCTGGGAAGAGCATTGGTACAGCTGATGTAGTTGTAGGATCCTCCAGGTATTTGCTAGTTTTCTATGATTTGAAAAAAAGAACTGTCTAGTTAGCTGGAGATATTTTTTATCATTATTATTATTATTTTTCCTTTTTTAAGTTTTAAGATATTTGGGAAAATAGAATGCTTTACCCTTTTCTTGGTTAATTTTTAATAATGTTCTGAAAGCTCAAAGTTAAAGAGTGCTTTGACCCAAGATTTTCTTTCATCTTTTTACTTTCATTTTTGCTGTTTGAGCAAACTGCCTGGTATTGCTTTCCTCTGATTCTTATAAAGCCTCTTGAACACAATATTCAGTGGTCTTTTTGTTTCTGAAATGTGGGATCGATGACTTTAAGTAGGAACACATTATTTCCTGAGCGGTTGCCTACAGCCATTATTGGATCATTTCTTCTATAGAGTCAACCAACTCATATTAATGCTGATGTGGATTACTTTAAGTTTTGCTTCTTGTTTTTCACTTGTGGCATCTAATAATCCATTTCTTTGCATTCCCTCTTCTCTGATGTGATGGTTGACTCTAGAAACCTGAGTCCATCTGGAGCATTATATCTGAGGACTTTCAGACCCAAAGTGTTATGTATGATATGCATTAGCCTAAAAAGAAAGCTGAAACTTTCTTATCAAATTCAAGGCTTTGCCTTACTGTTATTTATGATATTGATTGAACTTTGCTGGGTTTTGAGTTCTGAAGATAAACAGAAATTGCTCCTGAATTAAGCTGATGTCAGAGTTTCTGTGAGGCTGGAAAGAAGGAGATGAATAATCATCACAGACAGGTTCTAATGACAATAGCATTGCAAATATATTAATTGCAGAATCAAGCTCACCACCATTCTCCCTCATGTGCACAGAGCCAAAAAAATACTTGTAATGTTTACTGTTTGAACCGGTAGCCTTTCCGCATATTTTAGCTAAAAAGTAAGAGGGAAAGGACATACAAATGCCAGCATTGTGTCGGGCTGCAGTGGAAAAAAAAAAAAAATTAAAATTGTAACTGTTCATTGGCCACCTTAACACTTTTTTTTTTTTTTTTAAATATGTATAACAAGCTCTGCAGGTCACACTGCTTTTTCTGGAGACTTGGACAGTAGCAGTTGCAGTGGATTTCTCCTCTCAACTGGAGAAGATGTTTTAACTTCCTTTCAGAAGTGAAATCAATTCATATCTTTCAGTCTAAGGTAACAGACTCTCACTGGAGCTGGAGCTTTTGACTTTTATCTTGCTGTGACACCTGCTTTGGTCAAGGGGATTAGTGATTACTCCTCCTGGAAGGTGTCAATACTGATGATGAGCAGCTGTCCTCCCTCTTCTATTATTATTATTCATGATGTGTGATTGATTCTTCTGAGGACACTAGTGATAGAAAACTTAGCAGTTCTTTGCTTTCTGTCTTTTAAAGGGACCTGAATGGACAATTACTGTTTCTGAAATGTGCCATGGCCACCATTTTGCCTCATCTATTGTTCAAATATCTCTGTGTAGCCAGAATGTGGGCAATGAAAAGGTGCAAGATGTGTAGTTATCCATATGCTGAGAGCTATCAATTCCACACTTATTGTCTCTCAAACAATGTCATTCATTACCTAGTATCATACTGAGAAGAGAGAGAAGACATTGGCAGGGATTCCACCTAGACAAAGCTGAGGTAAGATATGGATTGGAGTCATTTTAGCTTAGGGTACATCTCCATCATTAGTTATCAAGCTTCTAAACGTTGGGCTTATTTTACATAATCTGTATCCATTTAACCGTCATACTGACAATATTCAGCTTAACATTGGTGCCTGAGTCAAGAAGTTGCAGTAGAGGGATGCAGATACACAGAAGGAAGAAATAAATCCTTAAAATGTTTTTGAATTGGGACCTATAGGTTCTGCAATTGCTTATTCTGAAAAACAAACAAATAAACAGAAAAATTAAATCAACTCCAATATACAGGCATTCTCTCAGTACTCAGCAGACTACTTACTATAAAGAAAGTGATGTTCAACTTTTCCCTCTCTTCACAAGAAATAAAACACCTAATGGGTTACAGTGGAGTAAAGAAATCATGATTTGGATTTTAGGAATACCCTCTAAGTGTAGTGTAGTTCTGGAGGAGACTGCATTTTCTTGATGGGAAATTTTCTTGATGGGAAGATTTTGATTTTTATTTTTTTAAAGAATAGGTTAGGCAAACATCTCTCAGATTATCTAGACATCTTGCTGGCAAATCAGGCAAATGAGCCAAATGATTTTCAGTGTCCCTACGGCACCCTTGACTGCTAGCATAAAAGATCACCCTTCTTTTTACATCATGCTACAGGAGTTAAGATCAGCAAAGATCATTACCTAATTGCCACTTGGAAACAAGATGATGGGCATGGGGGTGTGACATGTAATGAGACTTACTTCTTAGGGTAGTTTGCAGGAATCTCTCCACCATGTTCCTGTCCTTCTGGGATGTAGCTGTGATTAAACAACAGGGAGGGGTATTTCAGGGTGCTTCTGGGCTGTTCCTCTAACAGAGGAAGCACTTGCCACCATTCCTAAAAACTCCTTGGAAGTAACTTAAAACATAAAAAAAAACCGTGGAACATCTATTTGTTCTCTGGGTTGGTTGGTTTGTTTTCCAGGCATCCATATGAAATGCAGAAAGCCTGCTCTGGCCACAGCTCTTACTCAGGTGAGCAAATTGTAATTTTATTTTTTCTAATCATCACTTGCTCCTTATCTTGCTATAGGCAACAAAAGAACAAAGTTGGATAGTCACAGACTCTCTCATTCAAAAAGCAAAGTACATAACTGCATTTAAATCAGCTTGTACATACACCCCAAGATTTGAACACATTAATCTTTATAAACTCACAGTCTTGTTTTAATTTCTGTTCTAATAAAATTCAACTGTCCCTTCATGACAGCTTTGAGAGATTTACTTTCTCCATCCTCTTCATTTTATTCTGCCACATTTTCTCTGAGCTTCTAGCTTATAGATTTTCTCCAGCTAACAGGCTACTTGGCTTCCACCTGTTCAATAATTCAAATGCACATATGGCATATTTACAGGTAGCAACATACCCTTTCCTTTCTCCCTTTTCATAGCCAGGCAATTCTCACAGAAACTGCACAGAGGTAACACATGCCTGCTTGCCTCTGTGGTTCTGGCTTATGCATCAGCGTCTGCTCCCTCACTGCAGACCTCCATCCATGCCATCACCCTTGCAGCCTCGGGTGGGAAAGATGACCCGTGAGCAAAGCCTGGTGGCATCGAGGGCTTGGCCTCTCTGGCAGCATGGCTTTAAGGCAGGCATGAATATCTAATACAGTGGCAGCAGGGCTCTCCAGGTACACGTGCAGTGCTGGTAGGGAGATCAAAGGTATGGTTGCCATGCTTACATGCTCACATGGAAAAGTGCTCTCCCTAGGCTCTTCCCCTCCTTTCTCCCCGCCCCCACCATGACATTTGCCAGCTCGCTATTCTCATAGTTGTGAAAATGACCTGAAGAAGCAGCAAAACAATGGTGTGGCACTCAGTGCACCAATACCCCATCAAGAACCGGCCCCAGCTGACCGCAGGTTCGGGAGGCTGTGACACAAGGACATAGCCGAGGAGCACAGCCCAGGAGACAGGGACTTTCCATGCCACATTGCAGCCCATTTGCCTTCCGTGCTCTGAACTGTTTTCATTACCTTCATTTTTCTCTGTTTCCCCTAAAACCAAGACACGTGTTTCATCACTGGAGTGTCAAGGGCAAAGATTTGAGGAGACCCTGAGAGGCCTTGGGAAAAATGCATCATTTAGGGACCCCAACAGGTAAATTTAAGAAACTCCAGCAATAAATGAATGAGATTCCAACATAGCAAGGATAAGTAACAAAGATGTAGGGGAAAAGGAGGCTTCTCTGGAGAATGTATGAGGGATCATAGGCAGGAAATAAGAGAAATTTTAAGAAAACAAGAACTGTACAAGAAGAGAAGATACTTATGAGAAAAAAATAAAATAAAATAAAACAAAATTTGCAGCGGATGACATGGGATAAGTCGAAAAAGCTGACCAGGATTAAAGGAATTATTTGGCTAGACCAGTATCCTGTTTTCCTTCAATGCCAAGACCAGATGCTACAAAGAAGTGGTACAATAGATACCTACACAGCTGCAGAAGCAGCTTCACTCAGACCCCAGGGGGAGGACAGGTGAGCTCACCCTTCAGCCAGGCAAATGCCGTGTAATTGCTCTCTGACCGTGCAATATGAAAAATATATCTGCAATGGAAATCTTACTGATGTAAATATCTATTTGTTGAACAGGTTAAATGCAACACCTTTTGATAATACCTTGGGGCAATAGTTTCCAGGGAGAAATTACACCTTGTATCTCCTTTTCAGTAGCAATGTCTTGCCTTTCAGTTTAATTGGTTTTCCATTGCTTCTGAATTATAATAAAGGTATAGCATGGTAGTATACCATGTTTCGTGTCATGTAGTACATATATAATCTAATATGTACATATATCAAATTAATAACTTATTTTTCCTCTTTCTAAATGACACCATGGCAATTTGTATGTATATCTCAAAGCCATTATTTTTCAGAAATCAGACTTGTGAATAAGGAAACTTCTAAAATGTGTTTTAGACAAACTTGCCTAAACCTTCTTTGCAGAGCAGCTGTTGACTGCATTTGTATCAAATTCATCAGGCCCAATCACACTTTACTTTGGCAAACTTAGCAGGAGCTCTTGGAAGTTTTTGGTGAGCCGTGATTCAAACAGCACTCACAGACAAGCCTGGAAAGGAAGATTTTATAAAGCTGTTGCTGCTAGTAAAGGATTTACAACCCAAATGCCAACATGAGCAACAAGTTTTCTCCCTTTATCCTAAGCGTCTTTCAGTGCTTGTACTTTTTTTCTCCCTCCATCCCCAAAGAAAAACACAAATTTTGCCCTAAGGGACAACATGAATAAAGAAAGAAACTGCACATTCATAAAGCTTTAGAAAGACAGAGATCATTCAACGGCTGTGCAATTACTCTGAAAAGCTACTTATTTTTGAGCACAGAGCTTTCACTCAACAGAGGCCTGAGGCATCACGATCTGATCTGTATCTGCAGTATCTCAACCAGCCCGATCTAGGGCTTTTGCTCATTACAGAAGCTGTAGCCATGTGTGAGGTTTACATCTAGGTTCAAATAGTTTGTAAAGCATTTTGGAGCTGGGGTTGCATTAAAGTGTATTACCAACTGATAATAATTTCTGATAATGAATTAAAGGTAGTTTTGGATACCTGTCTTACCCTAAATCTACCTGGGTTTGTTTTTGTTTAAGGTTTACAAGCCACTTTCCCTACAGAATTCATACACACTAATGGAACGCTAAGTGACTGTGCAGAGGCAACAAGAAAAGCAATTATACCCACAGTGCTGTTAGGTAAACGAAGTGAACGAAATAGACCATACTCAAGCACGACTGTTTTTGAAAATTATTTAGGGCCAGATACAACTCTCACAAGCCCTTCGAGTGCTCTGACAGCAACTTTTCTACCTAGATAGAAGTTTTTTCCCATTGGTTTCTCTGACCAAATTTCTGTAAAAATGCTGTTCTGTACTACCTTTGAAAGCAGTAAGAAATCAAATTTTTCTCTGTTACATACCTGCATAGAAAAACATATTGAAATGCAGGGGAGTGTTTTCTACCCTCTAAATCATTGTGATCGTGGCCCACTATGCTTATAACACTATCATTCTGGCTGACAAGGACACAGCATTAGCTGGAGCCTCCTCAGCATCCCTTGCCATGTTGACACTACAGGAGTCAAGCTATTATTATTACGCTTTTTTTACAGCTTCTTAAATATCAACTTTTTTTTTAAATATATATTTTCTTAAACTTTCCCTGAACCTCTCTTCCTGATCTGAAAGCTCCAGCAATTCTGCTGACCCTTTGCTGACTGTGCCTCCAGAAATATCCACAGCAATTGCTGTGGGACAGCCACTCACATATTAGCAACCTGGGTGGGAGCCATCGATTGCAGTGCCTTTTAGTGTACTGCAGCTTCAACGCACATAGAAAGACATAGTGGTGAGGTGAAAATGACTTACAGGCCCAATTCCTTTCTGCAGTTCAACTCTATAAGCTGTAATAATTCACTTCAAAGGAAAGATGAATGGGTTACTCTACATTTATACAACGGTAACAGAATAGAGTTATATCCTAAATATTTTGCAAGAAACTAAAATCATTCTCTGTAACACTTGCTCCAGATTAAAATTAGACTTTCATTTCACTTGCATGCATTCGAGATGAAAGAAAAAAAAAAAAAAAAAGATAACAAATCAGCACAGGAATCCGCATGGTGAAATAGTCAGAACGCAGTAGGGGTTACAGACCTGTACAAAAGCAGGCGACTTCTCAGCGGCCCCATCACTGTATTTCCAAAGAAACGTTACGAATTCTCATGGCCAATCCTGCAAGAAGTAGAAAGAATAGTTAAACCTAGAGAGTTTCTAAAGGAAAAGAAAATAATATCAGCTGTCTCCTTGGATACGCAATGCTAAAAGCCAGTCTAGAATTGGTTTAGAGGATGTTAAACATTTTAAACTACGGAAGCAGCAAGATCATAACAATTATTTAAATATAACAAAGCCCAAGTTAAATAAAATACAAAATGCTAAGTTCTTTTTAAAGACATGTTATTGAAAACAGTCCTGATAAAAATGCAATGAATATATGGGACTAGATTGGAAAGAAAAGAAAAAAGAGAGAATACTGCACCAATTTATATTCCCTTTGAACTGTCTGTAATACAGACCTTAAAGTGCATTTTCAAACATATAGCATATCAAAGAAGCAGACATTTATTTCTAGCCATGGCACTTCTAGGCTTTTGGTAAATGAAACCAGAAATAGTCTAGTGGAACTGTGCTGTGTGATAAAGCATGTACTGATGGGTTCTGCCCAACATCAGTAAACAATTGTTTTTCTTTTAAGCGAAGGAAAGAATTTCAGCAGTAAACAAATGCCTTACGTCTTGCATGAGTTCTTCAACAGAGTCAAGGCAAACCTGTCGTTTCACACCTCCTGCATGTGCTACTCAAAGTCAAAATACAAGTTATGTTCCCCAAGATCTATCAGTTTCTATGTTTTCGATTATGACAAGTATGATACACAAGGGTAAGTCCAATACACAACAGCTTTCAGCTATGATCCCCCTGGAATCCACACCCGTTGTTATAAGGATAATTATCTGGGTATCCCCGAGGCCAATTTTTGCAGTTTTCGTACAAAAACCACCTCTTGCATAAGACATGAAATTTAAAATCATCCCCTTCACAGATATCATTGAGTCACTCCATTACCTCTGGGACAGATATAAATTATGCATTCTTTGATTCTCTTTAAAATTTTAGATGCACAAGGGGACCGAGAAGCATCTAAATGGTACTAAAAATATAAGGCATTCAAGAAAGAAACAATAACTTGTATGGTATTAACTGCTACAGTGCTCTGAAGGCTCCCTGCCTGGTCAAGAAAAGCACATAAAGCACTGAAACATAACAGCAGGCTTGCATGCTAATGGCTGCTAGTGACAAGGACTCATTGAATGTCACTGCTTCACATACTGCGTACTGTTCATTTTTCTTATCTGTGTGACCTCTCTTTGAAATGACTGATGAAACTCCTGTGAATTAGCATCTCTGCTTCTGGGCATTTGCCACCAAGAAGGCATTCAGCAACATCTCTACTGAAACACAAAAATGAGGCAAGAAAAACAAATCATAATCTCAACAAAGACCAGTAACTATGCCTGTTAAAGGATAGTCGGTCCATACTGTGAAAGGCACGCTTCTCTGAAGCTTCCTTGTTAGGCTGGTTTTTACCTTGACGCCTTTTAAGAGCATTGGCTTGTCACAATACATGCATTCATATTTCAGACTTGGCTAACATTTTCGTAATTGGTGTGAATAAAAAGGAATAGCTGTTACTGCAAGAAAGAAAGAAATGTCTCTGTTCTAATGCCCTGCTGCTATGATGACCTATTTCACACTAGCATCTGTTCTGTTCTGATGAACCACTCCAGATGTAAGCTGGCAAAGCTGCACTGCAAGTATGTTGCCCAGACATCCACTGAGTGCTGCAGATGTTTTTTTCCTCACTTCACATTTAATGTGTGCTTGATTAATTTTTTTCTTTATTGTTTCAACTCCTTGGCCCACAGAATTTCCTATGAAGTTTGCAGGATCTGGGATCCAATCTGCAGCCATAAGGAGAAGCTCCCTTTTTGTTAGCAGGTTCATTAATGTCTGGAATAACGAGCCAAAAGAGCCTTGCTTCGAATTGCCAAAAGAAATGCAAACTTCAGTAATCTATTATGCCTTAATATTATTTGCCTGAGGAGTTAACACAACACTTATTTCAATTTCGAAATTACAGATGTTTGTAATAATCAGATGCATCGGTCTGACCAAAAATATTACGTCCGTTCTCTGCGTCAAGCCCTTGACCTGAATGAGGTTAGTGACAGCGATATGAATGACTTGAGCAGAAAACCAAACACAAAAGTAGTTTTATCGTGAAGTACAATATTTCTTCTGTCACTTAGCCTTTTTTTTTTCCTCTCAAAATTACAGGGTAGACTGCAAATCTTCAAGGCTAGCAGCCACCACGACAGCCTAAGTGCCATTTAAAAGAATTATAATTTATGACACGCCTTGGTAGAATAGCAAAGGTCACACAGAAGACTCCCCAGGGAGGGGAGGATGACAAAGGTTACAAAGATGACTAAAGACTAGCCTAAAGGAAGGGATTTTCTTGGAAGGGAGACGTTTTGTTGCAACAGCTTCATCCTACCTAATGCACAGGCACCTCATCCAAACAAACAGCTCACCTTTAAGTTATCTCCAAGGCATTGTTTATGAAATACACCTCCGAAATTCACGTCTTAGCAGCCTGGCAACGTGCCCAGGGCCCACTGAGCTGCTGCCAGCCTGTGGACGCTGTGAGTCTGCCCCACAGGGGACAATGGGATGCATGGTGACAGATTTGGGGACACCGCCTGCACACTGGGTAGACCGTATTTGAAACACCTCCAGGATCCTTGCAAGCCATTGCCAAAATGGGGCCCACTTTCCCACTTCTGGGGCACTCGGTGCCATTTCCAGACCTCTACCAGAGCGGCGCAGACTGCTGCACTGTTTCTCTTAAAAGCAACAAGAAGATTTGGTATGAGAAGAGCCTGAGATACACATTGCCACTGACACATTCTCGCAGGCAGTTGTAAATCTGCAAACCAGCCATCGCTCTACGAAGCAGCTTGGGCTGCTTTTCCTTGCCACAGCTACAGCGCTCCCCCCTTTCAGCCACAACAAGCACAGAAAAAAAAAAAAAAAAAAAAAAAAACAAGACAAGGATGAAGACAAGCAGGAACAACTCTTCTTGGCACAGCTCCACTCTGTGCAGCATCATTTCTAGGCTCATAAAATAAGCATTAACTGGTGGGAGAAGCTGGCGCTGCGAACCTGGGGGTAACCGGTGTTGTCTGCAGAACATCAGAGCGATAAAGAAAAGCTTAACCTGAAGCCAGCATGCAATACAAGACAACTCTCCCCTCTCTTCAGAAATGTATGGCCATAACCATTTTGAAAACTGACAGCTCCCAACTGCACCCGATCAGTTGTAGATGCTGCCTGCAGCCAGATCAATGGCTGGCGCTTGCCAAGGAGGTCTGCATGGCTCTGAAGGGTGCAG
The DNA here is from genome assembly GCF_040182565.1 of Anser cygnoides. NCBI lineage: Eukaryota > Metazoa > Chordata > Aves > Anseriformes > Anatidae > Anser > Anser cygnoides. The sequence continues at coordinate 180,954,622 of NC_089873.1, forward strand.
CTGACAGTGGCCAGTTAAGAAGAGACTATTAATCACTGAGTATAAAGGATTATCCCTTGTTTGCTGCTGGGTGACTAGTACAGTCCCATCCTCCTGGTATTCGGTCTCCATGCTTGGCCTCCCATTGCATGAGGAGGAACCTACCTGCTGAGGACTGGGTAACCACCCAGGCTGAAATTCTCATTTTCATTCAGAAATTCCCGTCTATTTCCTGTACGAAAATAGGGCAATTCACTGGAGGGGACCAGCGTGGAGGACATTAATAGTGTCTGCATTCTCTTGTTCTGGCAGTCTCTGGTCTATTACCATGGTTGATGAAGCCTTTTGCTGGCTATTCAGATCACAGGAAAATTTTACAGTCTCATAAACACAAGCAAATGACAGCGGAGTGCGCCTTTGGGAGACCGAAGGGCAGAAGGTAACAGGAAGGCGGGATGCAGCCAAGCAAGCCTCAGATTACAGCGGTATGTTTTATCCTGCGCATCACCTGCAGGAACAAGGGAAGGGGAGCTTAATGGCGCAGGAACGCTGCGAACACAATGAATAACCCAGGAGATGCCCCCTCCCAAGTGACAAATCCATAGGGCATGTTATCAGGAGCCCTCCCAAACCTGGCTGAGAAAAGAAAATAGGATTTTCAACACGTGTTTTGCCTCACACATGGAGTTGCTTACAGCGGTATGGCAACTCCTTCCCAGTGCCAGGCTATGATGGGCTCTACGTGTGGGGCTTTTATACTCTCTGGTGTTGGTTTTGTATGCTCTGTCTTCCTTTATTAATTTTAAACAGAATGGGGGGATGTAAATTCACCATTGGGGATATGTCAGTGTTTGCTCAACATGCTCTATATACCTTTATTAATTTTGTATTGAATGGTGGATGTGATTTCACTCTGGGGGAAAATCAGTGATAGCAAAAGGCCTTTCCCACTGCAGGGGAGCAGTGGGGAAGGGGAGATTATTTCTCCCTGGGTTTGTTTAGAGTGATTTGTGTACTTTCAAGGATTTCTGGAGCTGGGGAACTTTTGCATTCACGAACAGCCAGTTTCAGTGCCATGACCTACTGCTCTGAAGAGGTTGATTATCTTAACGTAGCATTTGTTATGCAAGACTTACTGCTTACAGTACATTTTAAAAGCAGAAGATGATGCCTTTTTATAATGCAGGAACAGAACTTAAAGGGGGGAAATTAAAAAGCTTTCAGAACAATACCTTTTTTTTTTTTCTTTTTTAATGGTGCAAATGCATAAAACCACACCAACTACAAAAGGGTTGTTTTCTGAGAGAAGTTCATGAGCTTTAACTCTCAGCATATTGCAAAAATGGCCTGAATCAGCATGGCCGGCTTGGCAGCCTGTCCTTTCCACCCCTGCAATTCCTGGGCCCCCAGCGAGCCGACGCTTGGCTTGGGGCACACAGGGACACTTGACTCCACAGACTGCTATTCCCCGAGGTCTGTTGGAAGAGAGCTGCTCACTTGTGCATAGCTCTTTGCTCCCTACCTTTAATTTACACATCAAGCTTACACTCCATCACAGCAAGTCCTTTTGCATCCAGACTCTTAGTCCAAGTCTACCGTGATCATAAAGGGAATGTCCCCTTACTGTCATTCTTATTTTCCTGGGAGAAAGAAGTCCCAGAGGAAAATATTTTCATGCCTCCTTCAATTTCCAGAGGCTCCCAGAAGGTCAAAACTTCTTCACACAGCTTTGCCAAATGCTGCAAAAACAGTGGTGTCCTGGAGGATCCTTTCACATATCTTAGTCAAAAGGCAAGGAAAATGCAGATGCCGTTCACTGTCCAGCTTTTCATGGCAGAAAATACCATAACTCTGCACTCTATTGCCACTTTTGGATACCTCTGCACATCATAGGGTTGTGGGCTTTTTTTAGCTCTTATTTTCTTACTGACCTTCAGAGCACAAAGTTTGGGACTTTGTAGCTCTTCTACAGTTCCTATAGTGCCTGGATTATGGTTCCTCTGTAGGGTTGATTCCACAGTGATTCCTTGATCCAGGGACCGGATGCAGCAAAGGGGCCATGGGGCAAAGGTATCCACAGACAGTAATTCAGGGAAATTTTGCTGTATGGAGAAGGGAAGTGAATATTCACAAAGGCAGCCTAATGTTTTTGTTTGCCCTTCCCCAGGCAGCTGTGACACAGAGGACACATGACCAGAAAGCAAAAAAATACATAAATAAAAATGTTTTACCGATCAGAAGACTATATATATATATATATATATATGTACTGAAAAATAAGGACTTCCTAGGGTTTTTATTGCTGAACAGAGCCTTCCTGAGATTGCTGCTCATTACAAACTTGAAACGTTGAACTGAATTAATTACTTGTTTGATCAAAACGTGTTAGAGACTTGAAAACTGAATCACGGAGTAGCTGGCTCTCACTGCACACGCTTATGGTACAAGTCATTCTTTTCCTAATCTGGTGCAGCTGGCACATGAACTCCTTGCATGACTGATGGCAGAGGGCAGAAAGTTTCTGCACTGGGACAGGAGGAGCACAGTTCCCATACTGAGCACCAGAAACAACTGCTTCAGATGAAAAATGAGTGAGGGAAACAGGAAAGAAAGGGTTTAGGGAGTGCAGCTGTCTGTTATGGGCTCTGTAGGTCAGCGCTGCTATATGTGCTGGGTACAGCTGGATTTTGAACAAGCAGAAAGGAAGAAGGAAGGGCAGGATTTGGAATCTGGCTCACATCCACCCAAGACAGTAACATGCAACTTAGGGAAAAAGTAATAAATAGCCGGTAAATGCCACAGCACATGATGCCAGCAGTCTGTAACAGAGGCGAATGTGGTGATACTCACCAGCCTCCCCGCTGTGCTGCCAACAGCCTGGGGGTTCCCTTTGACTGAAGGCAGGCAGGCAGGGGGGACAGGGAGCAAAGCACGTCAGGCAGCCCTGCCTAGCCATGAGCACCTTGTTCAGGATCCGGCTTACTGCACCCATGGGAGAGGACATGAGTCTCCCAGGGCTCCACGCTCTTCATCTGTTAGCTGCATCCTAAACAAACTGCAGGTCCAGCAGTGACATGTGGTGCCCAATTCCTGTCCAAGTCCTCTAAAAACAGAATATGGGCTACAGTTCTGGTTTCTGTCCTCTGCTGTCTTGCAAGCCACCATCCTTCTCTTCTCTCTTTCGGTGCCACTGTGTATGAAACTCTGGAGGGGAATTTAATTCAGCCATTTAGCTATCCTCCCAAATCCGATTTCACTGAAGACCAAATCTCAGAGATTCTCATCCAGACCTCCAAAGCTGCCCATAAAATCTACAGTTAATTTAATAAGATTAATAAGTGGCATTAGAAGGGACTGCTAGGAACACCTAGTCCAACCTGCTGCTCAAAAGAACCAGGTCAGGTCCTTTTCTAATCGAGTTTTGAGTATCTTTGAGGATGGAGATCCCACAGTCACTCTGGGCAATTTGTGTCAGTGTCTGATCACACCCACGGTGAATTTTTTTTTTAAATATATTTTTATATCTCCCCAAATATATGTAATCACAATTTCATTTGTTTCAATCTGTGTCTGCCGCTTCTTCTGCTGTCACTGTGTACCTTTGAAAAGAGTTTGGCTTTGACTTCTCTGTCCCATCCCATCAGGTAAATGTAGACAGCAGCAAGATCCCCCAACCACTTTCTCTTCATTACAAGAGCCCTTTCTGCTTCTTCTCATACATCCTCTGCTCCAGCCGTCTGTGTATACTGTTGGCACTCTCTGGGATATGTCTGGGATACTCTTCAGTATGTCTCTGCCTTTTGGGGAGCCCCAAAACCAGACACGGTACTTCAGATGTCGTTTTACAACTGCTGAGTAGAGGCAAATAATCACTTCTTGCTAAGTTAGGCCCAGCTGAAAGCATCCAGGAGGCTGCAGAGCACAGAGCTGGAAAAAAAAAAATGCTCTAGAAATGCATGCTCAAATGTGAACTAAATATACGGATTTTTGCTATGAGTGGACTAGCACTGAAACAAGATGAGAGCTGGTCACCTGAATCCAAAGCAGCTGCAGGCACCCAGGTAAGACAGACCAGCCAGTTGAGAGAGACTGCACAGAAATAAAGGAAGACAGGTGGGGAACACCATCATATTTCAGAGCACATAACCACTTGAATATTAGCATGAAGCAGCTACAACTGAGCTTAAATTACTGCTGATCCTAACAGGAATAAAAACAGCAGTAATTTGCCCATTATAATGTAATAAGGCACTGTATCGCACAAACACAGATTTTTTTAATATCGGTGTAGCCTGGCTAAATGCTGCAGTGCACCAGCATGAACAGATCATAAAATGGGACAGAAGTGATATAAATCAATTGACTTCAAAGCCATTTCTGTAACCCCATATCAAAAAAAAAATAAAAACTGTGATCCAGTCAATGTTTGTCAAGAGATGACATATTTTCATCTTCTATCCAGACCCACAGTATCCTGAAAATAAAATCATTCATTGTTCTGCCAAATTACATCTCGAATACATAATATTGCATCCTCCATATACCTGGAAATGAGACCTATGGTAACAGGAGGAAAGCATTTCTAAGAGATACCAGGAAAGAAACACACATGCACGTGGGAGGAAAAACAGCGTTGAATCTACCACCTTTATGAATAACTCCCTCAGCAAAAAAAAAATTTTAGTATTAAGACCATGAAGCCTGCCTGAGACACAGTAGCAGCAGTAAGTCTTGAGAAAACAACAGCCTGGAGGAGAATGCTTTTATCAGGACGGCAAGTGCTGGCTCTATAAACCAAAAGCAACTTTGCGTAATCATGCTTTTTTTGTGGTGGGAACAGAGGCACAAATTGAGTCAGTACCCAGAGCTGATCATAAGGAGCAATGGAAAACAAAACTTGTGCTTCTTCTTACTTTGTTACTGTAGGACATGAATGAGAATGAAGGAGGCTCTTATGTCAGGAACAATGCTCCAAGCACTGCAAGATCTGGAAAAGATTCCTGGTCAGTGCAATGATTTGGGAAATCTGCACATGAAATATGAACTCTGGTTAATTAAGATATTATTCAGATGAGTAACTCTCTGTCACGAATAAACCTCTGCCAACATGGATTTATTATACGGACAAGACTTCCAACAACTCCCTTCTAGATCACACATCCTCCACTTCTTCCATTTTCCTGGAGAGAAGGCACTGAAATGTAAGAAGTTAATAAGTACAAACTTACTTTTTTTTTTTTCTTTAACTTTACCCTCTCTTGCAAAATGCTTATTCTGATTTATTTTGATAGTGGTTTCTTATAGAGCTTTACTTGAGATGAAGTCTTGCCCTTGACCAAGCAAAATTAATGCACTGATGTTATCAGTGCAATACTTTTATGCAGAGAGAAGTGGTCTTTTGGACTGAACTTCCTTTTCTCAAACCAAGGTCTGTGACCCTAAACACAGCTGAAAAATGCTTCCAGCAGGGGTATAAGCAGTTGCCATGTTTGTGTTTGCTCAAAATAATGTTTGGATGGAGCCACAAAGTGGTCTTTGTGGTTGGAGGAGGTTAACAGTACAATGTTGAGAACCCTAGTACTGAACTATTTTAGAGCAGAGAAGAGCAAAGCCAGGATTAGGAAGTACTTTTTTGTTTGTTTGTTTGTTTTATTTTTTTGACTACGGGCTGGAGGAATGAGCAGTGCTTGTGAGGGCTCCCAGAGCCTAAATCTTACTAGGCCTCCACTTTTACTCCCAGTTGTTGTGTGCTGCGTAATTAAGCCTGGAGGGGATACATGCGTGACTCACTGTGCCAGCATTCACATACGAGGTTGTGCTTGAGATGAGGCTTTCTGGTTATCTATCAGCAAGACTGAGCAAGGACACCTGAGGGATTCTCCAACTTCACACCATCACAGTAATGAGCGGGCAGATGTCCTTGGTGGAAGGAAAGGTCATTATTTTTCAGAACAGTTTCCCCACCCACATCACCAGCCTGCTCACTGTCAGTTTAACAAGCTGCTCTTTAGGCAGAAATCAGCCTGACAGCGACTTTAAGAAACAAAAGTATAATTAGGATCCTAAAACATTCACAGTTACATTTCGGACGTGCTTTTGCAATGTTACCACTGACTCTGAAGCCTGCAACTAGTGGCAAAAATCTTTCAGCAAAGAAAAGCTTGAATTAAATAAAAACAAACCAATCAAACCACCCAAAACACAACAACCATATATCAGGGTGTATCTTCGAGGGAAAATCTCAAAGGCGTTTTTTTACATGTCTATAGCCTTGCACGTGCAAAGTTTCTGCAAAGCCAGCCTGTATGCACTGAACACAAAGCAGCAGCAAGAATTCTGTATTGGAAGTAATCCTTGAAGTACTTGTTCTTGCTCATACAGTAGCATTGCAAAACGTTTGCACTCCAGCAACCACAGTCACGCAAATTAAGGTCATGTTTTGTACAAAACAGATTCCTCTGGTGCCTGCAAGTGACTTGCATGTGCATTCGTAATGTGCCCATCACTAAGGCATCTGTGCCATGAGCTAACAATGGAAATAATGATGGAATAGTGGCAAAGCTGCAAGCATAGGCAAGCGTTGTACTGAAGACTGTGTTAGTACAAACAGAGGTCACCTCTGGAGAATATAGAGAAAGGGCCTCCTGTAGCTTAGTCTTAAGAGCCATATTTTCAATGAGTAGCAGCCATTTCTGCTGCTGAACTGTTGTGTCTGCAAACACACTTGCATGTTAGAGATAATAAAAGAAAAAAAAATAATAGTGAGAAAAGAAACATGTTATAAGGTATTTCCAAAAACAGTGACAGTCTGCATGGCTGGCAGCGTATGATGTCTTTACACCCCACAAATACAAGCAAATGGACAAGTGGGGCACTTCTCTGATATATAAGCTTCTACATTTGTACGTGTTCTCCAGCTGCAAAGACAAATACCCAGATTTCTGCAAATGTCACTTTGGATAAAAGTTTGAAATTCCTACCGTGTATACAGATGTATAACCAACATGAATTAGAATTAGAAGAAAATCTGTTTTGTTTTGTTTTGTTTTCCTGGAATCTGCCACCTTTACAATCAACTTGTTAAAAACGCTAGTTTCCATCTGTCAACAGCACCAGAGCATATATTTATAGCATTTTAAATACATAAGATGATATAAAGTCCCTTAGAAAACCCACACTGCTCCGTTGAGGACATATTTGGATGATGTTTCCTACAAACTTCCAGTGGTGGCTGGGCTGGCAAGCTCTGGCACAAAACACCAGACATTTGCATGTTGACTAGACAGTGTGTGAACAGGAGTCAGGTTAAGGACAACACTGAAGCGAGAATGGTTGTTTCTGCACTGGAAATAAGGCTCTAATTTCTAACACATCTTCAGGGCAATCCGCCCGAGGAAGAAAAACAGAACAACAAAAACAACAATAACAACAAAATTATTTTAAAATACAGTCTTTAAATCTATTTTTCTCAAGGTCTTATTGTAAGAGGATTTCTGACTAAGAAGGGGAAAAAAGCTTCTAAATTCTCACCAGCAATTTTGAGGCTGATATCATAGAAGCTATGCTTTAAAGGTCCTATCCTGACAGCCCATGTGCACGCAAATCGGACTGCACAGTTCAGTAGCACTCACTTTCATGAGCAAAGGATGTGTTTCTAGAGACAAGCTTGCAGATTTAAACCAAATACTTTATTTGTGGCATAAATTTTATCCAGCTAACCAGAGAGCTGGTAATGTTCTACTCCAAATAGAATAGAAAACATGTAATAGATGATATATATTTGTAGGACAGCTTGAAATCTCTTATGAAAAAATGTTTTTAATTTTTTTCCCCCATTGAACAGCTCAGAGAAGTGTGTCCCTGACAAAGGCCCATAAGGGGCCAAAATTCTGGTTATTTGTTCTCTTTTGCTCTTAACAAATGAAGCAAAATACAGTTAATACATTATGCATGTCTTCAAGCATAATTTTATTTAGGCTGTTTTGTTTTGTTTTGTTGTGCCTTGGAAACTTTAATTTCATTTGCTGCGCCTTGGGAACTCTGACTTTTTTATTTTATTTTATTTTAGTTTTAGTTTTTTCTGGTTAATAATAAAACTGAAATATTAAGGCGGAACATCAACCAATCTACAGAGTATGAGATTTTTTTAAAGTTTCAATGAAACGATCTCTCGGTGTCTCTTTTCCACTCCGTTATCTTATCAGCCACCAAACCATTCTCAACAAGTTGGCCTGTCAAAAGAGCAGAGCTGGCCGGTTGCTATTAGTCATTTCATTTCCTCTCACAGTGATCTGTTGTTTCACCAGTGTGAATAAGATACACTGTTCCAGCAACATGCTATAGTGTTTCAGCATTCTACACTTAAATTAAACAAGCAAAAGACAGTCCTCTGCCACGAGGCATTTACTCCTATTTCAGAAGTGAAACAATGAGAGAGAACAGCAAAGTGAAATGGAGAGAGAAGGGGAAGAGAGGACAAGACTAATGAGACTGGATGGCTAATTACATTCACTGCATTCACACACTAATGTTACTTTTTGTTTGTTTGTTTGTTTTTCAGCATTTAGCAGCAATTTGTGTTCCCCTGGGAGCATATGAGAAAGGTAGGGAGTAAGAATAGATTAAGGAAAGTGGGACCAGAGAGATGGGCAGAAGGGCAGCAGGTGATGGGTTTTGATGCAACTGAAGCCAAGTTCAGATTAAGTGACAAATGGAGTGATGCAGAGAGGAAAAAAAAAGCAGTAAGAAATGAAGATTTGCAAGGGAAGGAGTAGAGGACTGAGAGGTCATACTGCAGGGCTGAGGGGCTGGACTTTCCCTCAGCAACAGTGATCTCTCCAGTGCTCTACCCTCCTGCTCACATACACCACACACCTGCACACCTGCACACACACATACACCACAGCTACAACAAGCTGGTACTCTTGGGACACCAAGACACCTTTTTGGGACTTCCTTTCTCTCATCCCAAGAGAATATTCTTAACCATCCAGAAGACTTCTAGACTGGGGCAAGGAAGGATGGTAAGCCTACACAGGAACCATCCTGGAGGGTCACTTTTTATTTTTGGTGAACGAAATTGCCAGTCTGTGTAATCTCCAAATGGGCTGTCCTACTTTTTACATATCTGCAACACAATTTGGGCTGAACCATTCCTGTTCTTGGCTTTTCAAAGGCTTCAAGCCAGTTGGTCCCATGCAGCAAAAGAAGATACTCTGAAATTCTCAGGGGGGTGACTGCCTCAGTCCCTCACAGGTAGTGGAAAACTCTTATAGGATGTCACCCTGTCCTCTTGTTTAAGCACCAATGCAATGCAATTCCTCTGTTGTGAACAGCACCCGAGGGCTGAAATGATCTGTTATAGGCCAAGAAATACTCTGTCTGTCCTAGATGTGACCCACTTACTACCAAGCTCTCCTGCTTCCCCACCAGTGGTTTGATTTTTATGCTGGTGATTTTGGTTTGTTTCATTTGCTAGTTTATTTATTTATTCATTTATTCATTTCTCCTGGACAAATTTATTCATTTCTCCTGTTGGGACTCTGAAAAGGTGCTGAAGAGAAGCTCCTCAGTCACTATCTGAAGGGCTGTCTGGCTCCCCAGGTAAGGGAAAGAAAAAGGAAGGGATGCCAGTGTCTCACAACCAAACTGTCAAGTCATGCCAGCCCCTATTCCCTCCTCCTTGCACTCTTCTCATCTGTACGCAGTCGTACAGTCATCCTCTTACCATGAGGCATCCCCCAGACACAGCTAACGTACCAGGGAATCACACTCTGGTATGCTTGAACTGAGTAGGAACTTTCCTGGCTCATAGCCTGGCAATAAGCTTAAAAGGGCTGGGAAGCTGGTGTGGAAAGCCTCAACAGCAATTCCCACTGGCAACCTGGTATTCTCCCTCTGACAGAGCTTCCCAGAGTACCTCATATGGTTCCTTACAGGTCCATATCCAATCCAAGAGGCAGTTACAAAGGACAGACCGAAACCCAAACCACTGAACTAACTTTTTGGTGACGCTGCTTGTTCTTGGGGCTGGTAATTCTCAGCAGCATGGACTGTGAATGCTGCCAGCTGAGATCAGGCCGGTAAACCCAGGTCTGAAGACAGCTGGCAGATTTGCACAGGCTAACTCCAAATCTCCCACTGGGCAGCAGATCTTCAAGTGGGGATTTCAGGTTCATGAGGCATAGAGAAACAGGAAAAAAAAAAAAAAAAAAAAAAAAAAAAAAAAAAAAAAAAAAAAGCGTCCCCAGTAGAACAATACATCTTTTGGAGGCCCTGACAAGAACGTCTTTTCACTGCCTTAATCCTAAACCTTGCTGGTGACTTGTGCTTTTTTAGATTAAAATCTCTAGCCATGTGACCAACAGCCTTGAACCTGATGGCATTTTAGAAACATCATCTGGCTGCCCTCTAAAAGACACAGCCAGAACTCAGTATCAGGGCTCAGCTCACAACCTGGGGCACCATCAACTATTCAAACTGCTGCTGCTGCAGTCACAGCTACAGCAAAGCATGGGGCAAAGTTGCTAATAGCAGGGCTGCCAAGAGCTGATTTTGTCCTCTGTGGTGCGGCTACTAGGTTGACTGCTGTCATGATGAACATTATCTCTCTTGTAACAAAGACAGAGGCAGAAACCCAACTTTTTTCATGAAACAACAATGGTATAGTCAGTAATAGACTACTCATCTGGACAAAACGCTGTGCCCGTGCTTAAATAAGATAGTTTCTCACCTACCCCAGCTTCACCTGTAACTTGAATAAAGCCCAAGGAAACAGCCAGCATTTTTTCCTTTCCTTTCCTGCTGAACCCACACTGTCATCTGGAGGGACTGATTCCCTCTTCCCTTTGCTCCTATCTGGGATTCATTTTAGTTGGTCCTTCTGTACATGTTTTTAGAAATCTAACTTCACCACACCCACCAGAGGCTTTCCCCAGCTAAGGAGGCATAAGATTTATCAAGCACTTCAGTGCTTGACACACAGCCTCAGCATAAACTCTCCTAACTCCAACCAAACTGCCACGGTCACAGGGAGCAGTGCAGCCCTGCCTTAACCTGGCACTGAAAGTCGCTCAGTTGCATCAGTATAGCACTGCACCTGATACTGTTAGCTCCGTCTCTCAGTGAATCTAATGGGTCTGGCAATGGTACCATGCCATAGGTTGGAGAAGAAATGGCTTGGTTGCTACATCTCTTTACTCTGGTGCAATACTTGTGATGGAAAAGTCCGAAGGTGAGCCCACAATTAACTCTTCTGGCTCTGCCACTCTTTCAGTTCTTCCCTTATGTATTCTCCTGCCTTAGTAGGTAAAAAACCTTTCTGAGATATTCTACTGGGTGAAAAGAAAACCCTATTAAAATGTGACATTCCACGAAACACTACTGTGGATTACACTTTCATCAGCTTTAACTTCTTCATACACTTCTTCATGCTCAGCAGCCTCTTTACAAGCAAGTACCTTAGCCATCACATTTACGCTAATAAAACACATGTAATACCCTCTTCCTACCTGTCTATTTTATTTTATTTTTCTCTCTGAGGTCCATATATTAGAACAGGGATTCTCTAAATGGTGTTCAGAAAGCTTCCGACTATTTCTGTTTGCTTTCCTTTACCACTGTGCTGAGGTTTCACTCAGCTGATATGGAGGTTCAGTTCTTCCAGCTGCAAACCAGACCAAGACACAGCAATAGAAACAGCAGTCAGATCCCACTGGAAAGACACAGACTTTCAAAGCTGTTGTGAGCATGAACTCATTTAAAAAATCATTTAAGAACCATTTAAATTAATTACAAAAAGGAGTAAGAAAGCTTACCTTACTAATAGCTTTAGGGTCTGTACTGTATCTCATCTCTCAGCCTGGATCCCAGATGGTCAGAGCACCAAATTGGTATTTGAGTCTTAATTATTCTTGTTATTATATTCAAGATATGTCTGGAGACATTATGAAACTCCTTCTGAGTGGTCAGGAAGCAGGCACACAAAAAGGCCATCAAAAAGGCCTTGTCATACCCTGTGTTCTGGGTCAGGCTGCTGAACTGGCCCATGCAGATCTGCTGTATTTGGAAAAGCTGCAGGCAAACCAAGCAGCCGAAAAGTCTGCCCAGCTAATATCCACACGCCGTGCTCCCTATCAGAGCTGCGTCTGGGAAGTTTGCTAGCAACACTTCTCAAATACTTGCAGAGGTTCTCAAGCTGGCCAACTACGGCCTTGAGTGAAGCTGATTACTGTGCTAATTAGACATGCTGGCTTGAGTCTTACTACTATTCTACTTCACTTCACCCATACAGAGTGAGCTAAGTGCAGAAAGCCTGTCCTGCAGATGGCATACGGGTTGAAATGCTGGTTCCTGGCACTCCTCCGCTCCCTGATGTTCATCCCACACTCGCAGCCACAGTGTCATCGAGACCATTCATGAACCAGGCTGGGAGTCCTAACTAGCTCCAGGATGCAGCGATGTTGGCAAAATCAGCCACCCCTGAGGGGAAGAACAGCAGCTAGGGCTGTCAGACTCAGGCAAGGGAAAGCAAACTGTCAGACAAGCACCCACGTCAAAACCTTGTTTGGCTGGTGTATCGGAGATAGATATTTCAGTTGCCTTTGCCATATTATTAATTCATGCCCTCTCCATGCATCATTGCCTGACTTAGCATTGCACAGAACCTAAACATATATTAAAAATACTATCCCTGCATAAACAGCTCATTAAAATGGATTTAAAATGGGGCCTGTAAAACTAAAATAAACAAATCTAAATCAAGAGTAGAATGCCCTTAAAATTAGAGATCTATGCTTGGCTGGAGAAAACAAACGAGAGACAGTTCTCTCATTTCAGCTGTACAGATATGCCTACTCAACTGTACATACTGTAACAACTTGAAAGGAAGAATGTGATTCCTCTGTAGGCAAGCACTAATCTCCTTACCTCCACAGTCGACTGAAAATAAATGTAACTTGAATATTTGATAGTTTAGTTAGATTATTCCAAACAGACTCTATTTTCTCTAATTCCACAAAATAGATCCCTTTAAGGATATGCTTATGCCCTCAGCAGTAGTCTTGTGCTTCATCTGCCCATTATCTGAGCTGCAAAGTGTGAGACAGAGACAGCTCCACTCTATAAAAAAGAACAGTTCGATATCTTCCTGTAAGATTGTGCCCATGCTAAGAAAGCCTGCCTTCAGGAAAGTGATTTTTGTAACTCAGAGGTTATATATATTACCAAAAACCTCCAAGACTGTGTTTCAGCTTTAGTGCAGCTAAAGTGATCTGGATTTTACAGTAGTATTCACCTCAAAATGCACAGATGTAAAAGCAATTTGAAGTGCTCAGGATGTCATGATAAGACAAGACACTGAGCTGATTCTCTGTCCAATATGAATGTAAATAGAGAATTTGATTTTCTGACAGCATTTTAAAAATATATTTGTAACTGGACTTACAGATCACAATTAGCAGATAAAAAACCTAGCCAAAATAAAGATAGACCATTTAATGCAGCAAGTTCAATATCACATTTAATACTTTGGAAATCTTCCCTTCTATCTGACAGCCAGGGTCAACATCTGCCTATTCATCTTTTTAGAACAATAAACACATCAGTTCTAGGCATAATATTGTATCATTATGGGACTGACTATCAAAAGGTATGTGGCAACAATAAAAATGCAGAGTATTTACTGCTTAATATGCTTGAGATCCAGCACTTTCCAGCTTAATGCATTATTACTGGGAACATTAGTTTCAATATCTAATTTCCAAGGGACATGAAATGTTCAAACCCAAGTAGAAGAGAAAATGAACTAGCCCCAACTATCATATTTTGAACATCATTTTTAAATAACAGTTTTTCCATTCTAATCTGTGTAATGCACTGTATCTATGATTCAGAAACAAAATCCCTCGTTTTGCCTTCCACTTTTTTTTATTCATTATTCCCTTTTGGAAAGGATTCCTCACAAAAATCTCTTCTATTGTGTTTTAGAAAATAAGCAGTTTTCAGCTACTTTAATAGTACCACAATGAGAGATAAATTTCTCAGCATCTATGATATGAGAATTTACCAGTTGTTTCCTCCCAACGTTTTTTAAGACCTTCTTTCCCATGGAGACCCTTACTAAACTCCTGTACTTCCCATTCAAGGGTGAGACACCAAACATAACGAGAGAAAGAGAAGGAACAGCATTTTCCCAGCTCTGCAGCGCTGGCGTGATTCACGAGGGGAATTTTACTCCTGCCTCTAAACAGATGTCATGGCAGAAGAAGTGGACACACCCTCAGCAGATGGGTCCTCAAATGTCTTGATGTTGATAAAACATGTTTCCATTAAATTTTATGTCTAGAATGACCCGCTTCCACTTCTCAGACAATTGATGTCATGTCCCAGCAAAGGCTGTTCATCTTTTCCCTTAACTGTTGTCAGCTTTACAGAATTGGAAAAGGCCTGCTAGGCCAGAAGGACCCCAGCAAATATCTACAAGTTCAGCACTCTTCCCAGAAAAATTCTTCCAACACTGCTACCATAAAAAGGGATGTTTTCACACTCATATACTACTTTTAATCTAAGCTATCTGTGGCAGATAACAGAAGGAATATCTGTTACCATACACAGTGCTATCATTAGGAAATACACTGCTCTGAACATAGCAAGCTTTTTCTCTCAGATCATGCCTTTTGTTTTTGTATTTTTTTTCTTTTTTCCCTTGGGACATCATAAACAAGACTCCCCTCAGCTGGAGACTCTCTGGGAACTATGACAGCCCCAAGTCTCCTCAAGTTGTGTTGCACTCAAATGCCAGAGGTCTAACACTGCTGCTGGTAAAAACTGGAGTGATCCCACCAATATCAGTGGGGTTTCCTTCTCTTATAGCAGAAGAAAGGCTGGCATGTGGCAGAGGCACAAAACAACTGCACTGTCATCATTTTGTTGGTCTACCGCGTCCACACTCCAGCACAGGAGTTTATCCAGTTCAGGATGAGATCGGTGTTTATAACACTGACCGTTTGCACACTGTGGAAAAGCAGCAGACACGGTATGTGTGGCAAGAGTACTATAATGTCTGCTTAGACCTCTCACAAACTTGATTCACTGTGGCTGCTCTCTTTGGAAATGCTGAGACCTCACAGTACAGCTCATATGTAAAAATTTCACAAGCTTCTTCCAGTTAATAAAACAGCCCCACAAAAGTTAGATTGCCTTCTTGCTGCCTGTGGATATTTTGACAACAAAATGGAAAAGAAGATCCTTCAGTCCACCTGTGAATGACCTGTGTTTACTCTGCTGATAACAGCCTATGGCTCCTGCCATTTCTGCAGAGCTTGAGAAGATTTGTACTACACTTACTGACTAAACTCTTTTAGAAGAAAAATACTACTGAGGTTGCATGAGTTAGAAAACATTAACTTTAAGACAAACCAACCTATCTTTAGCTTTGGTGCATAGCAAACTACATGCTTGCTAGTACGATGTTCAGTGTACTGAGCTAATTAGAGGCCAATGCTCCTTTTCCACAGTTTCTGTTAAGGGCAAATTTATCTTCTACCAGATAAATGTAACTACTGGGAAAAATAAAAAAGAAAATAAAAAAGAAAAATAAAAAGCTGTATCAACTGTAATATAGCCTATTCAATAATTATGTTCTTATTTGGTACACAAAACAAATATCCAGAAAATCGTCATCAACTTCTACTTCATGTAATACATCTGCTGCATAATCTGCTAGCTAGGTCTTTGATGTTCTGAAAAACACCAGTAACTGTCATAATTAAATCCTCTATAGTTATTCAGAACTGCATAGCTCAACTAATATTTCACACAGTGAAAGCCCAGCGATTCTCCAACCTGCTAGTATAATTGGATTAAATTTCCTAATCGTTATTATTTTTGAAGGGAGCTACAGCTTGAAGTTTGGAATATCGTGAGGAAACAACATCCTTCCCTTTGGCCAGCAAACAGCTCTGCTGCATGGCCAGAGGAACACTCCTCTTTCATGACAAAGCCACATCCGTATTATAGTCTTGCACAGTAATCTCACATGATGTCAGAAGTGCTGCTTTATGTCTTGGGAATAATTTGTCTGGATAAATAGAAACCACAAAGCAATATGGAGAAACGTTTTACCAAGGACAAATGTCGTCCTGTGGATTTTTTTTTTCACTAGTAATAATTACTTCCATGCTCTTTTCTTCCATGTCCCCAAAAGAGGAGTTATAAATAATGTTATTAAGTTGATGTATTTCTGCTCATATGAAGGAAGTCAGAAGCCACTGTTTCTCATCTGCTGTTCTTATTTTGTGGTTTACATTCCCAAGGCTTCTAGTCGACTGTGGCCCCTCCTGCTTTCTTTTCCCTTCCTCTCTACCAAAAATATGGAAAAAGCCAACCCACATCAATTCATATTAAAATATACTCCTTAAACTACTCCTTAATATACTCCTTAAAATGCTCCTTAGCATTTTGAAAGCTCTTTACAATTTTCAAATTTTTGTTCCCTCATTTCTTTTTTTTTTTTTTCAGTAAGCCCCTTGAAGACAACACACAGAAACACACAGTTATTTTTCAAACAACCCTCTGTTGTTGTTGGTAAATATTTAAACAGTGTCTTTTGCCATGTTCTTCAGCAATGTGAACTGCCCAGAGCTCCTTTTCATGGGGCTTACAGCCTTAAAAGTCTACACACCCACAAATGGTGAAGAAAACAGTAGCGTTAATAAAATTGATAAGTTTAAAAGTAAATGTGCAAGATCGGTATCACTTATGGTATAGCTAGCATCCTTCAGCATGTTGCTTAATTCAGTACAGACCATACACTGTAGTTTCCTCTTGACGAAGCTACAGCATCTTGCAGTCCTAACAACTTTTATAGCATGTCCTTGAAATGTCCTGTTCCTTTCATCACTGCTGAGAAAATATCACAATCCCTTTACTTTTTCTACCCATAATGATAGGGCAAGCAGTGCTGAGGAAAAAAAAAAATGCAATCACAATAACAGAGGAAGAAAACATGATTCATGGGCATAGAAAGTAAATCACTGGGAAAGCCTGTCTTGTCCTCCTTTTCATTTTGCTTATAGGTCAAGCGATCTTAATGAAGCTTCCTCCACATGTGCTTTATTGTTTGCTCTTATATAGAGCATGGTTATTTCAAACTCCTTATTTAATTTTAAAAGCTGTACTGAAAGAAAGTCCTGTATGGGTTAACTGGGTGCTTGCTGAAGAACTGCTACATTTACAAGTATCAAAGATAGAGGACAGCACCATGCTCTGCTCTATGATTTACCTGCCATTATCAGGTAAAGTTGACGGTGGAAAACTGTGAGTGATGATTATTCCCTTCTGAGTAATCCTCATCAGGCAGGGAAAGGCCCTGCTATCTAAGAGCCTAACTTCCCTCTAACTTCCTGCATACAAATGAAGGTTGTTAGCTGCCCGAAATGTTATCTGTTTACCTGAATAAAGGTGATAAATTACCCTATTACATTTTCATACACAAATTTGAAGCTGGATTGAAGTCAGGTCAAGAATTTGCTTCAGCAAGTCTTGCTTGCTACGTATTTAGTCAGGGACCCTTATCTAGTAGGAAAAAACAAGGAGAAAAAGCCTTTGGGTGAGGGAGAGGAAAGAGGGAAAGGAAGAAAGCAACAAAGGTATGCTTGCAGACTGGAGACATTGCTGCTACCTTAATTCATCTTTCCTAGCTGGTAACCATTCTTAAAACAAATAGCAGTGTGACAGCATCCAAAATACATTTTTAGGATCCCTGATCGGCCAGGCTGGAGTCTATGCCATTACATCTTCATTGCTACCCAGAGCTCCCCTAACAAGCTAGATGTAATTGCTAGTATGGAGCAAGCTCCCCTTTAAGTGCGAGGAAGACTAACACAGTGCCTGACAGGGGCTTTACCATATGTACTCCAGCCTTTTTCTCTATCCCTTGGCAGACTTCTTCCACCTCCTCTTTACTTCTCTCCATTTTATATTCTTCTACCTTTTTCCTCGGTTTCTTTTTCCCTTTTAGGGACCTTTCACCCCTCCTCCCCTTTCTGCTAATCTTCACGCAAAGAATGATGACAATGAAGATGAAACAACTGCTGCATCTGAAAGTTATTTGCAAAATGATTCCCTCCTTCACTGTCTACAAAGATAAAGTCCAGCCTCTCCATTCCTGTCCCTAGCACTTGCTCCCTTTAGATAATAAGTCCTTCCACAAACAGCCTCAAATTCCTGAGACACCAATCATCACTGGGGAACCCACTTACAGCCATGTACAAACAAAACAGATCAGCTAAGAAACATGGTGAACTTAAATACAAATCCCTAGCACTGATTTGTCAGCAATTTTTATTCAGACCATGGTACAGAGATAATTTCTAGTTCCCAAAAATAAGAAGTCAGGATGCAAACCTGACCGAGATGTGAATTTAGGTCAGATTGTGTCCTGAAATAGACACACACATCTCCCACTGAGTCACATCATCTGGATGAAAAAATAACTCACGTTTTAACCTTGTTTAATACTCTGAACTTGGGAAATCTAATGATGACCAAGTCTTTTTTTGCTTGATGTTCAAAACAAATGAGCAGCAGGGATTCTCTACTGGAAACTATCTTTGTTCAACATCTTCTCCAGGGATGTTGAACCTCCTGGGTTCCTGCAAGGTGTATAACAGAAACAGTTTATACTAACCCAGAAGATCTACAAAGTGAATGGACTCGATAAAACCCCGAACATCTGAAGCTGAATTACTTAAGCGTATTGATTTTATGCAGACCCATGGTGGTGAAATTCCTACAGATGTTCTACTACTTGATGCTAGTTTCTCTTTAATATTTTTTCCTGTCTCTGGAAGAGTCCATTGGCAACAGCCATGCATGGTCCATTGCATTTTTACTTTACTTTTTTTCTGAAATATATGTTTATTACAATAAAGGAGATTTTAACTCTGGACATGTTTGTGTGTTTTTGAAAGTAGAACAAAAAGAACATGTCCTTTTACAGTATCTACAGACATGCTCCTGGAGAACTGAGTTT
Source organism: Anser cygnoides (assembly GCF_040182565.1). Lineage (NCBI taxonomy): Eukaryota > Metazoa > Chordata > Aves > Anseriformes > Anatidae > Anser > Anser cygnoides. Next base: position 180,973,634 of record NC_089873.1, read on the forward strand.
ACTCATGTCTGTTCATTCCACCTCAAAGCTCCAACCACAAGGAATAAACTTGAAATGATGATTTCTTCCTCTGATCCACACAATCTACCTTCTTTTCTACAATGCCACCGAGAAAAAAAAAATAATAATAATAATTCACACATTTCTTTTTCAGACCTAAAACATTGCAACATCTTTTTAGCACATGCAGAATACAGTAGTGACCCAGTACCTATATTTGCCAGAACTCTAATAACAGAGAGAGTTACAGTAGGATCTTCTCAGAATATATCAGTCACATTAATAGGAGCAGATCATTGAGGTGGCTCTCTAAAATGCTGTTAAAAAGTCTGCTGGCCTTTAGGCACCATTTAAAGATATTTATCTGCTGATAAATATAATACTTTCTACATAAACCCTGCAAAATTTCCAGCAGCAGCAGACAAGAAACACATCGGTTTTCTCTGAACCTGAAAAAAATACAGATGCCTTAAGGTAAATAATTGTACTTCTGCTTTTTTATTTTCAGATCTTCTTGTAATCTTGAGATTGTATGTCTCATACTTCCCTGGAACTACATTTCAAATAAACATTCGGTGACATCTCCTGCCAAGTCACTCCAGACTATGAGGACACACCAAGTATTTCTGGACTTCTTTGGAAGGGAAAGATGTAGGTGACACACCCAGAATCACCAAGGGCTTGCATCATTGCTCTGAGAACATTTCCATCACCTCCGGAAAAGCTGGGTTTGTTTGTTGCTTGTTCTTTATCTGTCGAGTCCCTGCTTGTTACATTCTTGGCAAAAGAAGTTTCACACCACTTGTGCTTTTGCACACAGGATTCTTGCCCTTTAAAACATATTTTAAACTATACTTAATTTGAGAGTCTTAGCCATTTTCTATACTCCTGCCATCAGCACAGACCATGCTTTAACAATCAGCTACTATTCACTTTGCAAAACAAAACTATTTCCAGCAGCATGAAACTTTGCCCAGAGTTCCAGAAGCTCAACCTCTGGCAGTTATCTACTCCTTGTCAAGATCTGCAGAAATGTAGTATATTTTTCCAGTTCATTACTTCAGATTACAATAGACAGAATGCAGGTTGTTTGAAGTTCTACAAAGATTTTAGCATGAATTTCATATGTTTTCTTGTCGTTGTTATTATTTTTATTTATTTTTTTATTCTCCTCACATTGAAGAAATTGTTTCTTAGGTAGGGTGGGTCTGAGGAACCCTGGAAACCCTGTTTGCTTTCTATAAATGAATGCAGGCAGATGGAATGGGTGCCAATTGCATTTAGAAGCATTGTTACAGGCAGCAATAGGTTAAGAGAGAACAGGGCCCATATCCAACCAAAACAAAGGGCTCTCAGAAGAAAGAATGATATTTTTCCATCCTCACGAATACTCCAGCTCTGGTCTCCTTGCTGCGTAATGCTGCTCCTGCCATTCCCAACGGCACCAGGGCTCCTTTCAGACCCCATCCTACACTCTTCTGGAGCTGTGGGTTCTGGATTTCATTTCAATCCACTGGCACTCTCTTCCTTAAATGTATCATTAAAGAACCTATGTGGGAGAACCCCTATTTAAATCCATCTGCGTTCAACAATGGCAATAAAAAATGATTGCATGCTTAAGCTTATAGAAAGCCAAGCGCAAGACCTGGGCCAGTATTCTTTTAATCAAATAATTGCTATTCAGGCAAGACTTTCTGTGCAAAAATTATTTCTTTTAAAAAGCCAAAAATATATTTGAATGAACTCAGGCACTTGAATGACTTTATTTAATGCCCATCATAATATTATATTATAAATATGTTGGAATATTTCTTTAGCTTTGTATATATTTTCTTTTCTAATCATACCACTAGAAAAATAATACCACACTCTGGGATAAAAGAAAAACACAGTTATTGGAAAGAAGCTTCTTCTTTAGCTTGCCAAGCAGCTACCAGCCTTCCAAGCAGCAGAAACAGCATACAGTAGGGTTGCTATACAACATAATCAGTGGGACTTGGAGAATTGCTTTGCCGTTTCCAAACGTACAATGACTGTTCTGAAATGGCTGTGTTTTGCATGAGGAGGATTTGAAGGGAAGCAGGTGGCTACTAACAACAGTAAACATCGTACTACTATTAGAGGCGTGGGGAGAGGAGGGCAAGAGCCTGGTGCCAGAGTATTTCATCTCTTCATGACCATCTTAGAAAAGGACTGGCACAGGGAAAAGACAGCTCTGTTGTGACACATTATCAATCCACTGCAACTTTATTCTCCAAAGGTTTTTACCTTTCTAAAACACGGTAATAACTATCTGGCTGGATTGATTTCTTGTTTTCCCCTGATGATTTCATTGTAATAAAATTTCACACAGAGCAGTGCTACGTGTGAAGGGTCACCGAAGACTTCTGTAAAAACCCATTGTTAAAATTCAGGCTGTATGAAGGAAAGAAGAAAAGGAGAGGCAGGCAGAAAAAAAAAATAAGAAAAAAGAAAGAAATCTGAGGTTATTTACTTGTCTCTAACAGGCTTGGATTACATTCAGGATATAATGAAATCTATCATACCATCTAGACATGACAATGTCTATGCTTCATCATAATATTTGTAAACAGCAGCCTCTTTTATCTATAGAATGGATCAAATTCTACTCACCATGTGATAATTTCAGAAAGATTTTCCAGAAAGAGAACGCTCTTAGACTCCACAAAATATAGCTTGCCTGCTCTGCTCAGAGTTCAAATTACCAGTCTAAACGCTATCAATAAAATCAAATATATTTTTTTTCCTTCAGGAAAACAGAATCATAGCAGCCTGTCTCTGTTAACTGGGTGGGTATTTCCTGGCAAAATCCCCCTATTCCTACCTACCACCTGCCCCCACCTAAAGACTATAGGGTTCAGAAATAATTCACACAGAAAGTCAAGCACAACGTCAGCAGGAGGTGAGCTGCTCACTCTACTCATCCACCAACACACAGCTGTGGTTCTTTTGTTTAATTAACTTATGTCTGCTGTTATTTTTCTGGGGATTGTGCCCATTTGTGCAGGCCACCAATAAATGGACAGCAAGATTACAGAATAGCACAAACACGTCCAGCAAAGTGCCCTTAACAGCCATTTGCTTGCCAAAAAAGAACTACCTCTATTCTTAGTTAGAGTTAGGAGAAAACGTTTGTGTTTAAATGGAAAAATCTATTAAGACCGTCCCTGCTTCTTCCCTTCTGCAGGCTAATGTACTCCAAAATACAGATTTCTTCAAAAGACTAGAAGTATATCTGGAAGAGCTTCTTGCTAAACTACTTGCTACACACAGATAATACCATCCTGGGGACAATTTTCTCCTGCTACTTTTAATGTGAAGTGGCATTTTCAAAATCATTTTGTCAGACACCTCTTCTACACAGGCAGGGATTGAATTGTGACAGAACTGAAGTAACCGTAATACTGTCTTTGTTGTAGAGCCAGCCTTGCAAGGTACTCAATGTCCTTGACTTTCATTACTCTAAGTAAGGTACACTGTTCCAGGTAGGACTTTACACTAGGAAAAAAAAAAAACAAAAACAAACAAAAAAAAAACCTTTAGGAGTGCACGGAACCAGAAATAATAATAGTAATGATATTAATAACAATTCTGAAAATGAGTAGTTTATTGAGCTAAGAAGAATTTTACCGTACTTAAGAAGATGTCCTGTATCTCAGCTTATATAGCATAGAACATTAAAAAATAAGCAATCATCATTATCAGTGCTCTCATATAAGGGAGGGGAAAATGAGAAGCACAGGCCAATACCATCATCATCCAGAGGAAAGTCACAGCATGAGCTGGTGGTAGCAACAACTGCCCAAACATTTGGGCAGTAACAACTGCCCAAACATTTGAACTCTGTGCTTTGGTCAGTAGACCAGTGTGCACTTATACACAAAAAACAGGACTCCTAATGCTTTGAATGGAAGTCAAAAGTTACAATTCATATCAGAAGGCATCAGAAGTAAAGAGCAGTGACAGAAATTGTAACACAAAATTGTTCTGCAGAGATTTTGACTTATAAAAAAAAAATAGCAGGCAGGATTCTCTGGACATGCTGGGTTTTGTTCGTCAGATAAAATATCACTGTCCAGATTGCTGAGGAGTCCTTTCACACTCATCAGAGAGAAACAAACACATGCTGATGTTAAGCGTTTGGTCAAGTGCACATATTTATTCTTCCCGAGACAACAAATACTTCTGCTAAAGTACTGCTAGCTCCTTCATCTCCTTCACAATCAGATGTCTACAATCCTTCACTGGGCAGCCAAGATGGACCAGATAAAATAAAGATGAAGATACAGGCCTCAAGACACAGCCAGAATATATAGCATCTTCTTTCTGAAGGCCAATGTTGCTTTTTTTTGTAAATAATTATTCTACCAACTGATGCATGGTAAAGATTGGCAAGCAAGAGAAGAATTCTTAATTACTTTTTCTTACACATTCATATATGCTAATACTGCTAACTGCTAATGTTGACTTTTATTTTTTAAACTGTTTTGTTACTCTTCTGTTTATGTATGCTCCCATCCTGCACATTGCATAAGCATCATTTATTCAGTGAGGAGAAAGCAGGAGAGTCTGATGAATCTCCATTAACATGGAACACACAAGCCCGGAATACTTCATTTTAAGCACAGAGAGAAATCTGTTTTCTGATGAGGAATAAAACAGGCCCTTGAACTTAAAAGTCAACAACAGAAAAAAAAAAAATCAACATGCAAACACATGAAGGTATGAGTTATTGTAGTAAAAGAAAGTTATTCAGGAGTCAATAATTTTTTCAAAAGGATTAACAGAGCATATATAGCATTACCCATAATGAGATAGGATGAGTACGGGAAGTACAATTTGCATGCTGTTTAGATTCAACAGATAGTTACACTGTTGATATCCTAAGTGCTGTGTTGTTTCTCTAAAGGTAGAGGTCCTGCACATCCTCTGAAAATTAATACAGTTCAAAGACAATGGTAAAAATTGCAACCTTTTCAGTATCTAGTGGAGTTTAAACTGTATAAGAAGGATGGTCCTTTAGATGACTAAATTTCCTTTTTATCAACAGGTCACAGGGGTTGGCTGAAAAAGGCATCAAGGCAACTTTTTGAATCCAGATCTATTTACCTCTTGGATTCAACCAGAAATTTAATGCCAAATGGAAAACAGTAGGTAAGCACGAAAGCTAAAGTAATTTATCACTGCTATCTTTTCAACAGATAAGCATTTCTTTGTTTGAACAAATACACATTATAGTACATGAAAACAAAAATGTTTTGAACAGCACAGCTTCTATAAGACTTCTACATAATGAAATTTCTGAAAACATTCAGCATAGGAGTTTTGATGCACAAAGAACATTATTAATTTTTCTTCCACATGACAAATAGATAAATACCTCTATGCTAAACACAGTTTTAAGTACCATACGCTGTTCAGGTTTGTATTTTTCGAAGCTTCAGAAAGCATGAAGAGATGTACTTAAATTATTAATTTCTCAGTATATAAGGTTAAAAAAGCCTAAACAATTCAGTTGAAAACCAGTTCATCTGATAAGTAATAAGAATTGTTTTTCCCTCGACTGCCACTTACAAAGCCAGTCTTGATTCTGATACAACCTGGTTTATTTCCATCTCATACCAGTAATAATGGTATTCATCAGTGATAATACTGGATACTTATCATTACCAGAAATAATGGTTCTTCAGATGCCCCTGCTGCAACCTCACCGTGCAGTATATGTGCTGTCAGCAGCAGCTGTATCACTAATCTATGCTTTCTTTTTGGTCATCTTATAATAGAATCATAGAATGGTTTGAGTTGGAAGGGACCTTAAGGATTATCTAGTTCCTACTCCCTGCCATGGGCAGGGATGTCACCCACTAGATCAGGTTGGCCAAGGCCCCATCCAGCCTGGCCTTGAACACCTCCAGGGATGGGGCATCCAGAGCTTCTCTAGGCAACCTGTGCCAGTGCCTCACTACCCTTACAGTGAATAATTTCTTCCTGGTGATTAATCTTGGTCATTAATTGATCAGAATTTAGACTGTGGCTCTTTGGAAGGCACATGCCTCATTCAAACTGCTTTGGCTCAACAAAGTAAACAAGAATAAAGAGCTAAATAGAGCTTTCCCTTCCCTCACTCCACATGAGGGAAAAAATACAATTACAAATGACATATAAAATCCATCTACCATGAATAAAAAGAAGTAGAAAGAAGGTGGTTGCATTTGTACCCATCAGATAGAATGTACGAGATTCTAAATTGCACTCACAGATGTTTTTTAAAAGCTGATAAAGGCGATTGGAATCCAGGAAGCAGTAGTATGAGAAGAAATTAATGATTATGTGGGTTTTCTCTCGTTTTCTTTTCTATGTGATTAATTAAAGGGAGCCATGTATCTAGTGCATTTTAACACTAGTGTTAGATGTGACTGCTGATACACTGATAGAACAGTCTATCAAAATGGAGAGGAAAAAAAGAAGCTCTAAGTAGAACTACAGTTTATAGGAAATCAAAACCACTGTTTGTACCAAATGCTTGTGTGAACCTTCCAAATTGGCAGAAAGGTAGAAAGGGGATTGCATATCAATCCTTTGCCTGCAACAAGTAGTGGTTATTGGAAGGAAGAGGCTCTTAACTCTTAAGAGTAAAGGCAAGCACAGACAACAAGGAAGAAGAACTAGAACATGGTTTGTAGACAGTCTACGGGGGAAGGAAAAAGCCATCCGAAAGAATCCTAGAGTTTCTTCACTGTTTTTGTTGAATCTTTGAGGATGAAGAGCAAAGAAATTTCTTTTTGAGAAATGAATGATTTTACAATGAGAAGGAAGTTTCACAGAATTCCATGAGGTAAATATGGAAACCAGATACAAAATAAATTAAATCAATGAGAGGAAAGAGAAGCTGCAGAAATATAGTCTCCACTGTTTTCTTTCCACATTCACAAAAAAAAAAAAAAAAAAAAAAAAGTAAAAAGTCACTTTTCCAGTCCAGGTTAGCAGCCCTTGCACATCTCATATGGCATTTCACACTGTGCTAACATCCCTTTTGTCTTGGACCTCCAAAATTGCCTAGTGTTGGTATTCAAGCTTTAGGGTAGAACGGGTCACTAAGGAGGATCATTTCTCTTCCAGTCCTTTTAAGACTTCTTGACCAGTGAACATCTGTCCTGCATGTTTAAAATCTTGTAAGGATTCATAATTGAGCTTTTAGTTTATGCCCTCCAGAACATTCAGGATTTAAGAAACTCAACCCATAGGCTGAAGAGTTTCTTTAAATAGACACTACTTACAAGCACAGTGAAGTATACATACTTGCATGGGCAATAACCTCCTGCACCTTGTGGAAAGACAGTAGGAAGACAGTTTTTGGCCTAACATGACACAGTTCTGCACACCTGAACAGTCTATGAAGAGCCTACAGCACTGCTGTAAGGAAGTCTCCACCAAAGAGCAATCTAAGTATGGCAGATGGATGGATGGATGGATCCACATGGGCAACACCCAAACTAGAAGCAAGAAGTTCTCAACATTTTTTTCCCTTTCAGATTTTCAAAAGAATAACATAAAAATTAATGACTGCTGAACTAGAGGCAAGGAGATTCACAAGAAAGATGATAATTTTCTATACCGAGGTTACAAACCAGACAGCAGTTTGTTTGCAGTGTAAGAAAGTTATACAATCATTTTGTCTATGTCTTGTACCAATACAAAGAAATGTAGTCTCTTCCAAGAGAATGTATTGCAGCACATCCCCTTGCTGATTTAGGATGGTAGTGTTTACCTTTCCTTACAAGCCATCTGAGAGACAATTTTATATTGTGTAAATGCAGTGGGGACATGGATTAATTTCAAACCTATCACATAATCTGATGAGATTTCCCATGAGATCTCCTAACAGTTTGCAGCACTGTGAGCCATTATTTCCATATTTATTGGAAATAACGTCTGAGCCAAGGCAAGGCACAATATTCCCACTGAAAGCTGTCATGACAGGAATGGAATTAACTCTTGTTGCTGTATACGTGGAGGGTCTTTTTGCCTTTATTAGCATGCACCCCAAATAATAATTAATTCCATGACGATATAGCATACCGTACAACAGTACCATGTGGGGCCTGCTAAATTTTGACCTACATTCTCTTCTACATATACTGAACAAAAGTCAGATTTCACCTGCATTTATATAAGGCTGATGCAACTCCATCATTTCCAGTGGACAAGCTCCTGGGTCTTGCCAATATGGCATCAGAATTGAATCTGTGATATGGCAAGTACTCAAAATCTTTTAAGATGGAATTTATTAAGGAGAAAGACCTTAATCACAATGAACTTTAATACTTATTATCAGTTTAAAAGATGAGTAAGAAGAGGTTTGGATTTTTTTTGTTTTGTTTTTGTTTGTGTTTTGTTTTTCATTCAGTCAGTCGTATTATGGAACTAGCTACCTATTTGAAGAGTTCTCCAGCTCTTTGGTGTTACCAGTTGTGGAGAGATACATTCCTTTGTGCTTCATGGTCCTAGTAGCCATACTGATGTCTCTGGCTGTATGGAAGACTCAACTTTTTATTACAAAAAAATTATTAATAATAATATTAATACAAAAAAATTATTACAATAATTTTTAGATTCCCAAGCCATTTTCCTCCAAATTTTTACCCAACATTTCTGGCTTATTTTTTGTAAGTAAACTTTCTTCATTTTTAGTTGACCTGTTTCTTTTACCTGATTCATTCAAGGATGCTTGTAACACTGCAATTTGTCACCACGGAAACAACTGTTCGGTCAGTACAGCTGATGACACTGAACAAATCAAATAAGAAAATCATGAAAATCATTAAAAGAAAAGAAAGAGAAAAAAATACTTCTAAACAAATGCAGTAATAATTTGGAACAACCAGGAAAGAAATTCAATTGAATGTGATGACTTAATTTCAGTTTTCAAAATTGCAGCTTTAAAAAAAAAAACAAACTTTTTATGTTTCTCTGTGGGTGTCAGTGACTGAGTAAAATCCAGTAAAACGGGTTCTAGCAAGCCCATATCATAACCAGCACTGCATCTCACAATGAGATTGTTGCAGCTCCAACATCCCTGCCAACATTTTCATGGGAAGCTGAGGCACGGCAGACTTCTCTCTAAGGGCATACAGAGATCTGCCTTGTCCACTTAATTAGCCACTTAACCATTCCATCCAAAAAGGCTGAACATGCAGCTGCCTGCAAATAGCCTGCCATTGCCCAGCAGCTTTAAATATTATATATATATCTTTATCTAGCTCCATTTTCCTGACAGAAATAACCCTAGGCCCGAAATCTCTTCAGCTGTTTTTCCCTACCCATGTCGATGCTACAGTGATGTCTCTTTTATGGGTCAATGTTGATTTTCATCCAGGTTTCTGTAAAGCTTTGGGGGAAAAACCTTAGAAAAGGAAAGACAGATGCTATGTCATAATCCAGGGCAGACTTTTGGAGATTTACCTATAAGTCAAATATAAATGCAGGATAGCCTCATTGCTATTTAAATAATATATTTCAGTATTTAGCAAGAATGTAGATAAACCCATTCAAGATTCTGGCTAATTTACAAATTTCTTACATATTTCTTATAGCTACTGATAACACGCACCTAAAAATGCCTTCATAAGGTGATTCTAACTATAAAAATAATAATAAATCACATTTATCATAAAAGTGTCTTAAAGCTTTATAATTTTGTCACATTTTGCATGAAAAATAACCTCAAATTTATTTCTTAAATAATATAATTGATGCTGATTTAGGAGCTGCCATTTCCATCACTATCATACATGAAATCTCTGGGGGATTAAACTTTAGGAGACACTCTCACAAAAATGAAGCGCCTCTCTTATAGCTTTATTAATTAAATGTAATTAATTTACTAGTGCCCTGAAATGGCAAGTATTAAAAAAATAATAAAATCCTCAAGCATTTTTGCTTTACATGGGATAAATGCTACAATCATTCTTTCCTTTTAGGGAAAACGCAGAGGAAATACTATTAGGTGATAGTGGAGTTCTTCGCAGCAGGTCGATTGAGATTGTCAGGATTCATTAGCGTGTGTGTGACTGGTAAATAATTGAGTTAATTTTAGGTTGAGTGACATATTTAGAAAACTATGAATCACCTTATTTTGTGAATTTAATCAACCTTTGCTCTTCCCCAGATAGTTCAGCATACATCTGCAATATTAACTCGAGCTTACTCTTCACTGTGCACCTCTGACAAATACCAATGGTCTGCAAACTTTCAAAATCATCACCTGCTTTAAATGCTGGCCTCAAGCAAGGAGTTCAACATAATAAAGCATCACAATTACAAAGAAAACAAGAAATTTAAAAAAAAAAAAAAAAACAAGAAACCCGAGGAAAAATCTTTCTTTAACTAAAGTTTTAGCAAGTTTTATGTCAAGATCTCAATTTGCTTTGTCTCTAAGAACAAAAATAACTCAAGTCCCCTACATACCAATGTAGAAAGAATATTTCTCTAGAAACTTTCAAAAAAAATAGCTCCTGTTTGAAAAATTCGGTCAACTCTACAATGCTTCTTTCCACTGACACTCTGTTAGCCCAACCAAACCACATTAGAAAAGCAAAAATTGCACTGCATGAAGATCTTCCAGCCTTGGCTTCTGAAAAAAAAAGGCTGTTTTCACAGGCTGGAAACACCTTTCTCAAAGTTTTGCTTTATTTGGAATCAAGTCACAATTCCTAGCTAATGTGAGTGAGCTATTCATTTATTTTTCATTGGATGCCTTCTGACCTCTTAGCCCAAAGTTTCTTTTCATTTCTAAAACACATTCTATTAGCACTAGATTTGATATTGAAAATGACAACATTTAGGTAAAACAGTGAGCTTTTCTATGTAAAATGTACACTGTGAAGATATGTGCTTGCAAAAAGGGTAATTACTCTTCAGATTCATATTTTGAATATGAAAACAAATTACTTGTGGATTACTGGCAGCTACAGCTTGGGCGCTGACACTTAACTGTTTGTTATTAATAAGCAAAGCAATTAATGTAATTATAAATATGGAAAAGAAAAATATCAACACTATTTACATTAGTTAGTTACTAGGAGGTAAAATACTTTGTCAGCTGTAATACAATACAAATTGCTGCAAAGCGTTTAATACAATTATAACATGCATATATTCAAAGCACTACAGTTTATATTCTAGGTCTGTCCTCCTGGGATCAATTTATGATACTCTGTGCTGGGTATCTTGTCTTTACAAAACCACGGTACTTAGCTCCTATGTTGCTACATTTGGCTACCACGCACTTTATGTATGTATACGATTACAGACCCAATCATTGCATAATGAAGAGCGATGCACATCGCTGGGATACACAGGGACCCAAAGCAGGATGCTGATGAGCATCCATACAGAAAGCATGACACATGAGTGTGAGCCTCTCTCCAAATTCTGAAACATTTTCCTCAAGCAAGCACAGTAAAAGAGGCATAACAGAATCAATAGCAGATCGTATCCACTTCATTGCATTGATTTCTTGAGCGTTCGTATTAAAAAAAAAAAAAAAAAATCTTTCACTTGGACATTTACCATCTTCACACCTGCATGGCACATAGTGACATGCAGCATCTCTGTAATGGAGGTCTAAAGAAGCAGTTCCTATAGGTGACAGCCACTTAGGTGGGCACTATAAGGCGGGCGCTCACATCCTAAGCAGAACACCCAGTCATTAAGCCATATAAGCAGAAAGACTTGCCTTCATTTTCCTTCATTTTCTGGCATTTGGTATTAAAATCTGTGTTTAGAAATACTGGTATTATAAATGGTAGCCCAGATGAAACAAGACAATTTCAAAGCTCCTTACTACTGCTTTAATTTTTAAGTCTGACAGTTGTGTAACACGTTAGTGACATCCTCAATTAATAACACTGCGTGTTACTTGGTAACATATGGCATGTTTAGCAACGTGACTCAGCCCCAATTGTTCCAGCGAATCCAAAGACGATTTTGCTTCCAGATTCCCATGTACCAAAGTGTCGTGCTTGTAATCACCTATTGTAAACACACATTTTCCAGTGCTGCAAAGGGAGACAAACAGTTGCAATGCCAAGGCAATTCAGAAAAGGTAAGTGTTTTAACGTGGATCTTCTTTGCATAACTTTGATAAATAGAAGGTACAACGTAGCAGAGACACACAGTACTAAATACAGGGCACTGCCTAGATGGGGAAGCACAGGGCAAATTAAAAATGAACATGGATCTGCTAAAAGCTGACACCTTCTCTAACCAAACCAAATTGCTGCTGCCCAGGGATACTGGCTGATGCAGTCTTGCTTTGTTTCCCAGCTGCTCCATGAAGCTGATCCAAAGCCCACTGAAGGCAATGAAGCTTCAAGTAAGAACAAGAATGAACAAAACATCTGTATGTATCTCTTCTGGCCTAGGGCTGGCTGGGGGCTGATACAACCCTAGGTTTTTGATGGAGCAGCCTCCATGCTGCTCTAACTCTCCCCCCTGCATGCCTGGATTTAACACACTGGTTACAGCCTGATGTTTTATCCATATTCCCATCCCTCCTCTGAACTGTGCTCCCTTGCTCAAATACTCGAGCACAGAGCTGTTTGAAGAAACAGTCCTTCAAATCTGTCACTGTCCGCTGAAGCTCACAAACTTTCTAATTAGAAAAACAAATGGGAGGAGCAAGGTCACCCCAGACCTTCAGAGGATCCCCATGGGTGATACACACCTGCAAGACTATCAGCCACCTTCCTTCAGCCGTGAGGCTGTGCAACACCTGGTCAAGGAATGGGTGACCCAGGTGGAAGGTCAGGTACCTGCAGGGGACATCCTGGGAGCCAGTGGACATAAGTACAACGAGGGGAGGTAGGGTACAGCCTGGTAGGTGACCCCTGCCCCTGTTAAGTGACAGCAGTGCCTGAGCAGCAGTGCCAAAGGGCCACGGTTCCCATGCTCTGTGCCCTGCTACCTGAAGGGATGGGACACAAGTCTTCTGGCTGATCTTCCCGGCTTCTTGCCTGTTTGCCACAATTTAACATTAGTTCCCGTGTTTAATGTTTCAGATTTGTGTGTAGTCAAAAAATAAGTCGGCGTGCCAGTTATTTCTCCAAGGTTTCAGAACACAAACTTTGCAGCTCTTCTGTTGTTTTGCATAGGCTGCCACAGATGGAAGACAGATATCTGTCCGCCAACGTTTAAAGAGGACCAGATTTTTTTGTTTAGAGTTTTTCACTGTTTAGCACTCCCAGTCGCACAATCAGCTAGACCAATCCTTCCCTCCGTAAAAAGCGCATACATGAATGAACACGAGATACCATTGTCTGTGCAGGATTCACACGCATAAAGACATCTGCAGAGCACTGGGACTGCCTTGACAGTTAGTTTTGGAAGGAAATGGGTCAACAACTTCTAACCTGGTTGGAAAGCTCTAAAATTAATGTAACTTTCTGCCAAAAGGGAAAGGAAACTGAAAGGGAAGGAAAACAAAGTTGCCCAGTAGCCATTTCAGCTAGCATCTGACAGGAAGATTTGTTATTTCCAAGTCTTTCCAACTGAAATATCGGTGGAAAGTTGTTGCGTTGGTGCACCCTCTTGCTAAATCAGCCGTGCTCCTTTCCCAGCTGGCTGATGATTTAGACTGACCTCACATTCTCCAGCTTCCTTCTGCAGCAGTTACAGTCGTTCTCTGCCATCATACCTCATCCTCCACCTTTGAAAAGTTTTCACACCCTTCAGGCTCATCACGACAGCCCTGCGAGCATAAGCTGAAGCCAACTTGACACAACAGATTCAGTTTTTCTCTCCGAGGCACACATATGTCACAAAGATTGCAGTTCATCACCTACGCTTCTCAAATGTTGCTGAGCACGCTCGAGTGGGATAGCACTTGCAAACAGGACAGCACTGATGCTTCTTTTTTAACTTAAAAAAAGAAAAAAAATGGCTAATGTAAGTCCGTCTGAAGTTCACAATTCATGTTCTGTGAACTGTCTCATGCTGTGTCCAAAAGCTGCACAGAAAAAATTGTCACTGGAATCCCGTGCACAGCCCTGGGAATGAGGCTTTTCTTCTGCCCCAACATCTCCTGAGCTTGAATACTTCAGGGCTTACAGATTTCTTCCCTATTCATTAGGGTGGTGTCATTGGGTGGTGCCTGAATGCCTGTGTGCACACAGGCAGAAGTTTTCCAGGAGCAACGGAAAGTAAACTATGCCACAGAAGTCATACAGTGCTTACTGATTTCTTCCTTGCGCATGATGTCTTGGGAAAACTTGAGGGAGAAAATGAATGCTGACAACTGACAGGCATCGGGCAGTGCCTTGAGGAAAGCAGGGAAACATGCTTCCCCACGGACAAGGGCACCGGTGGAGGGAGGGGAGAGGAGAGATGGCTGCTTCGCTCCCAGACAGGGATTAGAAGTCGCAGGTGAACCAAGGCCACCTGCCCTACTAATAGTTTCAGCTTCCTGCTCAAAATAAGGAGCAAGTTCACACATTTGTTCTCCACTTGGGTTCAGGCATAAGCTGCAACACAGATGTTCACAGGGCACAAAGGGGACACCCAGCAGAGCTGGCTGCAAAAGAAAATTTACAAGAATGACAGCAAGTTTCCTTTTACAGCAGACTCTCTAGAGAGGCAGTAAGAGGCAGTAAAAAGGAAGCTCATTCTGCTATGATTTTTTCTTAAGCTCCTCCTTGTGTAAGATCCCACTGCTGCCAACCTCCAGAGACTGAAAATGAATTAAAAAGAGGAGGAAAAAGCAAAAACCATGGGAAAGCAAAATAAAGGAGCAAAAGAGAAAACAAAGCAGAACAAATGAGACAAATGCATCACAAAGAGGGCATAGAGGAAAAAAGAGATAAATAAAGGCACATCACTAGATTTGAGAAATATTAAAGAAACAGTGGTAAGATCTTCTGCACACATGTTGAAAACACCATTAAACATAGGATCCTCTAACATGCCTCAACACAGGCCTGAACATCCAGGAGATCCAGTAGCAGGACAATTATACATTAAATGATCCAGGCAAACGCCTGACCCCATGCATAAAATGGAGACAGTGGTTCTCCAGCTTCTGTCAGGCATCTTGGGACTTACAGATGAAGCACTCAGTGAAAATACTTTGCATTCCATTTCTTAGAGAACATGTAACTTCTTTTGAAAACCAATCTTTTGGGTCCTCTACACAAAAATCTAATTATGAATTTTATTCTATAAGAACAATTCAACCTCTCCCCCGTTATAAATCTCTTAAAATTTTCTCATACAGATCAAATTCAGTTCAGTTGTTACATCCATACATTTGAGAACCCTTTTCCTCTTTAGAGCTGAGATGAAAAAAATGTCTGGTTTTGTAAATTCTTTAGAAAGAATAAAACCTTCTACATCTTCTCTTGTTTCCCCCTCTCCATTACTAGAAGTTTAGCAGCATTTCAAGCATCATAAAGTGTGGCCTGAGTTTTAAAAAAGAAATCACCTAAAAATTGCTTCGTTATATGCAAGAATGTACTTCTGAAATTGCCTGAATATTTTCTGTAAATGTTCCAAGTAAGATACTAGCTTCACTGAAATACTTGAGAAAATTTTCAGGAACTCCAGCATGCCCGAGTTTTTTACCTTTATAGACCTTTTCTTCGAGCATTTCTTCACATTCATACCTTAACTACCTTAAGCAGTTGCAAGGAAAATCAAAGGAAACACACACAAAAAGCCAGTTAAAGCACAATCTTAAGTACAGGAGGATCAAGAGTAGAGCTACTTCTTCCAACTCACTTGCTTTATGTTCAGAACTTGTTAGTTGCTCATAGAGACTCACTTTTTCCTTCAGTTAGAAGTTAAATTTGTAAGTTTGGCTCCACGTTTCTCCCTGAGTAACTGTAAGCATCAAACACTTCCCAGTTTCTGCCATACAAATACCACGATATTGAAAATTCAGCCTCCAAAGATCCATCATATTCTCCCATTCATGGCAGCTGAGATTTATCAAGAGCTTTTAAGAAGTTCAGCATTAAACTGTCAACAAAACTCACACATACTCCAAATCATCCAACAAAAAATATGAATGTATCCATTACACATACCAATTTATTGCAGATATTCTCCAACTTTCAAGAAGCATATAATCAAGAATTGCTTCAAGTTCAGAATCCAAGATCTGAAAAGGAGATAATATATACAAGTCACTAAATATATACAGCTTAAGGCTACAAAAGAAAAGAAAAAAAATCATTGTATTTGGAAATGAGTTTATGAGATAGTTCTTCTACAGTAGTGCATCACATGAGCCATTCTGGGTGATAAAACTGATGGTATGATAATTTAAAGATTATTAAATTTAACATATATAATAGTATATAGATTCTTAGACAACTTCTGCATATGAGTTCAAAATTAGTACAAAACTCTGAAAACACATCAAATTTCCAAATAGCACTTTTACTACAACTATCCGTAATGAAAGAACAAAAACAATATATTCAATATGCAAAAATGACAGTAGCATAGCAGAAAATAAAAATGTATTAGGAAAGCACAAACATCCATATAAACATTTATGCAATATTCTACCTTTAATTTGCAGCAAGATTGTGGCATGAACAGGGAAACCACATGAAAAAAAATCAAGGACATCACTATGTGCATTATCTCTTTGTCCAAAAATGCTGAATAGGGCAGTTCTGCTACAAATGTGAAATTCTAGATGCACATTTTTGTAAGCATATGTGTAACACCTAGTCGCAATTAGTCCTAGAGTATCTGTAATTTTTCGTGGTGATTCTTGCACATTGACATAGAGCATAATGCGTTTGATAAGACTAACGTGCAAAAAAAAAATGCTGAAGAAGATGCACTGGAAGAAAGAAACAGGCTCAGCAGACCAAGAAAAGATGCAGAGGAGGAAAAAAAAAAAAATGAGGAGGAAAAGAATTTCATTTGTCCAAATACACTTGGTCTGATCTTCGTTCTGGACAGTGATTTCTGAGATGACAACATCAGCTTCAACACCATGAGTAGATGGTGCACTGAGTATTTCTACTGCACCATTATTATCATTGAATTCTGCAGCAGGAAAAACTCTTTCACACAGTGCTGTCAAATAGCCACATCCCTAAAAAGAATTAGATTGCACATTAGAAAAAGTCTTGCCTCTTTCCTTTCCCCACATTTTTTCCTGAGCTTTAGCCTGCAGCTGCACCACTGGTACCCACCACATGATTCCCAGTGTAGGCAAAGTGAATCACCCCAGCAGAGTTAGATGAATCAGTAACAGAACAGCCTATACCCACTATGCATCAACGGTCACCTGGCTGGGAGCACCTATGTGCTCCAGCTGCATAGCAGGCATTTTCTTCTCTAAAGGTTCAACCCACCAAAGGAGTCCTAGACTCCCTCTGTTCCCTCCTGTGAGCTGGTAATTTTCAAGCAGAGAGACAAAATGTAAATATCAGCATGGATAATTATTTCACTGCTCATTTTTTTGCAAGATAATCAGACATAAAGATATGGCTGTCTCTGAAAAGCAGAAGCAGTAGAAATTTTCATCCAGCAACTGCATGAAAGATCCTGCCAATTCTTCTCACAAAGGCAACAGTTCACTGATTTGTAGCTGCTGCCTACTTTCATGTGTAAGAACAACTACAGAAATCCTTCACTGGTCTTCTCTACATATTTTCAGGCAATCTCTATAAACATGACAATAGTGAGGATTATTTATTCTATACACTACATTGCCATTCCTGCTGTTGATGTCAACTGTGGAGAAGCCAGGCACAGCAACTCAGGCTCCATCACAGGGAGGCACGAGTAACGCCACTACTTCTCTGCCCTTTACAATTTCTATTCAATTCCCCCAAAGAGATTTTCCTTAGCAGAGGAATCAAAAAGAGAATGCCATTAAAGTTAAATGTGTAAATCAGCCAAATATCACCTCCAAAAGCAGTGGGAACTATTTACTAGGTAATACCAATAAGAAGCAACTGCAAGATCAGAGAGTAGCCACAGTTTACCCTTTATTCTCTACAGTAACATCTTCTGCTTTTCTGCATTTCCTTCTCCATCAATTAGCCTTGTAGCATTTTTCCCACATAAATTTATTCCCTACACTATGTTTTCCCCTCTTATTTATCCCTCTCATCTCTTACCCACTTTTATGGCTGCATGATTTATCCTCGCTTGCAGTGTTCTGCAGTTGACTGTAAGCACTCAAGCTACCACACCTGAACAGGAGTTACCACTCATCATTAGGCACCTAAATGCACAGATTCCAGGCTGCAAACATCTTAGGCTGAGTAATCTTCATGATAGGCAGTAGCTTCCAAGGGCTGAACTATGAAGACAAACCCAACTTTTCTTGTAAAGGTAACCTTCAAAACACGAGTCGCGTGTAAAATTCTCCTAACATGATAATGCATAAAACAACATTATTCGAAGACAGGTCTCAAGGGATTGTTGACCTGAAAATTTCTTGTATCACATTTATAGAGGAGCAGTATGAATTATTGCATGGCTGAGACAGGTCTGTTGCAACCAACGTTACATGTGAGTATACGCACTAAAATTGCTCTGCATAACATTAGCAGCTTTTATTTTAGAAGTGACCACCCATTTGACTGTTCCAAAAAATCTCAGAGGGTTGTTAAAAGATGCCAAGGAAACTTTTCGCTTCTAGCACACTTTCTAACTTTAATAACACCAGCTGTCACTTTTGCAAACACATCGTGCCCTCCACAGTTATCCCATATTCTGCAAACACCAAAAAAGCCCCAAACCCTCCCACAGTTATTAACATCTGCTTCATTGCTTCATTTACTGATACTGACAAACTGAAGGACAAAGGCATGATTTAACAGATTGTTCTGTGCAAAGAAACAATGCAGTTCACAAAAGGATTCATCAAATGCCCCTGTCAGAAAGCCTTACAAAGTACAGCTTAATGAACGTATGCAAATTGCTGTAATATATAAAATGTCTGCTACCACTTCAACAAGTAATGTGCTTATGAAATCTATAGAGAATGGTAAGATAGATCAATCTAATTTGTCTTTGAAATAAAGTGATTTGGTTTTCTCATGATAATTTCAATCTCTTTTTTTTTAATGCCTTGTGGCATGACAACAATACGTTACATACAATGAACCACCACCGCTTTAGACCCTAGAAAATGTGACTATTCAATAGAAAAAGCACCAGACAAACTGGAAGCACACTGGTACACTTCAATATTTTCCTTTGATGTTTTGACACATAGGAATATCTAAAAAAAAATGTCATTTCCAAGCCTTGCTGCATTTAAACAACCCCTATTTTTTGGAGTTGCTTGATGCAAGGTTGAAGCCTGCATTAAGCCAGGCCAAAATTTACAGTATGCAAAACTGCTCAGATCCTAGGGAACATCAGAAAACAACGTCCATGCAGGATGATCACTGCTGTTGCTGTTTTCAACATTATTGATCTCGAGATCAGATAATTTTCTTTTCATCAAGGTAGGGAAAATGGCTTCTGAGCTAAAATAATTTTTGATGGAGAGAAAAAAAAAAGAAAAACAACAGCAACAACAACAACAAACTTTCTAAGGCCTTTTTTCTCCTGAAAACTAAAAGTTCTTTTCACCAAGTTACTTTTTCAAAAAAGACAGTTTCACTGTTTTATCAAAGAAGCTGAAAACCACAATTAAACCCACCCTTTAGGAATTTAAGAAGAAATAAACAGAACTTCTCTAAATATTTACATTGAAGAAAATACATGGAAAAGAACATGGCATAGTGATCTCATCAAAAACCATGCAGAATTTCTGGATCTTGATTTTACTATTTAGGCCTAGAAGAAGAGATGGTGCATCACACGGCACTGTGATCTACCATGAGATTCTCCTTTAAAGACCTTTTTTTTCTCTGAAAACATCTGTCAGAAGGAGCCTAGGTACAGGTAATGATGCCTTGGGGCTGCAGTGGACTAAATCACAGGTTTTGCACTCTTTTCTTTTCTTTGTAGAGGCACTATTCACCCTTTGCAAAAAGTACTCAGAGCATCATGTGTACTAACATAAAACTGATTCCTCTTCAGAGCCAACTGAAAATTAAACAAAACTATGAATGTTTATTATTTTATCCCAGATGGTCTGTCTACTTATTTGCATCTAAATGAGTCTATATAGGTGAGCTGGGAGGCAAAGAGGAGGAAGAAAGGGTGATTTTTTTTGTTATTTTTTCTTTAATTTTTAATTTTTGACCACCTTTTTACACTTTCAGAAGCCCCAGTCATCCAAAGGCTACAAATACAGAACACAAATTATCTGGCCTCTTCATCTTCCTTTCAGTCTCATTTCTCTGGAGTCTGTGATGGAAAAGGTCCAGGACACAGTTTGCCAGTTCTTTTACATGCTATTTATTAGACCCAAAATTTTCCAGCTGGAAGGTGTCCATCACATTCTATGGAATTCAAGTTTTCATAGGAAATAAAAAGAACTCTAGTGCTGGGACTGCAAAAGGAAAACAAACAAACACTCTCTAAGTAACACTTCACTGGGTGTTCCTTTGTTAATTTACACTAGGACAAAAGTCCATGATGTGAGTATGGTGAGAATGTTCCCTAGTTATCTTACAAGGAGAATTTTCCCCTGCCCAAAACAACTGTCTAATAAATAAACAGTTTCAACTCTTACATCATTCATTATGTCTATCACATTACTGTATAATTACTATTACTATTGAAGAGAGACTCAAGTTTTGCTCACTGCCTGAGGCAAAATGACTAAATTGGACAGCACTCTGGGCAGGATTTTTAAATCTCTGAATCACAGAACAGCAGTTACTGCATTAAGAATTAAGCAAGCTGTAACTTAGAGTCCAGGTTGAAACACAATGCCAGAAATGTGTTGTGATCTCCTTTTAGAGGCATTAACTTGTAAAATCCCTTCCAGTTTGTTACACTGAATATTCAGTATATATCAGACACTATGGAAAAGGTTTTTATTTCTATGCAAAAATGTATACACTAGAGTGACTATGTGTAATACTTTTTTAAGAATTTGGTTTGTATCTGATAATTAAGGGGTGATACCTTTAACAATTTCTATCACTTTCAGATGCCAGGTAGCTACATTTAACATAGCAGACTGTTTTCTTTTTTTTTTCTTTTGGTATTAAAATTTGCAAGATGGTGGGTGGTGGGTTCTCTGGCTTCCCTTCACATTCAGCCAAAGACTGTAATCTGGGAATAAATGGACATGCCAAGCCTTCCTTTATTATACCTCATTTTCTAAAATTACTCTTTCAGATTCCATCATTACCATCCCTATTTTAAATTTGTTCTTTTTAACATAAATCTACAAGTACAGAAAAATGTCTCCTCTTTTGACAGTACATTGAGGCCAGCAGGTTCACAGTTGGTACAGTTAATAAAGGCAAATTAAGGAAGCTCTATCTCACATCTCCTCTCTCATCTCTTGAACCCATATGAAATTGTACTAATTACCCTAAGTAAAATTAAATATTTTAACTTTTCCCTGGAAGAGGAGGAAAAGATTATTCTTGCGAGTCGATCTTCTTACAGCTCCCCTAAGATGCAACATCTAATAGACATCTAATAGAAAGGGGGGGGGGGGGGAGGGGGGGGGCAGAAAGAGCCTCCTGTAGAGACTTCTGTTTCAGTCTAAAAAAACTGCCTCAATAAAGTATATTAACCTGTACACCATCATTGACAAAATTACAGTCACACCGTGTGCAATGGAGTGTGCTACATGATAATGCAATAAAACATTTTTTTTCACCTATTACTTCAGGCTTTTTATCCATTGGCAACATCAGTGTTTAAAGTCTGAGTTCCCTGCTCTAACAGAACAGGTGGGAAGCGGAGTCAATCAGTGTCCACCCAGTCCCACATCCCTAGCCGTTAACAGACTCCTTCCACCCATCACAATGAAGGTATTCACCCATCGCTGTTACGGGCAAGGTAACTATACTGGACAGCAGCTTTATCAATAGCAGCAAATGGTTCTGGGACTATCCTACACTGACAGTGAAGTAGATTAGTAGAAATTGAAATCCTTTCTTTGATTATCTCCTTGGCAAGCTAGGACAAACCAATGTTCCTTGTTGAAAAAGAAAAATGAGGAGTTTAAAAAGAATGCAGATCCTTCTCAGCTCAAAGAGAGCTAATTCCAAAGGGATGAAAATGTCCTTTTTGCATGAATGGGTTCTCCAAGTGACCTGTGTGAGAAAAGTGAGAAAGCTGCACTAGTCTGTCTCAAAAGCAGCATCCAAGGTGCTCAGATTCCCAACATGAAATACTTTGGTGAAAAGAAAAGAAAAAAAAAAAAAAAAGGCAACAAAATGCTGAGCAACTTTACTGTGGCAGGCCCTTCTAAAGGGAAGCGGGCACAACAGGCAGGCAACATGACCACTGCTTTGGTTTGGGCAGTACAAGGCCTAAGCTCCCCTGCTGCATCCCTATAGAGGACCTGAGATAAGCAGACATGCTGCCATCACAGTGGTCCAGAGCTTGGAATAGAAACTTGCTATGGAAATACATTGGGGTTTTGGTTTGTTTGTTTCTCTTTTAAGAGTGTGGCAGATGCACTAAGCTGCATTACTTCAGACTAGTGAAAGACTGGGTAAGCAAATCAATGCTTTAGATGCAACAGATCTCTAACCCAACACATCTTTAACTACAGTGAAAAGTACTAAGAAAGCCCTGCTCAAATAATCACAATGCATGCAAAATGGGGGGTCCAGGAAGTTGAATATAGATCACATTTTTCAGGACTAGGGCCTATAAGGACAACATGGGTAAGTTTTGCATGTCCATGACATTCAGTTATCTTGGAAATTCCTTAAATAACAGCCAGCATCACAGTATCTGAAGATTATGATACCAGATACCTGCATATAAGAGGAACCATTCAGTACTAGCCACCAGTGAAGTTTATGCTCAGAAATCAAAGATGGGTCAACAAATCCATATGAGAAACATTGTGTCCTCTTTGAAAGGAGGACCATCATGTCCTCCTTGAAATAGACAGCCTTTGCAACAGCAGTCAGCTACAATTCACAGGTGTTTGCTCACATTATTTTTAGCGTTACAGAAAAGAAAGGCCAACTTTCCCCCTGGTCTCAGAAGCAAGCACAAAATCTGAAGCTGTGAAGGGGAGCAAGATCAAGAAATTAGAGAGGAGTCTAAGAAGCCTTTCTAAGTAGTAAGTCATGTCTTCTGCTAAAAGTGGAGGACAGGTACCAACTTGTTATCCTCTGAAAAATCAGAAATAATGAGGAATAGCTCATAAGGGTTATCAGCAGACAGGCTAGTGGCAGAATGAGTTCACCACAGCGATGATACAACAGTATTAGGATAGCAGAGCAATTCTAAGCAAAGGCAGCTAAAAATACTACCCCTGCCCAACACACACTCCTCCAAGACCTTCTTATCTTCAGTACAGTGATGTTTCAAAGTTAAATGTCCCAACAGACAATTCCGTACTGTGTCTGCCAGCATCAAGATGAAGCATGGTGTGCTGTGGTAGGCTTGTAGTCTCTGAGGGTTGCATGTCTGTATGAATGATGAAGATAGCTGCATTTTGTTCCAGTTACTGTGAATTAAGAGCAGAACCCTGCTGCCTGGCAGGTTTTCATCATGGGCTTCAGCTGGGAAAAGTCTGGGTATGGTGCTTGGGCTGCAGTATTGAAGGAATACGCAAATCTGAGGGACAAAAAGGGGTCTTGTCTAGTTTCCTGATCTTGCTTTGTCCAGTAGGGCCACACAGCATCTGTTCCACAGAGACACACACAAACCACACAATCTCTTCCTAATACCAACAAGAAAAGACCAAAACAAAACATCTCAAATGCTTTTGTTTGTTTGTTTGTTTGTTTTTTGGGGGGAGCAGCTGATATCCCTAACTCCAAGGATCTGGCAACAGCAAGGAATTTTGCACACTGACCTCTCAAAATGAGTCTTCCTGGCATCTGTTAGTCAAATATTCTGGTTTTCTACTTTACTGTTAGCAAATTATTTTGTTTTTCTACTCAAATAGTGTGTCTGGAGTTTATTCCAGTACTTCACCTCTTGGGATGTTTGAAAAATTTCTTTTAATTTTCAGTCTTAATTCATTCAGGACTAATTAATAAACATATTAACTTCTGCTGATATTATCCTTCAATTTCAACAGCTCTCCTCCCTCTCTGGTGTTTGCCCTCCAAATGTATTTAGAAAAAAGTTTCCTCCTGGATATTATATACAAATTACAGGGAAAGGAGGCTTAGCACATTTTGCCATAAAGTCTGACAGAAGGGAACCATCCACTGGGAAACCATACTTAATTTATTTTTTAACTAATGAACAAAACACAGATGCTGATTTCTTTTTCTATGAGCTCCATTACAAGCTAGGAATGATTATACCTGCATGGAGAGCAAGCTATAACCTATGGCTAGCCAAAAGGCAAGAACTGCATCTGAGCAGTCAACTGCCTAGGGCTGCACTTTAAATGCAGTTAGGGTTCTGAGCACTAGCACTGAGCTGTCAGTAGAGGACAAATATATAATAGGGGAGGGGAGAACAGCAGGCATCTGTCATCCAACAGCCATCTTACTAGATGACATGGAAAATTAAAGATATTGGCCATAGCCTTCCTCCGGCCCAGAGAGACTTGAAAACCAAAGAATCTGGCACGCAGACCTCCTACTCTCTAGGTAAATACTGCACTTACTTCATGTCTATGCAAAAGGCAGTTTCAACCATCCCCCAGTTTTTCAGTGTAACCACCATACTTCTCTGTTGACTTCAATGTCATCCAAATGTGTCAGGAACGGTCTCAGCACACCCACCAGGCCTCGCTGAGTACTAAAGCACCCCACTGCTGTCTCCAAGCCACGGTGGCATTGCCGCAGAGAGCACCAGGACTTCTCTCTTCTTGAACTGTGATGTCTGAAGGTGCAGAGACCCAACCTTTAAATACCCAAGGTAGTCTGTGGTCCAGGACAGAGGGACTGATCAATGTAAGTCAGGTGGCCCTCCAGCACAGTTGCCCTGTATTGATCTCCACAACTTCAGCACCAAGGGGGGAAATTTGTCTCACTGACTGCAGATGTCAATATGTGAGCTCATCACCTTGGGCTACCCTTAATTGAAAGAGAGAAATAGGTACCTCGAGGGCTCAATTCTTCTCATCATAACATGGATAACTAAAATAGCTCAGATGAATTACACCCAACTATAGGGTCCGATGGTTTTAAAAGGAATCTAGGGAGAGTAGCTTTGATGTAAGCACTCGCACTAGATAACTCAAGGTACTTTGGACAAATCTTACTGATGAAGCCTGCAGCAGGAGAGCTGGCATTCAGACAAATCACTGATCTGAAGTCACAAACAGGGGTTCAAAGGATGGGTTTTCAATAACACCATGATCTAATCTGTAAGTCTTTATTCAGCCCAGCCTTTTCTTGTTGAATTTTAAATAGAAGAATTTGAGATTTGGCTCAATGATAGCAGCAATAAAAGTCATCATTAATCTAGGAAGACTGATTTATTAGAAAATATTAAAATAACTAAATATGTATAGCTTGTCTAAAGCCACGATTGAAAGAGAAATATGATAATTATCTACAAGCTCTGGAACGATGCACACAGTAAGGATTTTTTTAATAGGGATTTTCAGGAAACTATAGCTAAGAGTAATGTGATTATACCGAGCAAAGTAACATTTAGGCTGACAAGAAAAAAAAAATCCTAATAATGAAGTGTATTCTATTGTAGAATAATCTTCCAAAGGAAATTGGCTGAAATCCAATCACATCTAAAGCCAACTGGACAGAGATCCACAGAGAACAATCCTGCATTAGCTGCAAGATGGACTAGATGACTCAACAGCACTTTTTCATTTTTAAATTCCTATCATTCCACTGTACAAAATAATCCAATAAGCCAAAGTGAGAGCGAAATAGGCTTAGCAACAACTGCACAGCTGTCTCTTCTCCAAGGTCTGTATAGTGCAATCAGTGTGTCTTGCAAGAGGGAAGGACCGTCTGTACGTGGTCAGAGTACCTTGTTAATTTGGTGTTACAAAGTCTTATGCTTTCTGTCCCCTTTTCCTTCTTGCTCCACTCCCTAATAAAATGACATTACAAGGAAAATCGACCCTGTGTTATAAATGTATCAATCATGATTTTTGCTGCACGAGTTACTCATAATTTGTTTAAGCCTTCTTGATCTCAGATGCCAATTGGTGTTAAACAAAACACACACACAAAAAAAAATAGCCTGTAGGCACATATTTCCACCAAAATAATTTTGCCACATGTTGATCTACAAGGAGTAGGGTAACAGTGGTTTCTTAAAGTTTTCATACTCATTTTTATGGCCATCCAATAGTTTACCCTAGTTTTCAAGAGGTTTTGACATTTATAGCTAAAAAATCTTTCTGAGCATATGTGTTAATATACCCTCTGTTGTCTGTTACACTGCAGGAATAAATAACAGAAGTCTTCCTAAAGAATGACTATTCAATTCAATTTTGAATTTGGTTTCCCTCATCGGGGAATATTAGACAGCCTTAACAATATATATATATAAATATTTTCTGAAGAAAGTGCTTTCAAGTGTAACACTAGCTTCCTACAATCCATTGCAATTCCACTTTTCCCACAGCAGTCTCACTCTGTAATGCAGACCAAATCTCTTCAACCCACTTCATGGAGTGGCCTGAGATTTCGGGGCATGTATACAGGATGTGTAGCTAGGAATGTATTTTCTTAAAAGGATTTTAAAAGAACATCCTCTGAAGAATAGATCTGCATGACATAGCTTGTTGCTTTTTTTTTCTCTGTTTAGTTTATTTTTTTGTTGTTGTTGTTTTGTTTTCCCTGAAGCGCTCAATTAAGCATACAACAAACAGCACAGACAGGATTTCTGTTTTTCTAAAGAAGGAATATTAATGGAAACTTGTCCACAAAAGCCAACAGTGATCAACAGCTCTTAGCTAATACCCCTGGTTCTGAATTATTCACCTAATTTCTCCCTGATTTTTTTCCCATCTCCAATGAACTTTCCTAATTAGAACCCACCTTCTTTCCTACTTTCTTTCCACTGTCAAAGAAGTTAAAAAAAAATACAGTGTTAGAATTTTACTGTACGTCATTCTTTTAATTGCTTATACATCTGAGATTTTTCCTTCTCTCTTGTCTTAAGATAATAAGAGACGTAAAACATGAATTACCCTTAACCGATACAGCTGCTAATTCCCATTACTGGCAATAGAGCTGAGGCAATAAAATGGCAGCTGTGTCCCTGCAGTCTACCTGCACGTGAAACTGAGCTTGCCTTAGTAAAAGTGACTCACCACTTTTAATTGGTCTGAAGATATGCCAAGAGAAAAACTGACTGCCACATGATAGTTCAAAGGGTTTGGATATATACTGCTGCGGGATGGTGTTCAAAGAGCAGTCAGAGATGCCATCTGTGGTGGTTTTACCCTGCTACGCAGCTGAACTCCACTACAACCACTCTCTCACACCCCCTCCTCAAAGGAAAAAGGGGAGAAAATGCTATGGAAAGAGCTCAAGGGTTGAGATAAGAACAGGGAGATCACTCAACAATTATCATGATGGGCAAAACAGACTCAGAGTAGGGAGATTAATATAATTTATTGCCTATTACTAACAAGCTAGAGCAGTGAGAAGTGAAAAGAAAAAAAAAAAAAAAAAAACTAAAAACACCTTCCCCTCATCCACCCTCTTCTATGTCTTCCCCTTGAGCGGTACAGGGGAATGGGGAACGAGGGCTGAGGTCAGTCCCTGATGCTTCGTCTCCGCCGCTCCTTCAGGGTCACTCTCTGCCCCTGGGCTGCCCACAGGCAGCAGCTCTTCAAGAACTGCTCCCACATGGCTCCGTACCACGGGGTCCATCCCCCAGGAGCAAACTGCTCCAGCACGGGTCCCCCACAGGCGGCAGCTCCCCCCAGACCCCCTGCTCCTGCGTGGGCTCCTCTCCACGGGCTGCAGCTCCGGCCCGGGGCCTGCTCCTGCGGGGGCTCTCCATGGGCCGCAGCCTCCTCCAGGCCACATCCACCTGCTCCACCGGGGGCTCCTCCACGGGCTGCAGCGTGGAGATCTGCTCCGTGTGGGACCCGTGGGCTGCAGGGCCAAAAGGCAGATTTGTGGACTGCAGGGGTGACTGTACACAAAAGGGTCAGTGGGTAGTGACAGAAAAAGGAGGAAAAGGCAGTCTCAAAGGATGAGGAAGGGGCCCAGATGAAGCAACATCCCAGCACCTCCAAAATGACTATGAGGCAGAAGACATTGCCCAAAAGAAAATCCTAAACATGTGAAGAGCTCCTTTTACCCTGCAGTGTTCTGGGTAACCTGGGCAGAGCTCCATATCCCAACCCAGCAACAAAGTCTCTGCTGCTGCCTTTGGGTTTCTTTTCTGCTTGAAATCTTAGGAAAAACAAGAGTCACATCCCCAAACCAGGATATGATGAGCCATAGAAATGGAAAAGCTGACTAAAGCACTGTCCAAGTCCCACAGAGAGCGGAAGATCAAGGAAGTAGTAGAAAGAATATATATATTTTAATTATGTTTAAGGAATTATTACTAGGAAATCAGCTGTATAATTCTTAACTCAGACAGCTAATTCTAGTGATGATATTTTAACCAAAAGCTAACCTTGCTGTAATTTTTCTCTGATTTACAATGTTGAAATAATTATACAAAAAAAAAAAAAAGAGGAAATATTATATTTCTCTTTTAAATGGGTGAGAATCAACCACTTAAAAATAATCGTATTATTTTTAGTAAAAAATAAAGTAGTAGCATCTTTTAGTAAAGATGCTATGACATGAAAATACCTTCACAGCTTCACAGCAGAGTAAGTACTTGTTTCTTTGTCCAGTTTATTGCATGTATTGCTCTGTCAGAAGAATTGTGGCTAGGCAGCGGGCATGAAAGCTACATAATTTCCTCCTACAGGCTTCTGCACTTATATGGAAATATCTGGAGAGAGGGATGATTTAATGACTGAGTGTGTTCAGCCACAGGAGGTTTCTCGAGGATGGGTAGGAAAGTGAGAGGGAAGAGAGAGATGACCATCCCTGCAGTGAAGACTGGGGAGCAAACTCACAGCCAGGCTACAAGAGGTGGCAGAAAGAAAGGGAATTTGCTCATGGAGATCTTCCAGTGGGGATTTCATAGGATCTGTGTTTAAACCTGAGAGCTGCAGGCTGGAAAGAATGACCAGAAGAAAACACCCTTCCTTCTATCCCAAGGGTCCACTCTGAAGGCGGCAGATCCATTTTCAGTCTCATTATTTCCAGCTGTCTTTCAAGCAGGTCACAGTTTTCTCTCTTAAGAGGAATTTGGCTTTAGTTTAATATCATGCACTGTAACACCCAGTGTTAGGAATAGGAAGTCTTCATGGTCATCAATGCAGTGTACTCACTTTTAGGAAACCAAAACAGCCCAATACAAAATTCTGCCCCAAGCTCAGATTGTTATTGAAAAGATGATGGGAAATGAAAAGAACCTGCAAAATTAATAAATTTTATTCAAAGGAAATAGATCATTTCAAAGTTAGTAAAAGCATTCTGGGGCTTGTAATTTCATACATTAGCACTGAATAGTCCTACTCCAGCAGGTATTTCCAGGTGGTAAAGTAAGAACGAAGAAGCAGGACAGTAACAGAGCAGTTATCCTTGTTTCAGGGTGACCAGAAGCAAACTAGTTCATCTTAAGAAAGCAGAGAGGGCTGTGAATTAAAGGTGCACTTTTCAACGTCAAATTATTGTCCACCCCCTCACATACACACTGAGAGAAGTCGTGAGAAATTAAAATGCATGAAGACTTGGGAAAAAAGCTTCCTTTATTCTTAAAATCACGTAATTTGGGGGGTTGAATCTTGATTTTTAAGCTTAGATTGCTAACAATGGCACCTCTGTCATTTTGCTTTAGTATGCACATTTCTCCTGAGGCCTTGCAAGGTTTTATTTGGACAGTTTTGGGTTTTGTGGGCCAGGGAGACGGGAGGGAGCACAAGGAGATGATCACCTTTAGAAAGTATTCATATATTGTTCCATTGTGTCCTAAGAGTTTTTAGGGACTAAGGCTTTCTGCATCTATTGGGTGACATCCTCTGATTCTTGCACAAGCAAAAAAGCTCCTAGGGTCCTCTGCCACTGTATAACACTGCACTGAGCAACTATCACAATTAAAGGGCTTTTTAAAACTATAAACACTTACAGAAAGATGTCAAAAATTGCTTGGCATGCTGAAGTAGAAGAAAAGGAGCCTAATACACTAAAAATTAAATGTACTCTAACTGCCCACAAAAATGCAGCAAGTTTACATGCATTAATTATTGCCACAATGTTGAAGTGTCTGTGAGTGCAATTGCATTACCTAATTAAGCCCCAAATTGTCAAATTTACTCATGCAGTGCAACATACCATATTTTAAAATGATCCCAGTCAGTTAGATGATACTCCCTTTCTGTGCATGAAGCCATCCAACATTTAAAAGAAAAAAAAAATATATTTCCAGCTTCCTTTTAGATCCCAGGTGGCTTGGATTTTTAAGCTTAAGCCTCCCTGAAACACAGAGGAGTAAATATTTAAAGCATTGTGCAGATTTCATATATCAAAAAACAGGGGGGTTAGAAGCACAGATCTCACAACTATATGAAGAGCGAAGGCCCGGGTTCTTTAACCACCACTCCCACTGCAGTCTTAGAATACCACATTATGGTCCTCCTGGATTAGAAATTTAAAATGCCTTTAACTAATCAAGACTAATATATAAATATGGAAGACTAAAGAGTACACTCCGTGTACTAAGTGCAACCCAAATATGTTATCAAATATTCTGGTATTCCTGTTAATCACAGTAACCTTTTTTAACCTTATGCTCACAAAATCAATTGATTTTCTGAAAAGCAGCATGTGTCACCTTTCATTCAGAAAAGAAATGCACACTGGCAACACTGGCTATCGAAATGTTTCCATGCCAAGCACAGGATCATGAGATCTAGTGGTTACACAGCATTTTCACACTACTTACAGAGATTTCCTAGGCACTAATAATACCAGTTTATTTTTTAATGGGGCTGCTCTGAAGAAAAATAATTAACATATGGTTGACTTCCCATATATTAGAGAAAACAATAATAGTGACTAAATCAGTCTTTCTGTGGTATGGCATAATTTCAGCTGTCTTGGTCATGATGAGTTGTGCAGCTGACTCATCTCACAGACAGGCATCACGTAATGAGAATGAACACAAATTGTTCGCAATGTCAAGGATTAAATTCTACGTAAGACAAAGGCCACAGGACCATATTACAAGGGACTACCTAGAAAGCAGAAGCCAGCCAGCCATAACCTCTCTGAGTCACAGGAACCCCCTGACAGGTGGTTAATTGATAATACCGATAATAATGAGGCAACATCTACTCTGTCAGCTGGATTGCTAGGCTTCAAGTGAGGGCATGTTATCTTGACTTTTCACTGTCCCTGAGTTCAAGGTATCATTCTGAGCGCATGGCTTAAACGCCCCAGATCCATGCAAAGTTAAATTCTTACAAGAAATTTGTGTCTGCTACAAAAAGAGCTCAAAATAATCTCAAGTTGTAGCAATGGCACAGAGGACGTCTTAAGATGCTGCATCCTACCAAATTGTGGTCACCAACAGAGCACCAGTAAATGTCAAAGAGAAATCAGTACACTGAATCCACCTGAGAAGCTCCTGTGAGGACCTGCTCTATGATGTTTAGGGACATTAGCTGAAATAAACTAAATATGGAAATGATTAAGGGCATCATGTCTGGCTAGTAGGTTCTTATCACGGCACACGCTTGGCAGACTGGGGTTCTACTTAGTCACAAAAGCAGGATGTGGAGAAGCTGGATCAGATAACACAAAAAAAAAAAAAGCCTGTAAAACATGCCTCTACTTGGGATCGTATTTGTTAACACAGCCATTCAAGCAGTCTTAATCTCAGTACAGGAACTAAAATAAACAGAAAAATCCCAGCTGTCAGGATACCACCAATTAATCACCAGGTTTTCTGTATCTGAAGAAAAACAGAAAGGCATCTAAGGCTACCTAGTTTGGGTCCCCCTATATTCAGTGGAGCAAAACAAGGAGCCTAAGACAACTGGACTCTTGACTAAGGTGGCCAGCTAAGGACCTAGGGTTGAGTGGAGCAAATCCAAGCTGTTGCTGGATTGCATTTCTGTACAGTGTCGGGGGAGAGAGGCAATGCAAAACATAGCTGGGCTGAATCACTCCCTGAAGCTGTTCTCTCAGCTGCACGGGGAGAATAGGCACCTAACTAACATCTGTAGGATCAGATCTGGATTCAACCCACCTCTATCTTGGCACAACAGACTCTTTATACAAATTTAGCATGCCAAAGGATTAATCTACCCATCATTTAACTCAGATGTCCTTAAAATTATTGCAGGAGTTCAGAAAATATGAGAGTGGCATGGTAGACAAACTCCTGCTTCCATCAATCATCTTTTCATTAACATCATTCATCCTGTCCTCTTTATTCTGAGTAAAATCTGCATTCTCCCTTTACCATGCAAATACCACTTACATAATAAATACTGCAACACAATAAATCCTTCAGTGTCCCTTTTTCCTTGTATAGAACCTGTCTCTGCACTGCTTTATACTGAAAAGACTTTTCAGACCTCAGCACACGCATTAACTGTAGTATTTCCTTCCTGTGCAAGCTCATGCAAGGATGGTATTCTTCATTTTCTCCTTGGCGAGGAAGGGCATTGACATTCAAGATCTTAACCTCTACACACTGGGCTGTGAATCTCTGCATGCATGAAAGCTCCTCCTCTCATCCTAGGTTTGTCCTAGTCAGGAGAAGTCTTAGACTTTCCTCCAAAATGAATGACATGTGAATGGTGTTTTGTTGTTGTTGTTTTGTTTTGTTTTAAATTTCTTTGCTCTCCTGTTTTGTTCCCAACTGGATTTTTACTTACCATTTAGGGAAAGAGAAAAAAAAATGAGGAAAGTGAAAGGTCACCCTACTAGTGGCCTCTAACCACAGAAACTATGAATAAGAAGAAAATAACTTTGGACTGTTTTCTGCTAGAAGTTCTGCCTCAGTCTTCCCTTCTCCTCCTGCAAAATGGGTGATGTTCAGAAATAAAATTCGGGCTTGGACACATCTCTAATTGTCATTCATCAATTCTCAAACAGTTTGTCTGTACACAGAAGAAAAAACTAGAAAACTGTGTGCATGTGAAGACAACCATCTGTAAGCAAAAGGACATTATCCAAGAAGAAGCAATGGGAGGATCTGCTCCTGTAATAATTACTGTCTGCTGTTAACAGTGTAACTTTGAGTTGTCAAAACTTGGGACCTAAAATAACCTCCTCCATGTTTTCTTCAAGGCTTTCCTGTGTCCAACTACTTCTCTTTTCAATTGCCTTCACAAATTCTGAATCCTCAACAGACTTGTTACTGACTTTCAGAGCAAATATTCCATGCCAGAAAGCTAGATTTTTATATGCAGCCACTTCAAACAATCTCCAAGACTGATTCTTATCCTGCATTATTACCTCCTTCAGCACAAGAACTTTGTTTCTCCTGGGAAGGATTTGACTTCCTCACTTATCAACACCTTCCTCTGTATGGCAATGTGTTTCCTCTCACCCTTCTTCAGTCACACAGTGCAAAAATCCTAGAAAAGCTGAAGAGCTGTATGTGTTAATGAAAGACTGATTAGGAATTGACTGCTAATGTCATAGACGCTGCATCCCCTATTGCCGTGGGATTTTCTACCAACTATCAAGCCAGAACACGTGTGCACAGGTAGCAAATATACCATGGAGAGGCACTTGTGCACCTTGCTATTAGCGTGAAACAGATTTTCCAGCATCTGAGCAGTGACCTGTTAATAGCTTACATAATGAAAAACAGCACTGAAATGAGTCAGTGTGCTTGGCAAATTCAGATCATTAGCCATGAGAAAGCGCTTCAAGTGGATCAAGGGAGAAACACATACCCCAGAGAACATTAAATAGAGAAGTCTTATTAGTGACAAGTAAACAGGTGCAACGTTCCTCTAGAAACAACAGGATGGGCTCCTTCATTTCCCATAGAGAATTCCTCTCTGAAAGACTAGATCTCACCTTCCACAACAGAGCAAGTGATGGACTCTTGCATCTCTTCCCAGATATCTACTTGCTGAGAGGGAACCCTGTCAGAAATAAGGAGGAAGGGAAAGCCCATGGCTCCTACAACTGCAGATTCACTGCTGTGCAAACACAGCAGGAGCAGGGAGAGATGAATAGAAATCCATATACAGATACACACACCAGGGCTGCAACCGTTCCTCTTGAGCTGTTTCTCCTCTAGCAGTGACAACCCTCAGCCAACACATGCACATGGTGGTTACAGTTGGCCATTCGAATGGTGGACTTGTACCAGCTTTAAATATTCAAAGAGGTACCTACATCACCAGCAAGTCCAGTCCAAACATTTTGACCATTTTAACAAGACATTTCAAACACTTTTTTTTAATGGATTTTTTGAAGAGTGAAGTAATGCAAGACAAAAATGCAGATTTTCACTGACCCAAGCAAATATTTATTATGTTCTCCATGAAAACGCAGTGTAGATTCCATGTTAAACCAAAGAATGTTTTTTTTGTTTGTTTGTTTTGTGTTTTTTTTAAAGCATGGCTTAACAATTTTTTGGGAAAGTTAATTGTTTGCATTCTTCTATAAATGATCACAGCACATGAACAGCATACTTTGTTGTATGTGAAACAGCTTAAATCCTAATGTTTACAAAGACAGAGTCTCTAGCATATACCAGGCTGCTTGAAAAACTCATGTTTTACACTTTCAGCAATCCTCTTCTCTTTGGGATTCTCAGCCCCTAGGCTTTATCCTAGAGATATGACGTATACTTAGCAGTTCTCCATATTTCATTTTTATGAAATTGGAGAGACTCTTTTGATGTGAAATATGTAATTTCTTCTCATAAAAGACTGATACAAGGGCCATTTGACAGGATAGGATGTTGCATTAATGTTTTAGATGCCTATCTCTGCAAGCAAGTCTGATGTTATACACAATGCTCACTTGGCTTCGTTTCCTTATCTATTTTATGTGCATGAACAGCTGGAAATGGACGTATAGAGGTTCTAACCTTCCACGGCACATCTAAAAAATTACACAACCAAAATCTATGCAGCTGTGAATGCCAGAAAGCCATCTGTATACAAGTTAATTGCTTTTGGTTTGAATAGTTTCCATTTTTATCCTGCCATCTACATTTGCACCTATTCAGTAGTTCATTTTGGACACAGCAGGGAACACATGCCACATTGCAATCCAGTTCTTCCATGTTCCAGGCTGGCTCGTTGCTTGCCTTCCCTCAAACCATTTCCTCCCTTCAGCATTTTTCTCAATTTGTCTCAGAAACCAACAGAGCAAACCTAAGGACTGCTATTTTCACCAGCGCTTCTGTGGAGTGAGTTACCAGGCTGAGTGGATGACAAGAGCAAGCATAGGTTTATTTTCTGGTTTCCCAACCCCATTTACTTTCCTGTGACAAAGTAGAGGTGTCTAGGAGCAGCAAATTCACCACAGTTCAGCCACGAGCAGGAGGAATAGCAATATCAGACCATGCAACACCTTGAACTGATTGCTTCGAAAATGAACCAGCTGTTCCTTTTGTTCCTTAAATCTGTAGATACACATACGTATGTGTGTATAGCAAATTAACAATGCAAATCATACTCAGAAAAATCTCTGACATCTACTTAAAATCCTGCTACTAATTACAGATGTGATTCAGACCAGTGATGTATTTCTAATTAGCACAAATAATCGGTCCTTTTTCCTTGGAGGAAATTAGCATGGCCTAACTAGTGAAAATAAAACCAAACTTCACTCTAAAGACTGCTGCTTCATACCCTCTAGGCAGTTTTTGCTAGCTCTGGCAGGTCTTTATTAATGACCCTATAAAAGCATCAATATCATCTAAATAAATCCACAATTTTCTTCAAATATCATCATCTGTAGATCTCAGAATGCAGTTTCTGTCAGAGATTGTGTGCAGGCAGGCTTAAGCTCATAATATTTACTGAAAACAAAAACAAGAAAACATTCTGAGTTACACATATGGAAATGCCATTAAAGAAACGTGCAACTTTTCTATGTTTACAGGAAGTGTTACTGGAAAAAAAAAAAAAAAAAAAAAAAAAACAGAGTCATGGCATCAAAATCTTCCTCTTTATAAATATATAGAATAAGTCTCCTAAACGTTGTTTGCTAGATGTGGGAATGACAACAACAAAAAACCTTACACTGAGTCACACTACTCTTTTAGGAATAATTAAACTAGAACACTATTTACAGTGACCTTTCTAGTTTACAGTTACTGATCAAAAGTACAGTGTCACCCTGTGGACACGCATAATCAACTTTATTTTCCATTCTAACTGAGAAATGGAGCTGTTAATGTCAAGAAACATTAGAAAGAAGCTGCTCTACTGAAGTTGCTCCACCTAGCTAGCATCCCAGCGCTAGCTGTGTGATAAAAAGCCACTCTGTACATGCCTGAAGGAGCTCAGGGATCAGTGGCAGAGGAAACCCAAATCATCATCTGCCCCACTCCCCACAAACCCATCACTGGTGCCATCAGCCCGTCAAAGGGGCATCTCTATGCACACAAGGAGCCCAGAGGCACTGCTGGGGAGGAACGACCATGGGAAACTGAGGGATAAGGGGACAAAAATGGCTGGTTGTGTATAAACAGGTGGCTGGTCTGAGGCCGCAGCCAGGCTCTTTTCAGGGGTGCCCAGCGCCAGGCCAGGGGCAGTGGGCACCGAGGGGCAGGCAGGAGGCTCCCTCTGAGCACCAGGCAGCACTTGTGTGCTGGGCGGGCGGCTGAGCACTGGCCCAGGCTGCCCAGAGAGGCTGTGGGGTCTCCTCCTGGGAGAGCGGCACAAGGCGCCTGGACGGGGTCCTGGGCACCCTGCGCTGGGGGGCCCTGCTGGAGCGGGGCTTGGGGCTGGGGGCCTCCAGAACTCCCTGACAGCCTCAGCCGTGCTGTCACTCTGTGATCAGTATGGTTGTCTGGCCATGCCCTGCCCTGAACAGCACAGTCTGTCCTACTTCCTTCAGGGACCTGG
Source organism: Anser cygnoides (assembly GCF_040182565.1). Classification (NCBI taxonomy): domain Eukaryota; kingdom Metazoa; phylum Chordata; class Aves; order Anseriformes; family Anatidae; genus Anser; species Anser cygnoides. The sequence goes on from NC_089873.1 coordinate 181,010,808, forward strand.
ACAAGCTAGATTAAGTGGGCCCCTGTGAACCTAATGGTGCTCAACAAGGCCAAGTGCAAGGTGCTGCACCTGGGCAGGGGCAATCCCAGCCATGAGCACAGACTGGGAGAAGAACTCACTGAGAGCAGCCCTGAGGAGAAGGACTTGGGGTTCTGGTGGCCAAAAAGCTGGACAGGAGCCATCAGTGTGTGCCTGCAGCCCAGCAGGCCAACGGCGTCCTGGGCTGCACCACCAGAGGGGTGGGCAGCAGGGGAGGGAGGGCATTGTGCCCCTCTGCTCTGCCCTCGTGAGGCCCCACCTGGAGTGCTGCGTCCAGGGCTGGGCCCAGCACAAGGAGGGTGTGGGGCTGTGAGAGCGGGGCCAGAGGAGGGCCGTGAGGGTGGTCAGGGGGCTGGAGCACCTCTCCTGGGAAGAAAGGCTGAGAGAGCTGGGGACGTTCAGCCTGGAGAAGAGAAGGCTCCAGGGAGACCTCATGGTGGCCTTTCAATATTTCAAGGGGGCCTGTAAAAAAGATGGAGAGCAACTTCTTGCTCAGGCAGACAATGACAGGTCAAGGCAGAATGGTTTTGAACTACAAGAGGGGAGCAGGATGAGCTCATTGCTGCTTATGTTTGCTAAGTAGGTCTGTACATGTTGATCTGTGTGGCTGACCACGTATATAATATGTGTATACATGTTGCATATGTGTGTCTGTGTGTGTGCCTACTGGCACACTGCTGCAGGAATATAGCCCAGCCTCACTGCTGGTCAGACCTGGAGGCACGGGGCTGTGGCAGCCTCGTCTCAGCTGGGCTGCTGGATTCAGCCTCACCATAACATCTGCAAGTTCTCAGGGGAGGTGTTATCCATCATGGACAAACTAGTATTTAGTTGGAAACAAAGTGGTGTGATCAGTACTGGCAACTCACAGCCAACTGCCATGGTCATGATCCTCTCTCAGGATCTGTGGCATAGACAGAAAGCCCATACTGCAAGATTGGCACAGCCATCTCCAAAGGATCTTTTGTTTACAACAGTTGAATGATTTTTTTTGTTGTTGTTCAAAAAAGGATGCTAATTGCGTAGTGTCTGCTCTTGTGATCTCGTATTATTTACTTTGTCTACAGACAACAGTGCATTCTTCTAGTTGGCACCAAAAAAAGAAAGTAAAGGAAAAGTTTCTGGTCATACCAGTGCATCACAGCACTAGCTTGTACTTTTGTTATTTTGCTCAGTTAAAACTATGCTTCATGATACACAGATATATAAGGGAATATGCTCTTCTGCTTAAGAATACTGTAATCCTTGGAAAAGAGAACACACAAGTGGGACATCTCTCTCTGTCGTCTTGACTATCTTAATCACTATACTAAAAAGTCACATTCATTCTTGTTTTCTCTTATGGGCCAGTGAATTTTGACTTCTGCTCAGCCTAGCAGTTTCAAGAGAAGTGGTGTGGCAGCCCTGTACAGCCAAGCTCGTACTTGAGGTTTGGCGCTTCTCCTTAGAGAGGCAGGGATTATCTTGGGACCTGTCCAGACAAGGGCAGGTTGGGTTCATTTCCCACATTATGGGTGAGTGCGCAAGCCCCTAGGCTGGAAGAAACTCACCATTCCCTTGCCCTGTGCCACACTACTAATCTCTATAGGACAGACATACCTCTGGAGGAAAACTAACAAACAAACAAACAAAAACAACACAACAACAAACAGCGATATTAATATCATAAGAGGGTAAGAGATTTCTGGGCATGAAGACAGTGTCCAGCAAGTTCCCCCTAGCAGCCCTGAGGACAATATCTAAGGTTCAGATTCAAAATCTTACTGCTTATTGCTTGGCATACATACACAAACACATACAAACACTGCAAACTGGGGATTACTGTGAAATCTATCCAGAGGCACCTCAAGTTTAGAGAGATGAAGTGCTCCAAGGGCCGTTCAAAACATAGGCTGGATCTGACCCCGAGGGTAATATCCTGCTTCCTGTCTGCAGTAACTGGGAGCCACAGGTCACTGTTTGTGGACAACTCAAAGCCAGATAATCTGATCTACCTCACAACAGCCTTACACTTCCCCTACTTCAACAGAGCTAGCTTTGATTTGTACTCAAACAAGACCAGCATCAGATCCCTGGTTTACAGCAGCAAAATGTCCCACAGCACCAAGACATCGTTAGAATCCCATGCCACATGCACCTGAGCCAAGCAAAGTCCTTCCTCTATGTAAACAATAATGGACCAAAGAGGATTGCAGCTGTTCACTTTATGCTTGGCATTTCCATTGTAATAAAGAAAAATTTTTTTTTTTTTTTTTAAGAACACGGACAGTACCCAATACATGTCACCCTTTAACAGGAACAGAGATATTTCCACACCATGAAAAACAATGGCATCGGCTGAATAAGGAGAGTCTTACAAAGACATCATGAATTAGCAGAAAACTAGTTTGGAAAGATAAGATATTAAACAATTTCTGTGGGGAATAAGAACACTGGAGATTATTTACTTTGCTTTAATTACTTTGGCACATTGCTAGATTAGTTTTTGTACGCTACTAGATTTTCATACCATCATTTTACAAATGCAAAGAAGCAAGTTCATGTTCTGAATATTTAAAGTTCGCCGTATCTGTATTATCTTGTCCTGTGCTGGATTTTCTGCCACTCAATTCACAAATAAATAAGAGGCTTATATCTTCACTTATAGCTTCACTTTTGAAATTATTATTATTACAGTAATGCAAGCAGCATCCTTAATTTCTAGGTTTGTCTTTCTGGCTTGCTTAGCATCTATCTACATGTGTTTTGACAAGAAACCACTGTTAACATATGCAATACCAGAATATTTGATAATCATGACGTGTCACTCATGCTTTCCATCTAGATCACATTAGGTCATCCTCCGTTCTCCTGGAGCACTTTACTTTGATGGAAAATTGATAATAAGGCAATTTCCAGAGGGTTATAACTTATAAAAACATAGTGTAACATTTGAAAGAAGTTTCCCTGAAGGCTTTATGAAGTGTTTAATAGGCTCTATAGTTATGGACCATATTACTGCACAACACTAATAAAATGGCAGTTTTAGGCTTTTGATTAAATAGAGCACAAAGAAACCTGTGATAAAAAACAACACTTGTCTCACTGTTTTGATACTATTGTGAGATTTATGAGCCCCTACGTGCAAGATTTAACTGGCCGACATAAAGATCCTGTCTTATCCTTGACTCTTTCCTAAATCCAAACTATTTCAAGATTGTCATTTGCAGGAAATCTGAAATGTTCCTGTCTTGAAGAGCTGATTGCACCTGAAACAACTGGAGACAATACTATTTCAATACATTTAAACAACAACAGTCTATTCATGAAACAAAACTCTATTAATAACATGATTATGATCCAAAAATTCCCCAAACTAATTTGCCACATTTTAAGATTAGCACATTTGGCCATAAGTACTGTTAAAGAGCTTTGGAGTTGCCTGCAGCGCTAACAGAGCAGGGACTTTGCTTTTTTATTCTGTGCGTGTGCAGTGTCTAAGACAGTAAGGCCCATTATTGTAGCTCCCCCATAAAGAGAAATCCAAAAAATGTAACTATTATAATAATTTTCATTACAAATACTGACCAAACAGTAAACACCTATACACTCATAAACCATTTAAATTGTAGTGTACCCCACAGAAGCTTGAAGGATTACTCCACACAACATGATGACAGAGTTAATTTATAGCCAACTGGGAGAAATTAAAAGGTTCAGGTTAATTATTGCTTTACAGCTGGGCTTGAGGCATGAAAAACAGAGCAACTGAGAAGAGTTCAGAGATACGCAACTGCAGCTTCAGCTTGTCTCCTCCCTGCTACACTCAGGCAGGGCATCACGACAGGGCTCTTCAGTAAGCAAAGAGGCCACTTCAAAAGTCCCTCTCCTCCGATAGCTCGACTCTTTGCTCTGCTCTTCACTATGCTTCCCATGGCCAACACAGCCCCACGACACACAGTGTGCCTCTCTTTATGGCTGTGTCGCTGCCTTCTTTTCTCTGCTAGGTGTTTTCACCTTCTCCTTTCAAAGGTGCCAGATTTTCAATGTGCCTGTCCTTCACAGTACGAAGTGAAGAGTGGATCCCACTCACCAAGTGAGCTGCAGAGAGCCTGGTGCTGTGACTCTCATCAAAGCAAGGAAAAATGTAGATGAGCTCCTGGTAGAACTAGGCAGCATTATAAAAGTAGTAGTTTGACACTGAGGAGGATGGTTCATTGCCAAGGAAAAGGAGAACAGCAAAGGCAAATAAAGGCTCTGGGAGATAAGTATTTATGGAGCTGTTCTTTTTCAAATGTGTGTTTTTTGCAGCATACAGTGATAGAAACATGAAAGAAAACTACATTATAGTTTTTACTAAATTTACTGGCTACAGCAAGCAAAGAGGGAAAGTGAGCAGAGAAAGATGGTCACACATTTTGTAGATATATTGCTATATATTTTGAATAACATGAATCTGAAAATAGAAGTTATCCTTAAAAACTAGTTTCAAATTACTTAAAAAATAACATTTGCTGTAAAAACACAGATTGTTTGGCATGATATGTAAGAAACAGGTATCTAACCAGAATTGTATTTAAACCTTGGTGTCAAAGGTAAAAGGATCCTAAATCTTCCCATTGAAGGGATTCACATTTGGATACCATGGCAGGGTATGCTCTCAGAACCAAAGAGAAAAAGAACCCAAGAGAGGATTAGAAGTACTTTTTCTATGGGAACTAGAATACAGAGTGTCCAGTATGCTCAAAATTCCTTCAAAGTAGGGAAAAAAATCTGTAAATAAGGAGTCTTCCAAAAAAAAAAAAAAAAAGACAGACTAGATACTGAGATACTTCCTTGCTAAGAAAGTGTACAACTTGGTTACTAGTCAAGCATCTCTGAAATGGCTGTGATCCATGAAGGAGACCAAACCAGGGCTGACGCACTAGTACCTGGTCCTATGACTGTGTGTATATAGAGGGTATCCCAGAGTATGGATACAATCTACCAATTAATCTTTCTTAGGAAGCACATGTATTCTGGACCTTACTTAGGGACTCAGAGGAAACACAGACAAGGCAAAGATCAGGAAAAAAAAATAAGGGAAATATCCTTTGCCAGGAGCTCACAAAGAGCAGGCAGAAAAAATCTCTGGAGTTGGCCATCTGCTAAGATCAGGGAAATATGACTGTGTATGTTAATTCATGGCTTTTTCCATATTTGAGTAATGAGCACTGTGCCAAAACTAAGGTCTTGCAGCAGGTTCAAGCACAGCATCAATTATTTTCTTCTATGACATGCCATTATCAGGACCTTGCACAAAGCACCCTACAGATTATAGGTGCCTGCAATTCCATCACTTAGAAAACAATGACATCTATGTTTAAGGTAAAATTTCTCATTGTTACTATTTTTTAATTTAAATTTGCAAACCTGGATGCCAAAGGGACATAGTTTGGTCAGCAAGATTTCCACATTCCTCGAACATGCACCTCAGCCAGCATTTCTTTACCTGCTCTAGCAGAGCTTCATGATGCTCTAGTTGAATGGGCTCCAGCTCACCACCAGGTTTGGTGGAGACAGAACTCAGTATTACTCTTGACAACAAATGTTCCAGGGTTGCACAAGAGTTGCCAAGAAGCACACAGCGATTTCTCTTCACTAATCCCAACAGTAGCACTGACACTGATTAGCTCTCAGAGGAATCTAGTTAAAGATCATGTCCTCCAAGCTGAACAGAAGAAATAATCAACAGGCAATGCCATACTTTTTTTTTTACTTTTTTTTTTTTTGAGATAAAACTTCAAGGACAGGGCTCTTTTCCCTCTCTCATATCTTGCTGTTGTAGATATATAGACAGATGGATATAACACATTGCTGTGGATTTCTATTTAACATTATTTTCATGTTTATTTACAAAAACAAGATTAAAAAAAATCTGCAGCATTGAAGTTCTATGTATAGAAATCTAGAGATAAACTTCAAAAGCGCAGAATAACATATATGTACTAGAAAAAAAAAAAGAAAAAAAAGCACGCAGAGCGACAATCTACAATTCCCAAGCATACCATTTCACAAAGGGCTATCCCACAAATTAAATTATATTTGAGGATCTCTTGTGCATTTTGTAAATAAAATTTATTTTAAAAGTAGCACTATATTATAGTTGTGGGTTTTTTTCAGTGAATTTCTGGAGAAAATGGCATACAAGATGAGACTGAGAAAATCTTTTTTTTTTTTTTTCATCTTTAAAAAGAGCACATTAAGGAAAGATTTTGCTGCTGCCTATGCTTACCTAACAGGAGGGTATAGAGAAGACCAAGCCAAACTCTTCCCAAAGATGTACAGTGATAACACAAAAGACAACAAACACAATTTGCAGTAAGGGGCACTCTGATAAGGAAAAAAAAGCAAATCACCATGAGAATGGTCAGACAGTGGAATGCATGCCCACAAAAGCTGTGGGATCACCATCATTGGAGATGCTCAAGCTCCAGCTGGACAATGCCCTGAACAACTTTATCTAGTCAGTCTTGCTTTGAGCAGGGGTGGGACTAGATGGCCTCTAGAGATCCACTGCAACCTAAATTGTTCTGATTCTATGATTCTTTGCATAGAAAAAATAATAAAAATAAACTTTTTTTTTTTAAAAAAAAAAGGCTGTTCAAATAGCAAAACCTGATCTTTTGTGATATTTCTTTTTATCACTGGAAAAAAATTAATGTAAAAATACAGCAATGTACTGCTGCTAATATCCTTCTGCATCTAATATAATAGAAATGCACCTCTATTGCATAAATCATACATGACAGAACATTAGCTCTTTAAATAACACAGTGAACACCAGAGATCATGCAGAAAAGCCATCCTTCGGGTTGTTATTAATAGGAATCGAAGCCGCAGTATGCATCCTCCCACTAATTCCATTTGATTAGACATCTTATAGGCATACACTGGCCCTCTGAGCCTTGAAAAGGGAAAGGTCCCACTTTGCACATCTTTTCCTAGCACTGGTGAGTGAGGCAGTTCAAAGAGAAAAATGACACAGTTTCACAACTTGAGACTCCCAACCGAATGCCAACACTCGAGACTGAGATGGAGCTTCTGGAACTACAAGCACAGGCTGTTACAGTACGAGTGTAAGGGCAAGGACTTTATACACATATGGCGGGACACAAAAAAAGGATTACAGTGATTTGTGATTCAGGTCCAGAGGAGTACAAGTAATACGTATTTACCCATAGTTTACAATTTCACTTCTGCTTTATCCAGCTTTGATAAAACATGCACCACATACAGGAACTTGGCAACATACAAAGGACATGAAAGTCCTTGAGTCTGGCTTTGGTCCCACATCTCCACCACGGAGGTCCATGCTCAAGGCCCCATTCCCCTCTTTTAAAGGTAATATCAGAGAAGTAACTCCAGCTGGTTTAAATGTCAGCGTTGCTAACTATTTTACTGCTGTTCACAATAGACATTGTGGCATTTCCCATATGCCTGCTGAGATGCCAAAAGTCATAGTTGCCAAAACTTGCAAGGTTCAAACCACCCCAGTGCAGTGGAATTTTTTTAACACAACACCCTCTTCTCCTAAGATCAAGCAAATCTCAAGTCTGGCACAGAGACTTCATCAATACAATGTAAAATCAATTTGTTCAAATGGAAAATAAGTACTCAGAGATCAAGCATCCTAAGCTGTCACATCTCATATTTATGAAACTCATGGTATCATAAAATTCTGAAATAAGGCACAATTCTCAGTCTGCTACATCAAAGCGTGGCTGATTTCTAAACCCTTGATGAGGAAACCAGTATGAGCACAAGGAGTTTGGGTTAAGAGTTGTAGGGCTCTTATTTGCTCTGTCACGAGTGCTGAGTGAAATTGTGCATGGCTGAAATGGAACTGCAAGATCATAGTGATAAGTCTTACAATGAAATCTGACAGAGAGCATTCCGGTCCTGTACAATAGACAAAAGTAACTGGGAAAGCCTCATCTTCAACGCAGGGTTCAGCTGAGAAGCACTGAGGAACAGAAACACAGTGGCTGATGCCAACACACCATTATAACCACCACTGTCACTGCAGCAAATAGGAAAAAAAAAATATTTGCGAAGTCTATAAAAAATCTTTTAACTCTTCCCATTTTTGATTAAGCATTTTTCTATTTTGTATCTTAAAGACACTGAGGAATTTGGTTTCCTTAGCAAAGTGGGCAGCATCATGCAAATTAATGGACTGGAGTGGAGGGAAAAAGGGGAACACATCTTTACACGCTGATTTATTACATTAACTGAAAAAATAATTTAAGTCAGAACAGAGAAATAACAAAATTTTGTGGGGATGTACAAAGAAGAATGATATTTAGAAGGGTCTAAAAGCTACCATAAAAACTAATTAAGAAGAGCATCAAGCAAGAATAGTGAATGTGTCTACTGGAAGTTCTGTGTGTCCACAATAATACATTGGAAACAAACTGAAGGAGTCAGATATCTAAATAGAATAGTATTAAACTCAAGTATCAGAGACTTGAATAATCCACGTATCTAAAATATTAATACAAAGAGGTACTGTTCATTTTAAAGGCCTGGCAGTGAAAAAAGGGTACTGCATTGTACATCAAGAACATATACAATTGATTGAGTTCCAGGCTGTAAAAAATCTGGATCTTGAGGAAACCTCAGTGCACTGATTACAAAGTAGGTTAGAGAATTAAAAAACAGGAATGCTCCCATGGTGGGGATCTATTGCAAACCACCAAGGCAGGGAAATAAGGGAAAAATGAATTTTTGAAACAACTGGCAGAATCATCCATAGTACAGGACTGGGATAACGTGTATGTTAGCTACTCCCACATCTGGGAGTAGTTGAGAAAGAAACACATCAGAACATTTTGTTCAGAAAAAAAGACAGAATAAACTAAAGTCAGCTTTTGATATAAAAGCTAAAGAAAGCAGCTAGTAAAGGACAGAGGGGAATAGGACAGCTCTTCTAACATCACCATAAAGTAACTGAGTTCGTAATCCTGAGGATGCAAAACCAGAAGCACTTTTCAACAGCAGCCCTTAATAAATGATTAAAACAGTAACGTGGGTGCTGTCTAGTTGGAAAAACACTCAGAAAACAATTGCTGCAATCACAAAAGAGCAGCATATTGAGCAGGACTCCACCGGCCTGTGCTTCACATCCAATGCTATTCAATATTTATATCGATAGCTGAAAGAGTGGAATAGAAAGTACGTTTATGAAATTCACTGATGACACTGAGCTCCAAGAGACTCCAAGTACCTTGGAGGGCAGGATTAGAATTCAAAATATTATGGGTGAATTGGAGAGATGGAATTGGATTCAGGTCCAAATTGCAGACAAATTATGTTTACAGTTAACAGAGAACTAATCGATACAGTCATTGGTGTCTGGAGAATCTAAAAAGACTTCATCTGACCCTCAGTAAGACATCCAATTGTCCTAGGTCAGATGCACATTCATGTGTGCCAGCGACACGCAGTAATTCTCAGGGCCAGTTCATACAGGAACATCTGTCAGGTTGATTTTTTTCACAGCAGTTCCTAAGGGTTAGAACTTGTGGCAGACACACAGACACGCTCACATCTCCACACAGTATCTCCTCTTGGTGTCCCAGTACAGACCTCCAGAACCATTAGCAACAGCAAAGAAGATGGAGCTCCACTGAGCTCCCTTATGCCTTCTTGCAAAGGTTTAAGAAATGAGATGAGAGCTGATCAAAACCATAGCCACATGGCAGGTCCTTTCTTCGTGCTTGAGAATGACTCCGAAGTGAGACCATAACTATTAAATTGTGAAAGCACAAATACCTTGCTGGTGCAGTTCACCTCGTTCACTAAAGCTCCTGAGATTGAATAATCTAGCCTCCCCTCTTTTTTTTTTTTCTTTTTTAAAGACAGACATTGTTATTAGTGCAGTAGTAATGGTTACCTCTGAGAAATCTTTCATTAGAGATATACAAAAAAGACTAAAGTAGCAAATCCAACTCAAGCTTTGCACCAATGTACCTTGCACTGCACTTTTCAATGATTTTCACAAACATCTTTGTCAACTGAAGTCAGGTGATATAAGTGAGAAAAGTGAAAAGTGAGAAAACCCTTACAGAGTTCTCACAAGAACAACACCTTACTGACAAACAAAAGTTGTCGAAAGTCAGAGTTTGTCTAAGTGTTTTCATAATTACTAATACACTAATTCTAATAATAGAAAAAAAAATATGCCACTAAGTATTGGCAAACAAACTTTCTTATGGTATCCACTATACATTAAATTTTAGCGAAGGTGTCCACACTCTGTATGCATGGGCATTAAAGATTTCAGAGTTGAGTCCCATTAGCCAGAGATGCTATATCTGCTTCTGAAGAAACCATCATTAACAAATCTCATCTGGTCCTCAGAAGCCCTCTTGGATGCACTTTCACGAACACTTGAAAAAGGCAATCAGTTAAAATTTCACACAATAAAGACAGATGACCACATGCATGCTAGATCAAACAGATTGTTGAAATAATTGAACTTGTCCTCCACCTAACTGTTTATAAAATGCAAAACCTAACTCTTTGCTTATTTCTGTGGGAGCAAAAACTTTAAAGGGTCTTCAGAATTTACATTTCAAACTGTTAAGCAGGGTCTTTTTCATTATCCTTATTTATTTTAAATTATTCACCATACTTCAAACACTCCAGGATATTCTTGCTAAAGTTAAGTGGCTGAAATTTATACAGCTCCATATAAAGACGTTGAAATGCCTCATTAACTCTTTTTCCTCCCCAGGAATGTTCTCTCCAACAGCAATATACATATCTATATCTATCTATCTATCTACAGTTGAGACTTTATTTTCAGTTTTCTTAGAATTAATTCAGTTCATTAACTTCTGAACAGCTCACACAAGCCCCTGCAAGCTGCAAAAGGCCCTTTTTAGGCAGTTTCCTGAAACTCATGCACTAAGGACACAGCAGGAGGTCACTTTGTTCAGGTAAATTTCATTGCCTTATAGTAACGATAGGGTCTGACTGTGCAAATAAGAAGTTACATTTCAATCTCAGGAAACTATCCTGTCTAGTTTCTTCTTCCTTCCCCAGTCCCGTGTTTCCACAAGAGATGTTGGAATGTTGGATGATCTCAGATAAAGGTCCTGATAAATGATAAAATGTCCTGAGAACAAGGACAGGAGGAAAAGACAAGGAGGAAAAGACAAGCTTCACAGGATAAAGAGGAAGAGGAAGAACATCTTTGCAAACAGGCTTGCTACCAAGAAAAGAAAGCTTTAGAGCATGTTCATGAGCAGATGGTAAGCTAAATACGGAAGTAAGCAAAGAAGCAATCCAGATAAAGAAGAAATACTTGTTGGGAGAGGCCAAAAAGCAGAGGGTATTCAGAGCCTTCTCAAGCAGCTATACACCAATGTGCAGAGCCTGACCAGCAAACAAGAGCTGGAAGTCTGTGTGGACGCAGTGCTCCAGCACCACCAGAATCACAGATCTGGAACAGCATATATGACCAGAGTATTGCCACAAATGCAGGCTGTTTGAGAAGGAAAGGCAGAGACGGAAAGAACAGGGTGCTGTGCTTTCTGTTAAAAAAGCACAGTGCTCCAGTGTATGAAACCAGAGATGTGTCTGTCAAGAACCTCTGGGTGAAGAGCAGAGTTTAGACCCTGTTTCTGTTTTAGACCCCATGATCAATGGGATGAAATGGAAAAGTCTTCCTGTGAGCAACTTGTAGAAGTCTTCTGCTTGTAGACCCTCTTCTTCATGGAGGACTTCAGCTCCTTCAGGCATCTGCTGGGAGCAAAACAGCACCATACAAGTTTTCCAGGAAGTTTCAAGACTATGTTGATATCTACTTCCTAATGCAAATGTTAGTAGGTCTGGTGAGGGATAATGCTTTACATGACCTGCTGCTCACAAACAGGAAAGATTTGGTAGCAAATATGTTCTTACATGGCATCTTGGGCTTCAGCCACGGTGAGCAAGTTCAGGATCCAGAGTGAGGCTGGGAAGGTAAGCTGTAGTCAGGACTTAGAACCTAAGGAGCTTGGGCAGCAGGTGGTAAAGAAGTCTTGGTGGGTGGCATGAGATGGAGAGGTGCCCAAGATAGCTGGTTGATTTGTTAATGAAAATGTATGGAAAACTTAGGAATAAATCATCTTTATTATGTAGGAAAAGGCAGGCAAAATAAGAGGCAAAGGCCACAGATAGCAGCTTGGGAGGTCCACAGAGTACATTTGAAAAAAATTCCTCACTAGGAGGGTAGTGGAGGACTGCAACAGGCTACCCAGGGCAGTGTCCATCAATGAAAGCTGACAGACCCTAAGCAGTGCTGGTAACAGTCCTGCTTTGAACAGGAAATCGGACTAGAAACCTCCAGACATCCCCTATAGCTAACATTACTATGAAGCTATGGGGAAACTCACGGTCTGTTGATTTTGCCAGCAAAATCCATGGGTTTTAATCTTTCCTCCTCAATTTTTGTTTGTTGGCTCTTTGTTTCCTTATTTTTATATGTCGCCCAACCTCTGAGAGTAGGATTAAATCATTTTGGCTGTACTGCAGGTGAGTTCAGTCAGTTGAGCAGAGAGAAGTGAAAACGGGAAGCCAAGCCACCTGGTGAGCCTTACTTATCCAGCTCCGAGGTTACTCACAGAGAAGGAAAGGTCTGGCAGCAAGCCAGAAATGCCAGCTTTATCCCACTGATGGTCCCCTGCAGCACGCAAGTTTTCAGCTCCCCTTTCAGACCATAATCAAAAGGTCCTTTCATACTGTTCTGCAGTACTGGCCAGGGTCTGGCCCTTAACCCTCACAGCAGTCACTGCTAATTCCTAATCCCTGGTAATAGTATATTGGGCACTAAAAATGAGACATGGAGCAAGTACATACAATAAAATAAATCTCTGCACATAACCCTTCTGAAATGTTATAAGACAGTAATACCTCAAAAACTTCAGTTATTCAGCTTTGTTTAATTTCTTTAATTAAAAAAAAAAAAAAAGATACTACATTCACCAGTACACTATTAAAACAGAACTTATCAAAACAAATACATGAATAGCTGCATAAAGAATACAGAACCTATTATTCTGGACCAAAGACATGATTTTTTCTGCTCACTAACTTATAAAGTTAACTTATCTTCCACAAATTACTAAGATCTGGCATGAATTCTGGTACTTCTTTTTCCCATATATTTTATGCCTTTATTCTTCTTTATTGACAAAAATTCTTTTTAAAGTGTCATTAGAGACATCACTCAGGATTTTCTTAACATGCTGAGCTGCCATTTTACAAATTATAGTACCAAATAGAATTTACTTCCTTAGTCTATCCATAACAGTTTAGGACTACAGCAAATGGCTGATCTTATGACCCAAGTTATTATTTGTGTATTTGTTTTCAGATGCTGCTTGGGACCTTCAACATAGAAAAAAAATCTGTTGGATTTTAGTCTCACACAGTACAAGAAAATCTCTCAGCAACTGAAACAGTAATTGGTTTGGTTTTTAAAATAAAATCTGCTCCAGACACACTCTATAGTGTGCATTGTCAGTTCTTCTCTACTCTTCATTTCAACAGCTTTGTGCCAGTTTATAGAAACTGATAATCTAGATCCTAGAAATGACTGAAAAAAGGGAATTCTTTGTCTTTCTGAATACCACTGAAATCTCCACAGAGGCTGTTTTTTCTTCACTACTCTTTGAAGTTTGTGTTACAGAAATCATCATTCTAGAGAAGAAAGAACAATTGTTTGTCACCTCCACAAAAAAAAAAAAAATTTATATTAACTGTCAGTATGACATATGCAAAAGTTCTGATCTCTGGTTATTTGCAATATGGTCTGGAGATAACTTTTTTTTGTTGTTCTCATGGTGTCTTCAGTAAGTTAGAGTTTATTCTCACCTAAAATACAGTGCCCCAACAAATTTGTAGCCTTCTGATAGAGTCATTGTTGTTCCCTAACGCACATGCTACTCCAAATCACTTTTCAGCAACATTGCCCCAGTCCTACATTCCACTGTAGATACATGATAAAATATGCAGGAAGGTTTAATGCATACTTTTGTGCTGAAAGTCTTTCTTAATCGAACAGATACCAAATTTCAAGTGGCCTCCTCATTACCCACCAGCTTCTTCTGGAGACCTCAAAGCACCTCTGTCCTTAATCTCCTTCCATTCTCCATTCATGACTTACCACAATACAGCATCAGCAAACCAAAATTCCCAGGGGATGACGCATGAATCTACTGTCTCTGCTCTTGGCCTGCCTTCTACTGTTTCCACTAAACCCTCCTCCTGTAACGCTAACATCCCCCTTCTATTCCTTCTCCCTCCCCAACATAAGATGTCTTGCTCAAGACCAGAATAAATACAGACCAGTAAAATAAAGCAAATAACTTCTTCCTCCTATCTCAGCTCTCCATATCCTCCTCTAATCACTCTGGAAAATATCACTGCCTTGCCTGTCATGCAAACCACAACAAGGATAACATTTTCAACTCTGACAGTCTCTCAAATCCCAGTTATGTGTCAGTTCTACATAACCTCTCTATGATATAGCCTTTCCTGTCCATTCACGCAGCTCATGTTCCTGGACAAAGCTCTCATCAGATCCATCAGCACAGGCATCCTCTCTGTACTTGACACGCACAATCTTGCCTATATCATACCCTGTTGCAAAGGTTGTTTTCCTTTGTCATTCACTTTAACCATGTAGCTCCTCTTTGCATCCCTGCCTTTGGCACATCCAGCATAATTTGTTCTCACTTTTAAGGCTCTTTATGCCCATCACACACCCGATATATTTTCTCACTCTTTACGGTGATGTCAGCTCTTCCAGTATTGCCAGCTTCCACTGTCTACTAGCTTAACATGTCAAGCAGAGTCCATGAAAAATGCTTTGCTGAGATGCCTCCAAAATACGTTTTTTTTTCTCAACATGTTGAAAACTATTGTTTATCATGCTGGTCAATACTGTCTCATCATTCCCTTGTACTCCCCCATCTGTCTATAGCCATCTGTTACCTCTTACCTCATATTCCTTTGGTTGCTTTCCAAACCAGCTTACATACATCTTTGTTGTGTATCTACATAGTGTTAAAAAGAGAACCCTCATTCATGATTTGGGTTCTTGGGTACTAAGGCCAATAAGTACTATCTATAGTCTATGAGATTTCATGCATGTGCATAAACAAATGAGGATTACTATATCTGAGACACTGAGAAACAACGAGATGATAATGGTGTCAAAAGATGAGGCTGTTTTTGTTGATCCTAATCCCAAAGTCAACTAAACAGCCTTCTTGGTGATGTGAGAAGAAATACATCTGGGAAATTCAGAACAGAGCAAGGAAGGTTCGTATTAGCTGTACTGCTTGTAAAATGCATATATTTGTATACACATACTCATTTATACACATATATCTTTGTGGCTATACACATATATGTAGTCAGAAAAACAAAACCTAACATATTTAAAGTATACTCTTGCTTTACATTTCAGCATATATCTTTCAAAGATGGCAACGCCTTTTCAAATTTCAGAAAGTGCAAAATCATCTCTACTTTTAGTATCATTTCAGACAAACTCAGTTCCAGCTAAAGGATAGACTAGCAATGATTCACCACTTATGAACCAACAGAAACTGCAGGGAGGCAAAAAAAAAAATATTATATCACAATTTCATATACAATTACTTTTAAAACATTCTTAGCCAGATTATGTTAGCTGTCAGCTTGGCAGGTCTTTTTTAAGGCAAGTAGTTTAATGACTGGTCAAGGACCTTACAAGAATAACCAGACCTGATTTTTTTACCTGCCTGCAAATGATGATCAGACAATATCATAGAATCATAGAATCATAGAATATCCTGAGTTGGAAGGGACCCTTAAGGATCATCAAGTCCAACTCTTGATACTGCACAGGTCTACCCAAAAATTCAGACCATGTGACTAAGTGCACAGTCCAATCTCTTCTTAAATTCAGACAGGCTCGGTGCAGTGACCACTTCCCTGGGGAGCCTGTTCCAGTGTGCAACCACCCTCTCTGTGAAGAACCCTCTCCTGATGTCGAGCCTAAATTTCCCCTGCCTCAGCTTAACACCGTTCCCGCGGGTCCTGTCACTGGTGTTAATGGAGAAAAGGTCTCCTGCCTCTCGACACCCCCTTACGAGGAAGTTGTAGACTGTGATGAGGTCTCCCCTCAGCCTCCTCTTCTCCAGGCTGAACAGGCCCAGTGACCTCAGCCGTTCCTCGTATGTCTTCCCCTCCAGGCCTTTCACCATCTTCGTAGCCCTCCTCTGTACACTCTCCAACAGTTTAATGTCCTTTTTGTACTGTGGTGCCCAGAACTGCACACAGTACTCGAGGTGAGGCCGCACCAGCGCAGAGTAGAGCGGGACAATCACCTCCCTTGACCTACTAGCGATGCCGTGCTTGATGCACCCCAGGACACGGTTGGCCCTCCTGGCCGCCAGGGCACACTGCTGGCTCATATTCAACTTGCTGTCTACCATGACCCCCAGATCCCTCTCTTCTAGGCTGCTCTCCAGCGTCTCATCGCCCAGTCTGTACGTGCAGCCAGGGTTTCCCCGTCCCAGGTGCAGGACCCGGCACTTGCTCTTATTGAACTTCATGCGGTTGGTGATCGCCCAGCTCTCCAACCTATCCAGATCCCTCTGCAAGGCCTTTCCACCCTCATTCGAGTCCACAACTCCTCCAAGTTTGGTGTCATCAGCAAACTTGCTCAAAATACCTTCTATTCCTACATCCAGATCGTTTATAAAAATATTGAAAAGTACCGGCCCTAAAATGGAGCCTTGAGGGACCCCATTGGTGACCGCCCGCCAGCCTGACGCAGCCCCATTTACCATAACCCTTTGGGCCCTGCCCGTTAGCCAATTGCTCACCCATCGTATGATGTTTTTATTTAGCTGTATGGTGGACATTTTATCCAGTAGGATCCTATGGGAAACCGTGTCAAAAGCCTTGCTGAAGTCCAAAAAAATCACATCAGCTGGTTTCCCTTGGTCCATCATATCATCTTTAACTTCACCTTACCATCTCCATTTTCACAATCCTGTCTTACACACATGTGGATATAGGTAGGTGTTCTCTCACTGTCAGGCTGCACTGAACATGTCACAGTTTGAGCCCAGGTCACTAAGCAAGAACTGCATACACTACCGACATAAATTACACTGAACCGCAAGGGCATGCATGCAAAGTAAAAGACAGCATACACTTAATTGGTTGTGTAAGACAGTTTAACTCTCTGCTTCATGAACCAAATTCTCCCTCTACAACATACTAGGAAGGTTTCCCATCTCTCCTTGTTAGTTCCTTCTAAGCCACTATTCTATACGTTCAGAGAAAGGGGAAGAAGGCTGCAAAATGGCAAACATCTAAGGGAAATACAAACAGTGTGGAACAATAATGGAAGTGAAAAAAGTGAGAGTAGGAACAAAATGCTTGCAGGTTTCTGTTTTCCCTTGAGAAAATCCAGCACAAAACATGAATATTAGAAATGCTAGACTAAATCCGGCACTAAAAGCCTTTAATGTTATAGAGGTTACAAGCCACATTCTGCCATGGTGTGTGCTGCATGCCTACACGTAACACATGTATGCCCATATGAACTACAATGAAATACTAAGAATACTGCTCCAAAAATCCATAACCACCACAAATAAGTGTCTCTGGTCAGATAGGTGGATCTTCAGCATTTACAGACCTACAGAAACATGCAGGTAGTTTTTTCACTTGCTTAATCCTAAGAGAATGCCAGAAGGCAAATGGCTTTCAGGCATGAAGTGTTTCTTTTTGTTAAATCATTGCCATCATGTTAAGCACAGTTTTGGTATAAAGTACACCAGCCACATTTTTAAACAGAAAACAAATAGAGATCAACTATGTGTCTTCTCAAAATTGGCTGATGATATCAAAGTAGCAAGGTGCAGGCACAAGAAGAAGAATATTGAAGTTCAATTTATTTTGGATTAAATTACTTTGCCAATCTCCGAAACTCATTTAGTAAAGTGCTCTGCTCCACCAAGTATATATCAAGATATGAAGTGGTTAAACATATTGGAAAGCATGACATTTAAGATTATTGTCTGGTAAAGAGATGACCTTTATGAAACAGCTACACAACAGAAGGTAGAGCTACTGAACAGAAAAAAAAAATCTATATATTTTTAACATACAATAGCAATGTAATTAATAACACACATTACTGGCATTTTCAAAAAAAAGTAGCAAATACTTGAATTTAGACCATTCATTTCAATATGCTAACTGTTTTCTTTAAAGAAGAATCAAAACCAGAGGAGACAAACTGCAGTTAACAGCAGACATTTTAGCTATTGAAAATGACAGGAAAATAAAGCATACCAAGATTTCTATTTTTTAAAGAAGTCATTGAGTCAGAGAAAAATCTACATTCAAGTATTAATAGTTCAACACATTCACAGCAGCATGCAACTAGGCAAATCAAAGGTAATGACAAATACTACATCTGACACTGTCCTCAACTAACCCTATTGTGCCTAAGGACTATAGCATGCATAATATATACAATCACATGTATTTTTGGACACTAATGTAATAGACAACAACAAAATGAGCTGAATAGCTAATTATAAGACCCACTTTTCAACTTTAACTCTCTGCTTTCCTTTTCTGAATTTAGTCAAAGCTACAATTCTATTTACTTTTTCTGGGACCCAACAATTCAGTTTTGGTACTCTCAAGACTCCTTATTCTCCACTTTAAGGACAGGACTGTTCCTGTACAGAATAACCATTTTATATAAAAAAGGGACAGAAAGCCTACCAGGAACTGAAGAGGACTGAAGAAATCACCATTCTAAGAAGGAAGAAATGTTTGTGGAAGCAACACTGTCTGTGCCTCCTGCCAGCCGAACTACGCAAGCATCAAGTTGTTTTACTCAAGGCCCTCAGTAAACCCACGCTTCTGAGGCATCATGAAAATAGTCAGCCGTTGGCTGAGAAATTTGCTAACGTGCAGCTGCATGTGAAATTCATTCACACCAAAAGGTTATGTGTTTAAAAATGGGCTAAAATCTCTAATAGGATCTTGGCAAATACATTTGAGGTACTTTGAAGCCTGAGGTATCTCAGTGAGAGTGTCTAGATCCAGCAATATGCCTACATGTTTGCTGAACTGAGCTCCGAGTCATACCAAGCCCATAAGTAAAAAAGAAACATGATCTTATTAATCTCTTTAGCTTCTCACAAAGGCAGGTCTTCCCAGAAAATAGCAGAAAAAAAAAAAAAAAAAATCAAAAAAATCCTTACCTACATTACAAGGACCCTAGCAAGAGCATCAGCTATCTTTAGTAAGGCAACATGCAGGTAAGCCCCAAGAATCTCAGATTCAGAAGGCAAGGTCCTGACCTAGCAAGGTCAGCTAGGCTTGCTCTCTCCTCATCCTTCCTTCTCATGCTCTTGCTGGGGTAGAAGAACCATTTCTAAGTAGCTGGATTCACACATCCTCCCACTGAACCCATAATGGCCAAACTAGGTAATTCCCCAGATTCTTTCCTAACATTTCATGGAAAGCTTTTCTTTCTCTTTGTGGATCACAGCAGCATTTCCCAACCTAACCCAACTAGCATGTGGGAAATACTATGTTCATCTCCTCCAGAATTCACTAACCTATTCCATTTGTAACCAGTGTGGCATAAGCCACAAGGTTTCTTAGCTCCTCCAGACAAAAGAGCACAAGGAGAGGACTAGATGAACTTTCCTTGGCACAGCCTCTTTCAGGAAGCTGCTGTTTCCAGGTTGAGGAAACCAAAGCTGACAGCTGAAAAACAGTAAAGTCTGCAGTTCATTTCCCCTTCAGCAGCTGTATATGGAGGCCAAAATGTATGCAGAAAGCAGAGAGGTAAACAATGGAGATGAGCAATACATACAATGCACACAATACGTACATACAACTCCTCACTTTTGGGATACTTAAGTTATCCTCCCAATTTTTAGTGGAAACATTAGTTAGGGTTTTGGATACAAGAAAATAAATGTTCAGGATTCTAGCTGATATTTACATCTATCCTGGGCAGCTACAGAATGACGTATGAGCATGTCTGCGAAGCTGAGAAGGAAATGGTGCAGCTTTGTAAAATTAGCAGCTGCTGACCCATAACTAATTTGCAATAGCGTTATTTTTCAAGCTCATTAATGAAGTAGGATATAGAAATCCAAGATACTGCATTAAAATGTTAAATACAGCAAAGGCACCTTCCTAAGCAAATCATCAGGGCCACAGCATTATGGATGCCATCTATAAACTTTGCAACAGACTGAAAGAATGGAAATGAAAACTTGTAATATGAAGCCTGTTGGGTTTTCATTACTTTCTCTCTGTATGCTTTCAGCAGTAACTTACTAAAAGGGCATTTTTTTATAAGTTGATGGGTCATTTTGTGAAACTGTGGCACTTTAGTCAAAAATAACTCACTGAAGAAACACTCACTGAAGAAACAGCATGAGTAATAGAGCCACTTACCACACAAGTAAATAAGTGCAGATTTTTCCTGCAGTAACTAACCACATCACAGAATAGTTCAAACTTTATTCCACATATATATAGTACCGCATTTTAAAATGTTGCTCATGTTTGTGCTGTTTGATCACAAGTATCTGTGAGTGTGAGATTTTTGATTGCTGTCTTTTCCTTCAGGTGATGAACTGTACTGTCAGGAGCCATCATTATTAATTGCAGAAGTTTAAGTCTTTGAATTTACGATCATTACCAGCTCAGGGCATCAAATGTTGAAAGTAGCGCACATCTGCTGAAAACCTTAGCAGTGATTGACTTGTTATAAAAATTGCTTTGTGAAGACTACAGGACTTGATTATACTGGTGCTGCATTGCACTCATGTACTCACCACTAGCACTTCTCTGCACAACTCCAAAATCTGATTCTGTACGCTGCTGCCTTTTAGGTACTGTTCCTTATTGACTCTGTTATTTGCTGTCTCTGCAAGGACACCTTCTCTGTCCTTCTGCCTCTTCGTGGAAGGATTTCTTTCCTTTCCTCTGTCTTCATTGTCCCCCTGTAATGCCACCAAGAGGCCACTAAACATTTAATCTTTGGAGCTTCTCTGCTTGTCCCAGAGATATGTCACACATTTTACAGTTGATAATGTTCTTTCCCCTGTGTACACAGGATGTTTAGTGTAAAGGCTGAGGAAAAGGGCAAATAGCTGCTGTACTGATTCCAGGCTTTGTGGCAACACTGATAAAGCACTGCTTTTCTAAACAGCGCTGGAAGACTTATCAGTGTTCTCCATTTTAGGATACACATGGAGATCCCAAGACATGGCCCACCCTACATTTCTGCTGCATACACTCCATTTTAATCCTAGTTGGTGACAGGTAGGTAATATCTTGCATACTTTTAAGACAGTCCTCAGGCAGTACATGTTACCAAGAAACAAGGAACTCATTCAAGGAATTTACCAAACAGACCAGATTATGTACCTATCAATTTACTTCCTCAGAGATTATGAAAACATTATGGCTGAATACAGGTTTCTTGGAGAAAGTTCCTGTACCTTGCAACATTCATGCTGGATTTATGCCAGAGTATAATTACTGCTAGTTAGCAATATGCCTTATTATCTCAAGGCAATTTTTTTAAACATCTAATTCTGGAAAATGTCCCCCACAAAATATTAAGTCTGATGATCAAATTTGCTCTGCTTTTTCCCCTTACTTGATGATTCAAAATTATGTTTTTATCACGCTCCCTTTAATTTGAAGATAAATTACACAACTGTGTTACCACTAGCCTGACCTTGTAAAATAGGAGGGACAGGTCTCTCAGCAGGTAGAGGATGGGATGCAAAATGAGATTAAAAGATGAAGCCACCATGGTTCTTTCATGGAGAGGATCTGAAACTGGCAAGTCAACAAATGTCACTGTGCTGAAATTACCTTGCATGGATGTGTCACTCTGAAGACCTAGAGGGTGGGAAGAGCAGATGGGCCCCAGAAACAAAGCCAATTGAAATAACAATTAGAAGTGCTGTGTGGTTTCTATCCATGCAAGGCAACTGCCACTGGGTATATGAAACTAGATGTTGTTAGTCTTCTCCATACAGTCCTAATGCATTATCATGCATAAAGCTTACTTGCAGAAGTGCCTCTTTTCAGTGCTGCTTTATTGTGTTCCTGCTGGCTATTAGGATCTCTCTGTTCCTCAAAGCAGAGCCAGAGGAACTCTCTGCCTTACCAAGACACGAAGATCTTCTCATCTGGTCGATGGTGCTTAGAGGCTATAACATCTTTAGCACTTTAATAGAGCTAACAACATACTGATTTTTACTAGTGCCTCCTTAATTAAAATGCTTGTCAGCTCCCCTAAACAAGGTAAGTGCTTGGGGTTTTAATGGGGTACAAAACCTCTGCTCAGATCAATGTGGCTAATCTCAGTTTAAGTCCACAATGCCAGGTGCACCATTTTCACTTTTCCAGCAAGAGATACTTGTTTCAAGAAATAGATCTTCCCCTGAATGAACATGCAGTTCAGGAGTGGAAATACTGTAGAAGAAAAAAAAATCCTTGATAAATTGTTTTTTGTTGGTGGTGGTGGTTTGTTTGTTTGTTTGTTTTTTAATTGGGAGAAAAATCAGAGTTAAAAACAACAAAAGTGCCCCAAATTCCAGCAAGTGGGAAACATTGTTTTTGCAGACATTACTTGGGACTCTTGGGATAAATACCAGGACAATAAAAAGCAGCTTGGTTTATTTCATTTTCTTTCTCTTCCCTCTTCATCATGGTGTTTCCGCCTTCCCCTCCCCTACCCCCCCTCACATATAGACATTTTAATTCCCTGACCTCTATTAAGTCTTCACCTTGATTTTCAGTGTTCCTATTTTGTTTCTTCTCCTCCTTCCCTGAACAACCCAACTCTTCTTTAATGCCACTGCTTCCAGAAATAAAAAGAACCCCTACTAAAAAGATCTCCAACCCATTTGTAAAATGGAAGCAACTTCACTTAACAATTCTCTATTGAAATTAATAAAGCTTCTCTACGGACAAAGGTGGTGAATCACCTTTTCAAAAAAAAATTGCAGCAATTAGTAAGGAAGTTTAATGAGCGATATTATAATTTAATAGTTATGCCAGAGAGCTATTAAAATATAGTATCATATATTAAAACTTCTTATTAGCTACTGCCATTTACTAACCAAAAGAGTTGATTGCTAAAGATGAGCAATCAAATTTTAAGCAGCAAGATTTTGTTGCTGTCCTGCTGCTCCATCAGCTAAAATGCATGGATAGAAGGGGCATCTGCTGTAAAATGGACAACGCAGCAAGCTGTCAATTTCATGCCACAAGGAAACCTTGCTTCCCTCTAACTTTTTTCCTCACAGATTGATTAAAAGAAAATACACACACACTCCTACCTTAGTAACCCATGCTCTAAATGGAATCATTCCCCTAACTTTGAAAACAGACTCATCAAGTTCAGCTGAACTGCCTCTGTGCTTAAAATATCCATGCATGTGTTTATAGACTTAAACTGTGTAGTATTTTCAGGATAATCAAAATTGATGTACAGCAAATCTCTTCTATATTTATTTAATGTTTTGACATCTCAGGAAAAGTGTTAAGTGAAATGACAAAGCCCAAACAGCAACAAGAACAAATGCACCACTAAAAAGGCACACAAACTATTACAATGAAACAGTTTAGTTAAGGGCATATGAAATAGTGAATGCATAAAAATAAATGAGGAAAGAATCCCCCTGGAAACAAAATTATTTCAGTTACAGTTTATTTTGATCCCTTTATGATGCATGTACATTGTAAATGAAAAAACTTGCAAATTGCCAGCTAAAAGATATATCAAAGGATTTTACCATCCCTACTAAGTGAACAAAACCACATGATGCTTATAAGACAGCACTTTGTTAATTCAAAATAAAATGTTCATTAAAATAATAATAATCATCATCATCTAATTGCATTTCACTAGAGAATCTTTTGAAATATCAAGTACAACGAGCATCATATAATCTTCTACTAAAAATAATTAAATACCATGTAAGTATATTCCATACACAAACATGAAAGACCTCTTCAAGGTCCATTTCCTATATATTTTCTAGCAGTCAGAAGTGTTCATTCCAGGATGAAT